>NW_028288831.1:4757078-5074217 GCF_059628265.1 Tinamus guttatus
TTATTCCACTTCTTCCTGCCTTTTTTCAGTGGGCAGGGATCTCCTAACCGAGATCCAGGGAACTACTTGGGTTTCCAGAAACACAGGAGAAAAATGGCCATCAAGCCTGCTACAGTGGCCAGTGCAATGAAGAAGATGGCACTTGCCCAGAGTCCAGGCTTCTGCCCTTTGACGTGCACCAGAGCTTCTGTGGGGATCATGTTGGTGAGGTTCAGCATGAAACCCAGAGTCCAGCCGATGTCTGTGTTTGCTGCCTGAGGCAAGAGCAGAAGGGGTCATCAAGAAGTGCTTTTGCCATGCACTGATCAATAGCTTTGGCGCAACAGACCAATAAGCACCTCTCCCAAGAGCCGCCCCAGCAGGGATTTCACAAATGGACCTGGCTATTACAAACCTGGTCTTATTAGCACCAGTCACACAGAGCTTTGGCTGTTTTCCCTTCACCAAGGACTAAAGGGGAGCTGAACATGAATGACTGCTATGATCCAGATGTGCCCTCACATCTGCATCCAGATGTGACCTGCATGTGATTTTGGATTGGAACTTTTCAATTCTATGATCCTTTGAGCCTCAATATATTCTGATGCATGTGGGTCAGGGACCACCATTCCCCCGTGTAACCTCATGTCAGTTCTGCTCTGTATCAGAGATGAAAGTCAGCAGATCTTGCTCTGCCCTTCTCCAATCCCCTTAAAAGTAGCCAATGTCCTCACCTGAGTAAATGAGAAAGGAGTAGATGTGAGAGACTTTGGTGATTCTGTGGTGAGATCACTGGGTGGCAGACTTGAGGCAGGGATACATTTCTAGCTCAGTGCACTCCAGGAATGCTTATCCTGAACTTCCTCGCCAGGGAAAGAATGTAGCCAGCAGCTGCCTCCCCCAGCTCCCGCTGCCCCTCAGAGCTTTTACCTTCTTGCTGAAGTGGATGCCGCTCCATGTATGCTCATCAAACTTGTAGCCATCGAGTAGCAGTGTCAGGATGTAAACAGCAATGGAGCAGTACATGTGCAGGCGTTCCGTCTCCTGTGGGAAGTCCTCCACCAGCTTTGAGGGCCATTGGGGGACACAGTGTGATGAGGAATAAAGCAGATGCTCAGAAGGTTTCCATGTCCCAGGGAAGAGCACGGTGTGTTCTTCCTGGACATCCCAAGCATCACTCTTGAATAACCTCATGACTAAAGCAGGGACACCAGTACCAAGAACCTCTTTAGCAGCAATCTCTTTCCAAGATTAAGCTTCTCCTCTGCACCTTCCACCCCCAGCCCAGTGTACCTGCATGTGCCACAGGCAAGCCTAACTGTGGAAAGAAGAGCCAGAATCTCCACAGGAGATTCCATAGGAATCTCATTGGCCTGGATAGGCACAGGGCTCCTGTCTGCTCTTCACAGAGCTCTTACCTCTTTCCAAGTATTGTTGCAGAAGGCCCAGATGGTGGAGTTGACATGGCCTAGAGACTGCTGGTCAGTCAGGTTCAGGAAGTCGAAGGTATAATAGAACCCAGAGAATGCCTAGGAATAACGGAAAGCTGTAAACATACACAAAGATGGCAAAAAATATGTTTTCTTTCTTCCCCAAAGAAGTCCCCTTTGCAGCCATTCTAGGTTGGGGTCAGTACTGCCATCTCTGCCTTTGAGGAGTGAGAGAGCGGGGCACAGGACAGGACGAGGGCTGGCTGAGCTAGATGCAGACCACCTCAGCACTACTACTTGAGCCAAATTGTACCCAAATCGAGTGTGTGCTTTAGCTAAGAGACAGAGTCCCGACTATTCCCAGGGTTCTGCATGCAGCACATGCTTGAGGACCTGCCAAGGACTAGAAGCCAGTAGACAGACACTAGGGTTGCTGCTTTTGTTTGGGAGCAGGGGAACCTCAGATATGTCCCACAGGGACGAGATCTTTCCTTTTTCCACAAGTATGTCTTGGACATAGAAGGAAGTGGCAGACATCTCCCAAGTCAGGAGGAGAGTTTTTAGGTGGGACCAGCCCTAGGGTCCCCTCTCTTCCCTGCTGTCCAAAAAAGAGTGGAAGAGGAAACTTCAAGGCCGTGCCCCGCCCAGCGCCACAACCACATGGAGGGAGGACTCCTTACGAAGAACTGCCCCTGCACAGGGGGCTGATAAATGCCGTTGAACCCACACGTCCTGTGGGCCCCACAGCTGAAGTTGAAGAGTTTCTCGATGGCTGTCTTGCACGCTGCTGGGTCTCCTGTCCCCGTCACCGTGAAGACCTGTGCAGGGCTGGCTGTGCTCGGCGTGGGGACACATGGGCTGTCGTAGAGGGCTGCAGCGGTGACGTTCTCCTGGTATCCCTTTGGGTAGCAGGGGTGCGATACCTGCTGGGGAGAAGAGCTGCCCTGGAGGGGGCAGGAGCTGTTAGTGGCGCTTGGCTGGGGGTGGCAGCCAGACCCTTCCTCCACAGCCCACCCCATGCTGAGACCACCCAAAAAGCAGGACCTGGAGCCCAAGAGGACTTGCGCGTAGTGGGATACATCCTTTGCGTGGCTCGAACCTGCCCACAGCAGCAGAGTTCTCCCTTTCTCCCCCGCGGCACCCTGCCCACGTTGGGGAGCGCTGCTGCTGGCCTATCGCCATTCAGCGCTCCCATCATCTCTGCACTGAGCTGTGCAGGGGCTCTGCCACCTGCCACACCTCCTGGCTTGTTTAGGCTCACAAGGAGCAGAGACCAGCTAGTGCGAGCCAGGCACTGCCAAGTCAGGGGCCTGCATTCCCTGGCCTCTCCTCCTGCATGTGGTGCAACGCAGCCAGGTCCTGCCACGTCCGGAAGGTGTTCTCCACGACACGGAAGGGGCTCGAGCACATCCTTGCAAGCAGTGCCCGGGGAGGTCAGCAGGGGCTGGCTCCAGCTCCAGTACCTCACAGAGAGCCGCCAGCAGCATCTTCAAGGCCTGCGTCTGCCCGTAGCACAGATAGCTGTGTGTGTAGAGCGAGTAGTTGGTGCCGTAGAGCCTTAAGAGGACAGAGGTGTTTTGGTCCTCAGTGGCACCTCCGGGCTGGAAGGTTATTTGTGTAGAGGCACCTCCAAGGTCCAGAGCTCCCAGCACTTCTGTGGCCTGGGGATGTTCCCATTTCCCTGCAAAGGAGAACTGGCCCCACCAGGGAGCACGTACCAGGCAGCACGTTTTAGTATGGACTGTCGGAAACTGCAGGCCCTGTCCCTTTCATCAAGACTTTGAGGCAGGTTCCAACACCCCTGAGACCTTGCACAGGCCAGATCAATGCTACCCCCTTGCATCTCAGGGCATCTCTGGGATGTGGCCTCTTAGATCCCTCCCTAAGCTTGGAGCCAGAGACCTTAAGGAGGGAAAGGGTGCTGGAGAAGCCCCTTTCTCCGCTCTGTTTGCAGGATCTGCTGGGTCTAACATTGCTGCAGCCCCATGTTACCGAAATCAGCTCTGAGGCACACGTAGAGGGCAGGGCCAGGCTGAGCAGGGCACAAAGACCCTCCTGCCCTTGGATGCATTAATGCCAGCGGCAGAACCAAAGGAGCGGTTCACAGCCGGCTGCATTTGTTTGGGAGACTCGTGCCTTAAAAGGACTCCTTTCTCCCCTCTGGGAATCCCTAAATCTGGCTCCAGCTGGCATGGCCATGGGTGCTGTGCACAGTCCCCTCTGCCCCAGGCTGCACCTTGACGAGTGTCTCCAGCAGGTAGTTGACAGTGATCCAGCCAAAGGTGCCCTCCTCATCCCCTGTGAGGATCTGGGCTCCACGGAAGTCCACGGGGTACTGGCGAATAGCCTTGGCCACCTCGGCAAAGACCTGCTCCGCTTTGGTGCTGTTCTGCTCCCTACCGAGGGAAGGAGAGAGAGGCCGTGGGGTGGACGAGGCCGTTGCTGTGGGTTTGCAGAGCTGGCTCACATGCAAGGGCTGGAATCTCCTGCACAGGAATGGGACTGCCCAGAGAGAGGGTCTGTCCCTCCACCCATCCTCTCCCCTGTCTGGGTGCTGCCTCTGCCCTCCAGCTACCAGACCAAGGGCACTGGGAGTCTCCCTAAACCGCTTACAGCTGCCTTTGTGTGCGCATGGCTGCCCACTCCGCCCCACGAGCTCCCTCTTCCTCATCCTCTTACAGCACGACAACCCATCGCGCTCCCCTGCGAGCACGCCAAGCCAGCTCTGCTGCACATCACGGGCAGACTGCGCCAATGGATGCTTGCCCACAGCAAGGCACAGCCTCCCACCATGGGGCAGCTGCTCCTGCACACCAGCACCCCGTCCCCCAGCCTGCAGGGGCCCTCATGGGCAGCAGGAGCGCGCGGGAGGGAAGGGCTGCCGGGGGCACCGGGCTCGCCAGGCGGTGCCTCCTACCTCAGCAGCCTCATGCCCGCTGTGGCCCCAAGGTACGTGGGGGTCTCCTTCTGCAGCTTTGCTGGGACAATCGTCATGGCCTTGTCTAGGCAGGGCTTCAGGCTGGCTCCAGCCAGAGCAGGGCTGTCTGCATAGCTGGAGATGCCAGGTCCTGAAACATGACCTCCCATGAGGGAACAAACTCAGCTCGACTCAGGAGGGGCAGAGGACAGACACTTCACCCACAGAGCCAGAAAATCATCAAGGGATTTTCCCTGTGTCCTCAGGATAAAGGTGCCAGGTTTTCCAAGTTTGTCAAAGCTAGTCAGCCTAGAGGCAACATTCTTGGTATGGCCATGGCATGCTGGAAGAGCTGCTGGTGAGCTCCTGGTCTCAAAGGTGGGAGAGAACCAGTGTGGCTATCTTCTGATGCTAAGCACATGCATAAGCCAGGGTGTCTGTAGAGCCTGGACATGGCTCTCTGGTCCTACATGACTTGCCCTGTAAATGGGCAGCTCCTTATTTCCCCTGAAAAGGAGAAGACTCCCATTAGTCCTGCCAGGAGGACTTGCAGAGTCAATAGACACAGAGGTGCCCTCTGCTCAAGTAGACTCAGACAAACTTGTTCTATTTTTAGAGACTGGCATCAGACTTTAGCTTTCAGCAAGGTCCTGTGCTATCTGGGAACTAGCTCTGGAATGGAAATATCACTATTTACCTTCTCCAGGACTTTGCATGCCAATAATGCCATTAGCTCAAGTGCTCTCTTTCTTACCCTTTGCCCTCTCCCAGACCTTTGCCTTGCATCTCAGTTAACCAGTAACTGGCACACAGTAGCCTTAGAGCCTTGATTGGATGTAGAGACAAGCTCTGAATTCTCTTACTCCTCTGCCCAAGGATCTCTGGCCTGGCTTACTGCTGTCTGCTCATCCCAGCCCAGCTCCATGTATCATCCAGCTCTTGCTATCAGCCCCGCTAGTCTGGTCTTTTCTTCCAAACAGAAGAATCCTTGTTGCAAAGCCAGAAAGCATAAAATCATAGAATCATTATGACTGGAAAAAAAGATCATTGAGCGCAACCATAAACTCTTCAACACCATACCTGCTAAACCACCTCTCTAAGTGCCTCATCTACATCTTTATAATTGATAGAAACAAATGCCCCTGGACATGAGAATCAGCCCACTTGCCTTCAGTGTGTGTGTGGCAAGACAGGGAGCCAGTCCAGCAGACTAGCTCCTCTCAGTCACCAGCCCATGGAGCTCCAAGCATGGAGCGGACAGCCACTGGCATGTGCGGACAGCCACTGTGGCCAGCCAGACCCAACACACTGAGTCAAGGGGAGGCAGTGGGACAAGGATGGACGCGTCCGGTTACACTGACCAGACACGGCACAGGCCTCCACCTGGCTGACGATGCCTGTGCCATTCTCCTTTTCTGCTGGCCACTGGTAGATGTAGAGCGATGTGTGTGTGGAGCCAGCATCGAACACCAGGCCGTACTGCAGGGAAGCAGAATCAGAGAATCATTATAGTTGGAAAAGACCTTCAAGATCATCAAGTCCAACCGTAAGCCCATCACCACCCTGTCTGCTAAATCATGTCCCTAAGTGCCTCATCTACACATTTCTTGAACACTTCCAGGGATGGTGACTCCACCACTCCCTGAGCAGCCTATTCCAATGCTTGACTACTCTTTCCATGTAGAAATTATTCCTAATATCTTACCTGAACCCCCTTGGTGCAATTTGAGGCCATTTCGTCTTGTCGTATTTTTGGTAGTTATTTTGAAGAAAAGATCAACCCCCGCCTCACTACAACCTCCTTTCAGGTGGTTGTAGAGAGCAATAAGGTCACCCCTCAGCTTCCTCTTCTCTGGACTAAATAATCCCAGCTCCCTCAGCCGCTCCTCATAAGATTTGTACTCCAGCCACTTTACCAGCTTCATTACTCTTCTTTGGACACGCTGCAAAGCATGTATTTCTATCTTTCTTATAGTGATAGACACGTTCCTTCAAATAGCTGAGTTCCTTGCAAGGATCCTACCTTGGTGCTGGGTGGCAGAAATACTTTCTTCACATTTACGACAGTCAGTAGGAGGGCAATGATGCTGAAGACACAGGTGGCTACCAGGAGACATGCCACAAACTTGCCTTTCTGCTCCATTCTTCTTTCAACCTGCAAGAACAGCCCCGTCCCCCTGCTCAGTATCACTGTGTTTGAAATGCAAGTCTCATTAATGGATACAGGACTTCTCAGGGTGTGATTTCTCTCATGTTCTACCAAGAGCTTGAAGCCATTCTGTGTTGGTGCTATAGGAAGGACTTCACAGTCTAGGACTAGGGACATCCTCTCTCTCTGTGAGTTTTCCTAATCTGTGTAATTTTCAGCTTGACATTTTCAGCTCTTTTAAACCTTAGCCCCTGCTTCCCCATTCAGGCTCTTCTCTCCACACAGTCTGGATCCCTCTGCTCCACTTAATCTAACAGCTGGGTGACAGGTCAGCATCACTCTATCCAGTAGCATCAACAGGGTAGGCATGGCAGAGGCTAACCTGAGTCACAGACTGGGAGAGGGACCATACAATGGCAGGTCCCCAAGGGAGCCATCCCCTGTGGGATATGCCGCACTGCAGCTCTCCGGACCTGCATGTTGCTGTCATACCCTGCACTCTCATAAAACTTGTCCCGTGAGACTAAGCACCAGCAGGACATATATATTGCCCAATAGTACCATGACTGCCCCAAGAGACTTCTCTCTCCTTCAGGCTGGGGAACAGTATCACCTTGGCCGTGTGACTCCTTCTGCCTTGTCCAGATCTGCTTGGCTCTTGGCAAATACACAGCAGGTAAGCAAACACACAGGAACTGTGTCCCAGCTGCAGGTGATCTCCAAGCCCTTCCCGTAGTCCAAAGGGCAGGCTGAAATGTGTTAGAGTAAGAAAGTTCCCACTATTTGGGGTGCACATGAGCCCACTAACCAAGATGGCTCTGTGCAGACAGATACGGTATTTTACATGAAAGTCAAGGCCAGCAGGGCACTGAAGAGCCCTGAGGAAATGCAGTGCTGCACCTCCCCCTTACTTGAGCAGGAGCTCAGCTCCTGATAGAATCAGCCCTAACACATCAGCAAGAAATTGCAGATGAGAAGCTAATTCAGAGGATCTGGCTCTCTGCAACAGCTTCAACATACAGTAGGTAACACATCCCCATGGACAGCGCAGGTCTTCAAAACACGCAAACCTCTGCTATGTCTTCCTCCATCACCCTGCTTCCTCCAGTCAGCATGCACCAGCAGGGAGTGAGGCTAACCTACATCTGGGTAACAACCCAGGGTTGCAATCCAGATTCTAGATGAGTGACAGACACCCCAAGAGTCCTGGACAAAAATGTGTTTAATCCCCAAAAATGTGTTAACCTAACCAGTGCTTTGGGCCTGGGAGATGTCACTTGTTATGAAGTTTTCCTGGGAGTACATAGAATGATAAGAATTCCCTTGCCTCTTAGTCAGTGGCTTCAGCAGGAGAGGAAGATATTTAGCAATGTCCTGTTTTGAAGTCAGCATCTCCAGTGATGAAAAAGGGCTCTCAATGCCTTGTATAACATGGGCTGTGTCATGAGGAATAGCAGTCATTCTCCTATGTCCCACATACTTCAAATAGGGAACACAGGATTACAAGAATCTTTACCAAACTCTTTCCTACAGCCAAGAGCCCTTCTCTGTATGGTAGATGTGGCAAGAAAAATTGTATATAGAAGTTTTTTTAATTCTCCTGTCATCACATCTCTAGTCGGATTAGCCTTTGTACTAGGAGCTTTATAGGCAGGACCTTGCTTGCAATAGTCCAGTGTGGACATAGCTTCTCTGGCTTCACCATGCTTGCTGGCAAAGTACTTGTCTGCATTAGAGTTTGTGTGGACATAAATGTGTCTTTGGAAGTAATCGCTCTGCTACACTGAAGTAAGGCCCCTAGTCCAGTCTACATCCTAAAAAAAAAAGTCTGTCTGTAGCACTATGTGATGAATCAGCAAGGACTTGTTTAATTTCTGTGCCACCATGCATGCAGAAGCAGGTGGGAAACCAGCTCTACAAGCTTTTCCTCAGGACAAATTTCTATTTTGACTCTGCAGCAGGTAACACCTGAAGGAAGCAGAGTCCATGAGGCCCAAGAGAGGAGAGAAGGACATGGGAAATGAGCCCGGGAAGACAAAAGCAAAGAAGGAGGAGCACAAAAAGTTGATTGAACTACTCAGTGTTTCAGTGGCACCTCAGGGATGACAGGCAGTGATAGCCCATTGCCCTTAGGAAACAAGCTCAGAGCATGAACAGAAGGATAGGGTGGCACTGGTGATGTTCCCAAAGTTAAGATAAGAAAAAAGAAAGAAAGAAAGAAAGAAAGAAAGAAAGAAAGAAAGAAAGAAAGAAAGAAAGAAAGAAAGAAAGAAAGAAAGAAAGAAAGAAAGAAAGAAAGAAAGAAAGAAAGAAAGAAAGAAAGAAAGAAAGAAAGAAAGAAAGAAAGAAAGAAAGAAAGAAGAAAGAAGAAGGAAGGAAGGAAGGAAGGAAGGAAGGAAGGAAGGAAGGAAGGAAGGAAGGAAGGAAGGAAGGAAGGAAGGAAGGAAGGAAGGAAGGAAGGAAGGAAGGAAGGAAGGAAGGAAGGAAGGAAGGAAGGAAGGAAGGAAGGAAGGAAGGAAGGAAGGAAGGAAGGAAGGAAGAAAGAAAGAAAGAAAGAAAGAAAGAAAGAAAGAAAGAAAGAAAGAAAGAAAGAAAGAAAGAAAGAAAGAAAGAAAGAAATGGTGTGTTCCTGCATGGCTCTGAAGGAAGTAATCCCAGAGAGTTCGACTTGCTAGTAGGGAGAGTTTGCAGCTGTGCATAACACTTCGGTTTTTCTTATACTAGCTTATTGGTTGGGCACAATAAAGTGTTGTATAAACATCTGTAGGATATCATTCATCTTGTATAAACACGGGATATCATTCATCTTGCAGTGTTCATCACTAGGAGGGAGGGTGGCCTTAAAATTCAGGAGATTTAAAGACAGTGCTGCATTTAAACTGTGTGTTTCTTAGGAAAACATAAAACTGGATTTCCCCACCACACAGATTTGAGATTTGGAAGTCAGAAGGGCTCTTAAGATCTATAAGAAAGGGGACATATTTGTACATTGAGCGATCCCCTCCCTCCCATCTCTCTCCTAGCTTATGAGCTCCACAGTGTCACCAGTGCCCTGAGCCCCGACATGGCAGGGACATGGCAGGGTGAACGACCAGCATTTCAAGACACAGCTCTGCTGGGAAATCCCAGCCATCTCTCTCCAGCTTCTCCTAGCAAGAAGCCAGCGGTGCATGCTCATGCCCTGGCACCCGGCTCTGAGTTGGGTCTCAGCCCACCCTTGAATGGTCTCCGCTAGCAGAGACACATTTCCAGTGCGACAATATCCCTGGCACCCTCCGCTGCTCACCTGTGCTGCTCCCTGCTTGGGCGACGCACGGCTGGGCTGGGTGTTGTGGTGGTGTCAGTGCACACCTGGGAGTGCGGAGCCCCACTCCTGGGACAAAGGCTGTCCCGGAGTGCCCAGGATATGGCCCTCCCCTTGGCCCAGGACCAACAGCCTGCCCAGGGAGGCAGCTCGGCCAGGAGGTGGCAGAAAAGCAGAGACATGGCTCTTGGTTGGAGAGTCAGCACTGAAAGAGCCACTAGGATTAACCACGTACTCACTGCTGGGCACAGCAGCCTGTCCTGCCAGGCTGAGACCCTCTGGTTCTGGGTCCACACACTGTCCTGCAGCACAGAGGGGTTCAGTATGGGTGTAGCTATTCCTGAGGTTCACAATGAGTGGGGATGAGGGTGATGAGGTACCACCTGAGAGGGGCTTGTGTCCTACCGATGTCCCTGCCCACAACAGTGCTGCTATCACCGAGCTCTGCCGGCACTAGCACTGCAGGCAGAGCCAGAGGGGCCCAGGACCAAAACGGGAGGGCTGTGGCAGGCAGGGCCCCCTTCCATGGCCTGAGGACCTGTTACAGGAGCTGATGCAGATGCCTGTGGGAAGGGGCAATGCTCCTGCCCTGAGCACAGCTGCTGCAACTGCTCTGGGAGAGCCGCGGCGGCTCCTGTTGCAGTGGAACACTGCAAAGCGCCCGCCCCGGGGCCGGATGGTGAGGAGGGGCAACCCGGACATCCGAGCGAGGTTCTACTTTCACTTTGAGTCCCTGCAGAGTCCTTCTGGCAGGGCTGGACTCCAGCAGGGCCCCGCAGACACAGGGCTGCCACCGCTGCCTCCCTTCATCCGCATCTCCTGTCCCTGCCCCAAGGCCAGGCCTGGGGACAGTTTTGCCTGGGACGCCTTGGAGCCTGCTCAGTCCTGAGCAGCTCAGTGCACCTACAGCCAAAGGAGCGGGACTCCCGGTCGCAGGTACGGCGGGGGTGGCCGCGCTTGCCTGCCACCCCTCCCTAGGGCTGGGCATGAAGCGCAGAAGTGCAGCCTTTGACCTGCCCTTCCCATAGGAGGGAGTTCCTGGTGCGAGCACCCAGCGCCGCTTCCCCGCAGCGAGTCCTGGGCCTCGAGAGGGCCAGACCCTCACAGCTCAGTTTCAGGGCTCCCTAGCGCCTGGGATTTCTCCCCTGCCTTTCAGAGAGGAGAGTTTGGAGGCTGTGCCGGCTCGCAGGAGGGCACCATAGTGTCTACCTTCAGAGTGACTCGGCCTCCGCCCTCTGGGCCTGAAGCCCCGGGGTGGCACATCCCCGCCAAGGCACCGCTGCTGCCACCAGGTGCCTTTTTAGCAACTAGGCAGCTCTGGGGATTGCGGGGAAAACAGGGAAGGAGCCGGAGACACTGGGGCAGACACTTGGGCTGGCGCTGCCTCACATGATCTCTTCTCGTTACAGCTCAGCACAGCAATGTCGAGGTGCCTGCTAAAGGGAGATGCCCGGTATCTAACAGCTCTGCTGGCGTTGCTGGGAATTATCTCCCTCTGCCTGATGCTGGCTCCAGTGAAGGACATTTTCCTTCCTCCGAGGACTAATGTAGGTGCACAGTGGGGGCTGGAAGAGGTCTGGAACAACTGACGACCTTTTCTCACCTCTCTCTTCCTTGCTCCAGCCCTGTCCTCCTCTCTCTTTATAAGCTTTCTTGTAATCAGCCCAGCTTTTGGGGGCTTATCCTAACCAAGGCAGTGCTGGATAGATCAAACTCCCCACCTAAAACGCCTCCTTGCTAAGGAGGAGAAGGAGAAGAGGACGAATTACAGGATTCTTCTCCTGGTACTTTCCACCTTGGGCACCTTCTCTGCTTTCTCAGAAACCTCAAGGATGTGATGGGTTTCCATCCAGAGGTCTGTGCCTTTAGGCTGTTCTCTGATTACGGCTTTTGGTGACTGTTACAAAATAAGTACTGTGAAATCTGCTAGTCCTGCAGATCTGTGAGTAGCTTGAGCCTTTTAAGACGTGAACATCCCTTTTTGATGCTCTCTTGCATTGTGTCGCTTCCTGTTCTAAAGTTTTCTTGATGAGTAAATTGCAGGGACGGGAAACAAAGTGAGACTGTTGACGGGAGGCTGGAAGCATAATCCTGGGTATGCTGCCCACCTCAGTATGTGGGAACCAAGCACAAATGCTCCCAGACACCCCCATGGCACTTCCTGCAGCTCTGAGTACCCCATGACCCCATGTCCCTCTGCTCCTCACAGTATGGCCTGGTGTTTGATGCCGGCTCCACACACACATTGCTCTACATCTACCAGTGGCCAGCAGACAAGGAGAACGGCACAGGCATCGTCAGCCAGGTGGAGACCTGCACTGTCCACGGTCAGTGTGAACATGGGACGTGTCTGCCCCTCTGTCCCTGCCTTCCCGGTCAGTGTCCCAGGAGACCTGACACGAGGTTTCTTCAGAAGAGCAGGACCTGATGGAGCCAGTGGGAAGGGGCTTGCCACAAAGCAGAGCTCCTGGATTTCTGCTGATCCCTCAGGAGGCCTGCGAATGCTTTGGGCTGCTGCATTGTCTGCTCCTAAAATACAGCGAGTTAATTGAGACTTCTAGCCTACACTGGGTGAGAAAGGGCTGGGCTGGGCAGAAGAATAAAAGGAAGCTTCTACAGTTGAGAAGCTGTGGTTTAGAAAGCCTTAGGGGAAGGCTGCCCAGATGTGGCTAAAAAATTAGGTCCTCAGCATAGTTTTGGGAACTAGTCCAATCCTGCAGCTTGTGGTAACGCATGATCTGGCAGCCTCAGATGTTACACATGATGAGTTCAGTACTTCTCTCATGCAGTGGGTTCTATAGCTTTTCTTCCCATAACATCCCTTTACAGTTTCTCTTATGATGTAGGCTTCATGATTCCACAAGGCGTCCTAAAGATGCCCTTAAATGTTGTTGTGTCTCTGATGGTATGCAGTTTGTATGCAGTTTCTCATTGCTTTTTGGTCTACTGTCTTTCTGCTGTGTTTGAACACGACTGTCTTTTTGGTGTGTGTTTGAACAGCACCAAACACAACAGAGTTTTGGAATGTGACTGGGTTTTGTATATATTGCCTAGAAAATCCAGAGAAATCATGGGGCTGGGAAAAAGGGCTGGAAATGTTTCTCTACATTTGCTCCTTCATGGGAGGTCATGTTTCAGGACCTGGCATCTCCAGCTATGCAGACAGCCCTGCTCTGGCTGGAGCCAGCCTGAAGCCCTGCCTAGACAAGGCCATGACGATTGTCCCAGCAAAGCTGCAGAAGGAGACCCCCACGTACCTTGGGGCCACAGCGGGCATGAGGCTGCTGAGGTAGGAGGCACCGCCTGGCGAGCCCGGTGCCCCCGGTAGCCCTTCCCTCCCGCGCGCTCCTGCTGCCCATGAGGGCCCCTGCAGGCTGGGGGACGGGGTGCTGGTGTGCAGGAGCAGCTGCCCCATGGTGGGAGGCTGTGCCTTGCTGTGGGCAAGCATCCATTGGCGCAGTCTGCCCGTGATGTGCAGCAGAGCTGGCTTGGCGTGCTCGCAGGGGAGCGCGATGGGTTGTCGTGCTGTAAGAGGATGAGGAAGAGGGAGCTCGTGGGGCGGAGTGGGCAGACATGCGCACACAAAGGCAGCTGTAAGCGGTTTAGGGAGACTCCCAGTGCCCTTGGTCTGGTAGCTGGAGGGCAGAGGCAGCACCCAGACAGGGGAGAGGACGGGTGGAGGGACAGACCCTCTCTCTGGGCAGTCCCATTCCTGTGCAGGAGATTCCAGCCCTTGCATGTGAGCCAGCTCTGCAAACCCACAGCAACGGCCTCGTCCACCCCACGGCCTCTCTCTCCTTCCCTCGGTAGGGAGCAGAACAGCACCAAAGCGGAGCAGGTCTTTGCCGAGGTGGCCAAGGCTATTCGCCAGTACCCCGTGGACTTCCGTGGAGCCCAGATCCTCACAGGGGATGAGGAGGGCACCTTTGGCTGGATCACTGTCAACTACCTGCTGGAGACACTCGTCAAGGTGCGGCCTGGGGCAGAGGGGACTGTGCACAGCACCCATGGCCATGCCAGCTGGAGCCAGATTTAGGGATTCCCAGAGGGGAGAAAGGAATCCTTTTAAGGCACGAGTCTCCCAAACAAATGCAGCCGGCTGTGAACCGCTCCTTTGGTTCTGCCACTGGCATTAATGCATCCAAGGGCAGGAGGGTCTTTGTGCCCTGCTCAGCCTGGCTCTGCCCTCTACGTGTGCCTCAGAGCTGATTTCGGTAACATGGGGCTGCAGCAATGTTAGACCCAGCAGATCCTGCAAACAGAGCGGAGAAAGGGGCTTCTCCAGCACCCTTTCCCTCCTTAAGGTCTCTGGCTCCAAGCTTAGGGAGGGATCTAAGAGGCCACATCCCAGAGATGCCCTGAGATGCAAGGGGGTAGCATTGATCTGGCCTGTGCAAGGTCTCAGGGGTGTTGGAACCTGCCTCAAAGTCTTGATGAAAGGGACAGGGCCTGCAGTTTCCGACAGTCCATACTAAAACGTGCTGCCTGGTACGTGCTCCCTGGTGGGGCCAGTTCTCCTTTGCAGGGAAATGGGAACATCCCCAGGCCACAGAGGTGCTGGGAGCTCTGGACCTTGGAGGTGCCTCTACACAAATAACCTTCCAGCCCGGAGGTGCCACTGAGGACCAAAACACCTCTGTCCTCTTAAGGCTCTACGGCACCAACTACTCGCTCTACACACACAGCTATCTGTGCTACGGGCAGACGCAGGCCTTGAAGATGCTGCTGGCGGCTCTCTGTGAGGTACTGGAGCTGGAGCCAGCCCCTGCTGACCTCCCCGGGCACTGCTTGCAAGGAT
Organism: Tinamus guttatus; assembly: GCF_059628265.1. Taxonomy (NCBI): domain Eukaryota; kingdom Metazoa; phylum Chordata; class Aves; order Tinamiformes; family Tinamidae; genus Tinamus; species Tinamus guttatus. The sequence goes on from NW_028288831.1 coordinate 4,771,656, forward strand.
GTGCTCGAGCCCCTTCCATGTCATGGAGAACACCTTCCGGACGTGGCAGGACCTGGCTGCGTTGCACCACATGCAGGAGGAGAGGCCAGGGAATGCAGGCCCCTGACTTGGCAGTGCCTGGCTCGCACTAGCTGGTCTCTGCTCCTTGTGACCCTAAACAAGCCAGGAGGTGTGGCAGGTGGTAGAGCCCCTGCACAGCTCAGTGCAGAGATGATGGGAGCGCTGAATGGCGATAGGCCAGCAGCAGCGCTCCCCAACGTGGGCAGGGTGCCGCGGGGGAGAAAGGGAGAACTCTGCTGCTGTGGGCAGGTTCGAGCCACGCAAAGGATGTATCCCACTACGCGCAAGTCCTCTTGGGCTCCAGGTCCTGCTTTTTGGGTGGTCTCAGCATGGGGTGGGCTGTGGAGGAAGGGTCTGGCTGCCACCCCCAGCCAAGCGCCACTAACAGCTCCTGCCCCCTCCAGGGCAGCTCTTCTCCCCAGCAGGTATCGCACCCCTGCTACCCAAAGGGATACCAGGAGAACGTCACCGCAGCAGCCCTCTACGACAGCCCGTGTGTCCCCACGCCGAGCACAGCCAGCCCTGCACAGGTCTTCACGGTGACGGGGATAGGAGACCCAGCAGCGTGCAAGACAGCCATCGAGAAACTCTTCAACTTCAGCTGTGGGGCCCACAGGACGTGTGGGTTCAACGGCATTTATCAGCCCCCTGTGCAGGGGCAGTTCTTCGTAAGGAGCCCTCCTTCCATGTGATCGTGATGTGGTTGTGCTGTTTCTGGGGAAGCAGAGTCTGGCAAAGGCCCAGGAGAAAATGCTGGCAAGAAAGCAGGAGAAATCAGGATAGCACCAGTGATTACTGACTCCCTCAAAACTATGATGTGGTCAATGCATAAGTGCTCACTCCGGAGTCAGACAGATTCTGACCTCCTAGGTGCTCAGTTCTCACATCATCTCTCACTATTTCAGTGTTGGGAGCAGTCACCAGGTCTCTTAGACAGGCAGTATCATGCGACGCTGCTCAGAGAAGTGGCCCTTGCTTAGGGACCCCCACAAAGCTCATGGAATGAAGTACAAGTGGGAAGAAGGACCTAGTTGCTTTACAGATCTATCACCTTTCCTCTTAAACACCCACAGGCCTTTTCTGGGTTTTATTACAACCTACACTTTCTGAACTTGACCAGTGGGCAGTCCTTGATGTCAGTCAATGCCACCATCTGGGTCTTCTGTGCCAAAGACTGGGAGGAGGTAAGACTCTGCCTAGGATCTGTCAGATCCACCCTTGTTGGGCAACTTTCAGGGCTGGGCACAGGCAGAGAGTTTTCAGGGCCAGTCTGCAGCCCATCTTCCATTGTGCACATGGGCAGCTGGAGGGACCTGACAGGAGCACAGAGTTTCTCTCCAAACTTAGGGGCTCCTAGGTCTTTGCTCCAGTTTGCTCTGCAGAACCATTCCCCACGGCTGGGTGCACTGAGCGCTGCTCCACCCTAGCCGCCCGATCTTGCTCTTCTCTTTCTGCAGGTGCAGAAGGATTTCCCTTATGTGGACAAGGCCTATCTCCGTAATTACTGTGCAGCCAGCTCCTATGTTCTCACTCTCCTGCTGCAAGGCTACAAATTCAATGGCAAGACATGGCCCAACATTCACTTCATCCAAAAGGTAGGAAAACTTGTAGCTGTAGCTGGCGTTTATGTTTTGCACCATTAAATGGGTTGCATCCACCCTGTGACTCCCGGGTGAGGGAGCAGGGGATAACAAAGTGTCCCAGTCCTCTGCCCTCTGGTAGAGGCAGTGAGAAGCGCATACTCTTGAGCAGCTCTTGAGTTATGTTCACAGGCACCTGTTGGGACATCTGTAGTTGCAAATGCCAGTCTGGAATTTCTTGTCTTGCTGATGGGATATTTGCAGCCCAAGGTGTGTGAGGGCTCTGTGGCGGTGGAGCAGGCTCTTGAAGTGCCATGGCAAAGATATTCTCTAGCTTGCCTGGTACTTTGCAACCCTTCATGTTCTTTTCTCTCCATCTGCTCAGGTCACTAACACAGATGTGGGTTGGACCCTGGGCTACATGCTCAATCTCACCAACATGATTCCCTTGGAGACTCCTCAGCGAGGCATAGCGCTCCAAAGAAACATCTGGATAGCAGCCACAGTTGTACTATTTATCATGCTATTCCTCTGCTTCTGGCTGTTCATGGCCATATGTCACCAGAGAAAATTAGCCAGTTACGAGACCTTCTAGTAATGCCAGCCCCAGAAGCTGTCAAACCTCCTTGGTCCTGCTTGGTCCTTGGTCCTTGGTCCATTGCTTGTGTGAGGAGGTGCAGAATGGAGGAATTCCACCCACGTCCAGGAGCTACAAACTTGTAATGTAGGGTTCCAGCACCCCAACCTGGTGACCTGGAACTGAAAAGACGTTATAAAATCTGTTACTGTGTGCTGTGTGGTTTTCCTTTCCCCTTCTGGTTAAAGATACTTAGGAAGAGATGACAGCTCTGTGGGTCAGGCACTCAGCACTGAGGTTGAGGAGACAGCAATGAGAAAGTGCAGCTGGGGATGATGGGAACTGTGAGTCAAGGAAGAGAAAAACAGCATCTGGCAGCAAAGAGATCCTTCTAGGACTGCTTATTGCTGGCAAAATTTCCCCAGGTGAAGCAGGCTTAAAAAGGTCCTGCCCTGTCTGAGGGCAAGGACCTGCATCTTGTGCTGCCGGTACCAAGGAGCAGAGCAGCCCTAACCAGCCTGCTAGGTGGGACTTGGGCTCTCTTATCATCTCAAGCACTGGGACTTATTCAGGGATTGAATGTGCCCAGGGTGGCTGGAGGCCAAGAGCTGCTCTGCCGCTGACGGAGTGGCTAAAGTGAGTTGAGGACACGCAGGCTCTCAGAAGGAAAAGATTCTTGTCCTGCTGCCCTGATGGCTCCCTTCAGAGGTCTGGAAAACACTGTGAGGTCTCCAGGGTTGAAGGCAGTATCCACCAAGTGATACTTGTTCCTGACCCCCATCATCTGAGAACTGGCTGGATGGCAGAGCTCAGAGGCTTGTGATAAATGGTGCAGTCTAGTTGGAGGCCTGTGGCCAGCAGTGTCCCCCAGGGGTCAGTACTGGGTCCAGTGCTGTTCAATTTATTCATCAACAACTTGGGTGAGGGGACAGAGGGCACCCTGAGCAAGTTTGTGGATGATACCAAATTGGGTGGAGTGACTGACACTCCAGACAGGTTGGATAGTTGGGCAGAGAGGAACCTCATGAGGTTCAACAGGGACAAGTGCAGGGTCCTGCACCTGGGGAGGAATAACCCCAGACACCAATACAGATTAGGGATTGACCTGCTAGAAAGGAGCTCCGTGGAGAGGGATTTGGGAGTCCTCGTTGACAACAGGTTAACTATGAGTCAGCAATGTGCCCTTATGGCCAAGAAGGCCAGGATCCTGGCTGCATCAGGAGGAGCGTTGCCAGCAGGTCGAGGGAGGAGATCCTGATCCTGTCCCTCTCCTCAGCTCTGGGGAGGCCGCACCTGGAGTATTGGGTGCAGTTCTGGGCTCCTCAGCACAAGAGGGATGTGGAGCTTCTAGAGAGGGTCCAGTGCAGAGCAACAAAGATGATCAAAGGACTGGAACATCTATCGTATGAGGAAAGACTAAGTGAGCCGGACATGTTTGGTCTGGAGAAGACTGAGAGGGGAGCTTATGAATATGTACAAATACCCAAGGGGAGAAAGTAAAGATGATGGGGCCAGACTCTTCTTAGTGGTGGCCAGTGGCAGAACAAGGGGTAATGGGTAGGAACTGAAACACAGGAAGTTCCATCTCCATGTGAGGAAGAACTTCTTTCCTGTGAGGGTGACAGAGCCCTGGCACAGGCTGCCCAGAGAGGTTGTGGAGGCTCCTTCTCTGGAGATCTTCCAAACCCACCTGGATGCCACCTTTTGCCACATGCTCTGGGTGCCCTTGTTTGAGCTGGGGGTTTGGTCTAAATGATCTCTAGAGGTTCCTTCTAATCTTAGCCATTCTGGGATTCTGTGATCTGGGAAAATCACTTAGTGGAATCACGTCCTGACTGGACTGGCTTGCTCAGACCTCACACGAGTATCTCTGGGTAGTGTTGCGCTGTACCTTAAGACATCTTTATCCTTTTGGGGCACCACCACAAAATACAGAGTGTTCCTCAAATCTGTTACCTGTAACCCTGAGCAGTATTTAAAAAGGGCTGAATTTTGCAAAGCAGCTACCCATGGCCAAGGTGCTTGTTCTACCCCCTCACCTCAATTCTCCCATTACCACCACTTGCCTGGGATGGACAAGCATTAAAATCCTTTTGATTCTGGAGCAAAAGAACAAGAATTTCCATCTTGGGTGCATTTTAGAACATTTATTTCTATCATATTTATTTCTAAAATAGAAGAGCTAAAAGCCAGGGAAGAAAAATCTGCAGAGATGGTAAAGGTCAGCTCGTCGCTGGTAGAAGGTGAATGTGTGGCTGGCAAACGCCTAGATGGATAATTGGCAGGACAGCTAGTAGATGAGCAAAAAAAAATGGCAAAGGCAGGACAGCATTCACAGATGGCAAATCTCCCCAAATCTGTGCCCATCTCCACACAGGTCTTTTAGCCTCGTGGAGGCTCAGTTTGGCATCCAGGGCACATGTACCTTGTGCTGGTGGGTCAGAGACTGGTATTCAGGAACAGAAATCCAGAGCCTGGCACGCCTCCAGGTGGAAAGATTTGTCAGGGAGCTTCCTGACTGGCCTTAGAGGCAGCGCTGCCCCAAGCAGCCTGTCAGCAGGTGCCTATTGCTGTGCACTAAGAGCCCAGCACTTGGGGAGCTCTTCCACGGCCAGGCTGCCTTTGCAGAGGCCCCAGCTCCAGCGTGTGGCATGAAGGCCACACGAGGAACAGGCATCAGCATCTGCAAAGCTGTAAGAAAGGCCCTGCTTGGGATTTCTAGAGCACACAGGCTGATCTGAGCAGAGTTAAAGGGGAGGGAGGCTCCTTGGAAAATGCCCCGTGGTGCCAAGCTCCATTTTGGGCACAGTTCAAAAAGAGTCCAGCCTTCGCTTCTTGAGTCCTGTAAAGGTTGATATGCTCCACATCATGGGCCCAAGATGAAGAGATGGGCTCTCTGTCCTGCTGGCCAGTGTGTGATTCAGCCCTCCAGCCTTGACGCCTTCCTACTATCTCTGAGATGCAGCCCAGTTTCTACCTGTGCCAGCGCTTGAGCGCAAGAACAAGCCCCATGCTAAGGGCAGACACAATGAAGGCCACGGCTGCAGCATGTAGGAAGGGGTTTTGCCTCTGCACCAAGTGCAGCAGCTCCCGTGGGATGGTGTTGGCGAGCTCCAGCGCGTAGCCCAGGCTCCAGGTGACGTCCGTGCTCCCGGCCTGCCAAAGGATATAGGGGCATCGTGAGGGCAGCTCTAGCACAGAGATGCCCCTAGCAGCACTGGGGCTCTGCGTGCCAGGCCTGGCACAGGCACAGCGCATGTCCCCAAGCAGGAGGTCTCCACGAGCCTTGGCCACAGGGCTGAGCTGCACAGCTGCGTGTTAGCTGGGCACGGTGCTGCTGGACACCTGCCTGCGAGGGCATTGCCATGCTGGGCTGAGGTTGCTGCTTACCTTCCTCTGGAAGATGATGTTGTTCCAGCTGGTCTCATTAAACTTGTAGGCATCCAGGAGGAGCGTGAGGATGTAGTTTGCATTAGTGCAATAGCTACGTAGTCGCTCAGGCTTTTCTTCAGGGTAGCTAGAAGACAGCTGGGGGCAGATGTGAGAAGGAAGGGAAATTATTTGAGCTCCTAGCAATGAGATGGCAGCAGGCAATACAGGTGCAATGCCCTGGTGACTGCTGACTGCATGAAGAGGGATGGCTCTGTAAGGCCCTTCATGCAGAGAAAAACAATTACTTGTGGACTGGACAGATATTTTGGAGCCGTGAGGGCAGCTCTGCCCAGGAGCATTTACTATTACGCATTTCTTTGGAAACAGAGACATTTTGGAGCTCCCCATGCCTCCCTCTTGTCCTGTGTGAGCCTCCTTGCACAAAGGTCTCTGCCTCATGATTGTCCTACTCTATCTCTTGACTGTGTCCACCACCATCTGACACCCTCCAGAGCGATCCCAGCAAGCCTTCTACAGGGCTCCTTTCCCAGCTCCAGCTCCCTGAACAAGAGAGCAACTGATGGCTTCATCAGCTCTGGCTGCTGCTTTCTATCTGTGCATGCTCTCCTTCTGCTCATGCACACAGAAAAGGAGGAGCTGGCGCAAATGGCTGTGGTTCCCTCACAGGGCTCAGGGATGGCTCTGCTGTGTTAGGCTTGGCTCAGAAAGTAGGGAGCTTTGCTCTGGGATGTCTGTCCCCTGCCCCAGGACTCATTCCCTTGGGAAGTTTCCCCAGAGCCCCCCATGAGCCATTGTGGGAAACATACATCTTGCCAGCTCCTTGTGCAGAAATTCCGGATGCTCTTGCTGACAGTGAGCAGAGACTGCCCATTGGTCAGGTTGAGGAATCTGAAGTTATAGTAAAATCCTGAGAAGGCCTGAAAGGCAGGAAGGAGAAATCATGTTGACCAAGAGTGGGGAGAGTGCCGCGGGGCAGCTACTCTGGCCTCCCTTGAGTCAGCAAGGGCTGTCCGCAAGGAGAGCTCTCACCCTGCACACTGCTGCAAGCAGCTCTTCTTTTGCCCCTTGTGCACAGCTCTGCAAAGGGCTGGCAAGAGGCCTCTTAATGGGACCCCAAAGGTGCCCCTGAGCAGAACAGTGGCTTCTAAAGAGAGCGAGGGAAGGGAAGGGTGCGCATTTTCCTTACAAAGAAGCGGCCGCTGACAGGAGGCTGGTAGACACGGTTGAAGTTGCAGTCCTGGCTCTGGCCACATGTCGAGACATTCAACAGCTTCCGGATGACAGCCCGGCACCGTTTTGCATTTCCTTTGCCCTTCAGGGTCACTCTTCTGTCAGCAATTGCTGCATGGAAGTCATTCTGCATTATGCAGGGAGTGGAGTACAAGGAAGACAGCCAGATGGTTTCTCTGTAGTCTTTCGGGTAGCAAGGATGTCCCACTTGTGTTCTGGAAGGTGACTCCTGGCAATAGGAAAAAAAGTAGGGAAGAGTGGAGGTTTGAAGGAACCTATGGGCTCCTCTCGCTTTCTCTGTGTCACCCCTCAGCTGAAAGCATGACCGGGTTAAGCAAGGTGTTGCCCGGTTCACTTTGGGATATCTCCAAGGATGGAAATTCCACAGGCTTTCGAGGCTCTATTCTGCTATTTAAGCAGCATTCTTGTGGAAGTGTTTTCCCTATGTCTGGCCAGAATGTCTCACTTTCCATCGTGTGCCAGGTGTCTCTTGCTCTGACACTTTGCACTTTTGGAAAGAGCCTGCCTCTGTCTTCTCTCTACCCTCCCCTGAGGTAGCTGTTCCCATTTCACCTTCTAATCTTTGCTGTGGTTGCTAGCATGATGGTAGAATCTGATTAGCAGCCCATTTCCCTCTCACCTCAATTAAAGTCTTTGCCAGGCGCTTCAGCACCTCGTTCTGTCCATAGCAGAGGTAGCTCTGGGTGTAAATATTGTAGTTATACCCATAAAGAGTGACTTTGGAAACTTCATTCCATTTCATAAATGAACTCTTTGGGATAAAACTTATTTGAGTTGATTCTCCTCCAAGATCCAGAGCTCCAAAAGTGTTGACCATTCCTGGAGGGACTCCTTCTTTGGAGGAGTGCTGCCAAGACAAAATAGGACAGGAAGAGGAGCATAAGACTAAGGAGCATAAAGCCATAAGAAATGGATGCAAGCCAAATTATCCTCCTATTTAAGGTAGTTGTGTTTTTTTTTCGGAGAGAGTAAGGAGTAGGCTGGCTCCCAGTGCACAACTGGATTGGATCACAGCCAGAGAATAAAGCACAAGGGATGTCCTTGAGGGCAAGAGCTGGGCTTGGCTTTTCCAGATGTGCTCAGGCAGCATGGGGTTTTCCTCCCCATGTCCACATGGCATGGAGATGTGCCCTTATCTTTTAGCTGCAACACCCCCATCCCTGCTTTCTCCCTCCCCTTGCACCGTAGGCTATTCCAAGAATTCCTTCTCTGACATCATTCTTAAGGGGCAATGACCCAGACCTTTCCTTCTGCGCTAAGTGAGTTTAAAAAGCTAAGAAAGATCAAAAAGAAACAAAGAGACAAAAAGGGAAAAGCGCCTGTCGCAAAGAAGAGGTGGCTGTTGCAGCCTTCTCTCACCTTAGAGAAGGAATCTGTTAGATAGTTGATGGCCATCCAGCCATAAGCTCCTTCCTCTTGGCCTGTGATGATTCGAGCCCCGTGGAAATCCACAGGATACTCTTTCATGGTCTTAGCAATTCCAGCCATGATTTGATCTGCAGCTGAACTGTTCCTTTCCCTAAGAAGGATCCAAAATTCAAGACACATATTCAGTGAAATCATCACTATGGAGAAAAGACAAGGAAGCAGTTGGCTTTCTCATGCTTTCACAGATTGCAGCATTTGATACTGAGCAGTTGGTGTGGAATGATGAGGTTGCACAGCACCCCTTGTCCTTCTACCTCTTAACCCACTCCCCTACTAGCACCCAGCCAGATGTGCGGAAAGTGCATGCCCTGGTGGGAAGCACTGCCTTGTGTTGCAGGAAGAATGCAGAGCAAAGCAAGAGCACGGAGCAAGTCCCACTTGTCAAGAAGCAGAGCAGCATCCTTTGGGGTTGTGGGCTCCCAAGAAGGGCAGCATCTGTCTCTGGGCAGCCTCTGTGCCCCCAGGGCCAGAAGCTCAGGACAGCTCAGGCCCTGCCATGGCTCCCCACTGTGCTGCCTTCCTGCCAGGGCTCCCTTGCTTGCTCAGGGCAGCTGGAGAGCTCGGAGCAGCCGGCCCCGTGCAGGATGCCGCATTAGCCAGGCTGCTGGGGGCTGCTTGCAGCTTGGCCACCTCCCCTTCTCCCCGCAGCCCCACAGAATTACCTCAGGAGTCTCATGCCTGCTGTTGCTCCAAGAAAAGCTGCTACCTCCCTGCTTTTCACAGCGGGAATGACCTTCAGAGCTTGGTCCAGGCACCCTCGTAGGGACGCGCCGGCTTTCGGAGGATCATTAGCATAGCTTGATATGCCTTGCCCTGGAAGAGAGGCAGGTCACTCGGCCGAGAAATGCCCAGCTTTGGCACACTAAGGAAAGGAAACGAGGCCATCCCAGCTGCCACACAAACACACACACACACGCAGCACAGCAGCAAGCACACGACAGGAGGGATACTGACCCTGCACATTACAGGAAAAGGTCTGTTGGATCACAAGTGTGTTCTTCTCCTTGTCTCTGTCCCACTTGTAGATGAACAGGGCAGTGTGTGATGAGCCTGCATCAATCACTATGCCGACCTGGAAGCACAAATGAGGAGCTCGTGGCTGGTAGGAAGAGCATTAGGGATGGTGGGGCTGGAGCCCAGCCCTGCCAGGAGATGGGTCACTTTGTCCAAGCTGAGATGCCTTCAGGAGGGTGCCCAAAGAGCAGCCCTTAATGCTCTTAATGAATAGATCCTCCCTAAGCTATGGCAGGCTACAGCATGGCCAAGCAGAGCAGTGACAGGACAGGGCCCTTCAAAGTGTGGCCTCAGTATGGGCATTTCTCCTGCCAGCTGAGACACCCTCTCATTCTCTCTGCTGAGGCCTATGCAGTGATGTCACCTCACACCAGCACTTTCCGCGGGGTTTAGAATAGCACCGACTCTGCTCCGTGAGACTCCAGATGGTTTGCATGTCCCTGAGAAAGCCTCCATCCCCCTCAGAGATCTCACTGAGCCTCTTTCAGCTTGTGTGCTCAGAGGCTCTTTCAGTGCCTCTGCCTTCTTTCTCCTGTCTGCATTTTGGCATGGCTAGAGAAGACCCATGCCTATGGCCTGCAAGGCACGTCCTACTGAGGCCCACTCACTCCAAAGCCCTAACATGGGCTCTTGTCTCAGAGCGTCTGTGCCACATGTCTGCTCTCTGCAGCGGTGCTCACCTTGTACATGGGTGCTCCTCCTATGTTCATCGACATGAACACAAGAGCAATGAGTGACTCCATAGCCAGTGCCCACAGAACAGCACAGGTCAGGTGGCTCTTTTTAACAACCATCCTGATAAAGGAGCCTGCAAACGACAACACAGAAAGAGAGAAAATGTTTGGATGTGATGCACTGGGAAGAGTGTTGATGAGTTAAAGCTGCAAGGAGACCCTTCCCCAAAGCGACCTCCAGGTTGGCCCTCTCCTTGAGGGAACTGTGAGGATCTCGCAGGTGCTGCTGGATATTCAGCTCCTCCTTTGAGAAGAGCCGGCTTAGGATAAAAGAGGGGCACCGCAGGGAAGCAGAGGCTGCTCACCCAAAAGCCTGAGCCAGCTCTGCTGAGAATACAGCATCCCTCAAGCTCTGCTTGCTGCCAGCTAGAAGGCTCCATTAAGGAAGAGCAAAAGAAAGCCTGGATGCAACAGGACCCCTTCTGGGACATGGCAGCCAAACTCCATGGAAGATACTGTGCAGGAGGTAGCTTAGTCTCTGTTACAGGAGGTCAATGTCCTCCTCTCACCTGCTCACGCTCTCAGGCCTGCGCAATCCCCAGCACACAGACACGAGTAACCAGGGGTGAAGCCAGGATCGCTTGCGGGCAACAGCGAAGATGGGACAAACCAGCTCACTGGTCCTCCTCGTCCTCTCGCTCCCTCGCCGATACCTGACTGCCAACAGAAACACAGCAACGGGATTTTTAACTTGGGCAACATTCTAGAATTTTGCACTTCTCTAGGTTACCTCACCTGGACACTTATGAACTCATAAGTTTTTATGCTGCTGCTGTATCTTAGTTCAGTTTGTGTCTCTTCTTCAGATGAAAGTTGTCTTTTCCTCTTGGTCTGCAGCAATTAGTACACATCTTTCCTTTGAATCCTTGCTTCCTGCGTTAAATTTTGGTTTTATTTTTTTCTGGTGCTTTCACACACAGACAGACAATTCTGTCTTTTTTCACTCTTGCCACACTTAATATTTCCATTACAAATCTGCCACCTTTTAAAGAGCACCATTGGCCCTGAAATCAGCCGCAGAGCAGCTGGTGTCTTGAGAGCAAGTCTGATACCAACGAGAAACAGGATGCTGCTGGAAAAGGAGGGATGGCCGTGCAAGGAGGGTGCCGGGGCCCCTGAGCAGAGGCAGCCCCCAGTGCCTCCATCTCCTGGCAGCAGCCAGAGCTCGTCTCTGAGCTGCTCCTGGCCGCAGACTGTCACACTGGCAGCTGCTGCCACCCATGTCACCCTGCACCGTTCTTCCAGCTTGGAGCTGGTAAGGACTTGGATGTCGGGAACCTGCTCCCTCCAGGAGCACAGCTGTTTTTTACCAATTCTGCTCACATATAGAGACTGTTGGGTTATCATAAGGTTGAACTCAGGGGGAGAAATACAGTTTCCAGCTGCTTTGTCTCAGCTGAGTTGAACACAAAGATGTGAGGGTGGTAAAGTGCCCTGGAGAGCAGGGCCTCTGCCACTTGTGCCCACACAGTGGGACCTTCTCAGGGCACCTTTCCCTGCAGCTGGAAGTGGCCCGGCAGGGACAGTGCTAAGTCCCATCCTGGCCATTGAAACTCAAGCAGCAAAGGGTCTGAGCAATCTCCGGGAGACTCTCTCCCAGGACATACATGTCTGCAGTTCAGATGAAGCAGGGCCAGTCCCATGTCGGCTGAACAAGGTTCAAATTCCACACTGGTCACTCTTTCCATGACAGACCCCTTCATGCTGTCATGTGCTGCTGATAAGGAAATAGCCTGGAAATCAGACAGCCGCCACCCGATATCAGACAGCCTGCATTGCCACCCACCAACGAACCTTTGGATTCCCCTGCTTCACTAGGAGGGCATGAGAAAGTGCTTGTGTCCTTCCACAGTGTGGAAATCCCCAGCTCCCAGCACAGCAGCTGGGGCACTGAAAGGGACCTGTCCTCGTGCAGGACATGGTGGCACTGGTCACCCCTAACTCCCTCCAGGACACACACGTGGCAGGGCAGCAGCCAGCTCAGTGCCGAGGAGCTGCCACACACACATGCAGCTCCTGCCTCCGAGCCTGGGCTGAATGTCTGCCAAGTTTGTTTCTCCTGATTCTTCCTTAACGAATATTCCGTTTCAGAGGGTATGTGATAATATCTTAATTGCATCCTGCATCATAAGGACAGGTAATGGCTTCCCAGTTGGGAGGGAGCTCTAGGATCCCTTTCCTAAGCTCACGGTGTTTTTATTGGCTTATATCAGGTGGATTGCTGAGCATCAGGCAACAGGCCTGTCTCAGAAATGCTACTTTTGCCTCGCTTCTCAGGTATCTGATCTCTGTGCCAGGCCTTTGGTAACCCCAGCTCTGCCACCAGGAAAGGCCCTTTCCAAACGAGCACAAGGACAAGGGAAGGCCAGACAATGATTGGTCTAAGTATACCTGGTAGTCAATGGCCACAGTGTGTGACAAGGACAGGGAGGATCCTGCACTCCGCACCCAGCCTGTGAGCCCAGATTTTACTCTGTGGTGGGGTAGAACATGAAAAGGAAGGGTAGAGCCCAGAGCTTGTCCCAGCAGGGAACTGCGATGCAGCTGGGACTATGTATGAAACGTGGAGTTTCGCAATGCTCTCAGGTCTGCCAGCCCCATCACAGTCTCTGAGTGAGGAGGATCCCTCATGACTGTGATGAGTGGGACAACACATGCTGGCAGGCTGGGGTATGTGTCATTTTACATGGCGCATAGAGAAAAGAGAAGATGCCTGGAGAGAGGAAGACTTCCCCTGGGTAGAGGAAGATTGGGTCAGAGAGCTCTTAGGGTAACTTGACACCCACAAATCCATGGGCCCCAATGGGATGGACCTATGAATGCTGCGTGAGCTGGCGGATGTTACTGCTAAGCCACTCTCCATCATGTTCAAAAGGTCCTGGAGAACAGGGGAGGTGCCGGAGGACTGGAAGAAAGCCAATGTCACACCAGTCTTCAAAAATGGCAAGAAGGAGGACCCAGGCAACTACAGGCCAGTCAGCCTCACCTCTATCCCTGGAAAAGCCATGGAGCAGCTCATCCTGGCTGTTGTCTCTAGGCATGTGGAGAACAAGAAGGTGCTCAGGAGTAGTCAGCAGGGGAAATCATGCTTGACTACCTGGTAGGCCTCTATGATGGAATGACTGGCTGGGTAGGTGAGGGGAGAGCAGTGGATGTCGTCTATCTTGACTTCAGCAAGGCTTTTGACACCGTCCCTCACAACATCCTCCTAGGCAAGCTCCGGCAGTGTGGGATAGATGAGTGCACAGTGAGGTGGATTAACAACTGGCTGGATGGCAGAGCCCAGAGGGTGGTGATCAGCGGTACACAGTCCAGTTGGAGACCTGTAGCTAGCGGTGTCCTCCAGGGGTCAGTCCTTGGTCCACTCCTGTTCAATTTATTCATCAATAACCTGGATGAAGGCTCTGAGTGCTCCCTCAGCAAGTTTGCTGATGATACGAAACTGGACAACTGGGCGGTGAGAAACCTCATGCAATTCAACAAGGCCAGGTGCAAGGTCCTGCACCTGGGGAGGAATAACCCCAGACACCAGTATAGGCTGGAGACCGACCTTCTGGAGAGCAGCTCTGCAGAGAAGGACCTGGGTATCGTGGTGGATGACAAGTTGACCATGAGGCAGCAGTGTGCCCTCATGGCCAAGAAGGCCAATGGGATCCTGGAGTGCGTTAAGAAGAGCATCTCCAGCAGGTCGAGGGAGGTGATCCTGCCCATTTGCTCAGCCCTGGTGAGACCACATCTGGAGAACTGTGTCTAGTTCTGGGCTCCACAGTACAAGAGGGATGTGGAGCTGCTGGAAAGAGTCCAGCGCAGGGCTACAAGGATGATCAGGGGCCTGGAACATCTGCCCTATGAGGAGAGGCTGAGGGAGCTGGACCTGTTCAGCCTGAAGAAGAGAAGGCCGAACCTTTTCAGGGGACCTGATCAATGTCTATAAATACCTCCAGGGAGGGAGGGAGGAAGATGAGGCCAACCTCTTTTCAGTGATGGCCACCAACAGAACTAGAGGTAATGGCCACAAACTGAAGTACCAGAAGTTCCACAGGAACTTAAGGAAAAATTTATTGACAATGAGGGTAACAGAGCACTGGAACAGGTTGCCAAGAGAGGTTGTGGAATCTCCTTCTCTGGAGAGCTTCAAAACCCGCTTGGATGCAGTCCTGTGCCACGTGCTCTAGGTGACCCTGCGTGTGCAGGGGGGTTGGACTAGATGATCTCTAGGGGTCCTTTCCAACCTTGATGATTCTATGATTATATGATTCTTTGATTCTATGACATACATCTATCAATAGCCCCAGCACAGGGATCCAGCCCCACATCCCTCAAGGAGCTGTGTTCACTCTGAGGGGACCTTAGAGCAGCCACAGTTGCTCTGGAGCTTCAGGAGCATTTGCCCACACATCATCCTAGCAAGGACCTCAGGACCAAGCTCAGCTGCACTCTCGAGACAGCAACAGACTAAGGGGCTCACAGAGGAAGGCCATTTGGAGAGAATGAGCCAGAGGCAACACTGAGTGGAACGTGGGCAGCTGCTCCTGACAGTGCTTTAGTCATCATAAAAGCAGTGTTTGTGGTGCACCGTCTTTTCTTAACAGGGGCAGACATGTCTGCTCCCTGCACAGCAGCCCCGTGCCTTTCAGCCATGCGCAGCTCAGCCATGCAGCTGAGTGGGGCTAGGCTACAACTCCCATGCATCAGAGTCCACCATTGCCTTCCTGTGACCCAAATCAGTGTTTTCCTCTTTAGAGGAAATGCAAATGTCTAAAGGCAGGAGAATCTGTTTCACCAGCACTCTCGCTGAGCAAGCAACCAGCTTGAGAGCTGAAAGCCCAACTGGGCTTTGGGCAGAGCTGCAGGATGGGGCTGAGCCAAAGAGAGGGCACAGAGCCCTGCAGCAAGCAGGGCTTCTTCAAACCCTCGGGTTGGGGGAGATCTTCCATCTCCTGTAGCTCTCCTTTGTCCTGCCCCGCTACAGGATAAGGCCAGTCCTGTTGAGTTCCATTGGCTTCTTACTGAAGCTCAGTGGAAGCTGTAGGGCATCGGGGTCCAAGCAGACTAGAGATCTCCCAGAACCATCTTTCCTGACCTACACGCCCCATGCACTGGGCTGGTAAACAAGAATTCCTACAGGGATAAATCCAGGACAGAGGTTTTGCTGAGAAATATAATATTCTTGTTAATCAGACTTTTTAAATTAGTCTTTTTAAGATATGACCTCTTTTGCTTATGCTAGATATTCCTGAGCCAGGTCACAAACATCTGTCTTGTAGAAACCTTTGGGCTGTGTAGTTGCCACAAGAAAATAACACAGGGAGGAGGCATTGTAAGCCATGGATGTTCTGAACAGGTGAAGGGAAAGGCTCGCTGGGGACCCTCTCCCCAAACCTGCTCACTTGTTCCCTGCATGTGGCACACAGCCCCCGTTGCACATGTGTCTTCTCCCTTTGTGGGCTTGCTTTCTACCTGCCCTTAGGCAAGTGTCTACAGACACCACCAGTAAACTAATTACCCAAACGCCTTAACTTTTACCTCCTCCTGCTTTAAAGGCTGAGCACCAGGCCCCTTCCTGTTCCACCTTTGCACTCCAGAATGGAGAACGCCATCTCCCCTCTTACTCTCTGTGTTTTCCCCATGTACAACACCCTGAGCACTTTTTCAGGGGTCACCAGCTGGGCTTTGGGCAGAGCTGCAGGATGGGGCTGAGCCAAGGAGGGCCCTGCAGCAACATGCTGCTCCATCCTCTGCTCTAGCTCCTTCACCACCTTCATTGCCCTCCTTTGGACATACTCCAACACCTCAAAATCCTTGTAGTAAGGGGCACAAAACTAAACACAGGATTCAAGGGGTGGCCTCACCAGTGCCAAGTACAGGAGGATGATCACTTCCCTGCTCCTGCTGGCTACACTCTTCCTGATACCAGCCAGAAGGCCATTGACTTCCTTGGCCATCTGGGTTCGCCGCTGGCTCATGTTCAGTTGGTTACTGACCAGCACTCTCAGATCCTTTTCTGGCTAACAGCTCTGCAGCCAGTCTGGCCTAAGCTTGTAGCACTGCATGGGCTGCTTGTGACTGAAGTGCATTGTTGAACCTCATACAGTCGGCCTCATCCCGTTGATCCAGCCTGTCCAGACCCCTCTGTAGAGCCTTCCTACCCTCAAGCAGATCTGTTCTTCTTCCCAGCTTGGTGTCTTCTGCAAATTACACTTAGTGTCATTTAACTCTAGCTGTGAGGATGCCCGGGGCTTTAGATCCAGCTGCATGGGGTGCTTGTGACTGAAGTGCAGGACCCGGAACTTGGCACATCTATATGTGAGTTACTTTGGTGTCCTGAAGCACTTTTATGCTTTGACATTGCGTTGGAGGACAATGATGGTTGCAAGAAATATCTCCCAGCAGTCGTGGGCTTATCCTCCAAACTCTGTGACTCATCGCTGCTGCTGCTCAATCTGACCCATCACAAAGTTACTCTGTCTCTCTGCTGGACTTAGAGCTTGTGTCCTCCAGAAATGGGACGAGCCGAGAGGTTCTAGGCAGGAGGATGGTGTCTGAGGGCACAGGCAGGGGCAGTCTCCCAACTTGACAAAACAAACACACCGGCTAGCAGTATGCAGGACCACTGCTTTCAGTGGTGCCTCACCTGTGCCAGGGCAGAGCATGATCACAGGGGTGTCAGCAACACCCCAGAACTTCATTCCTCCTTTCTTCACCCAAAGAGGGGCCCGGACATCTCCTGCAAAACAAACAGGACACCTAGCAGCATGCAGGACCACTGCTTTCAGAAACCACCCAGCACAGACCCCGCAGAGGGCACAGCCTAGGCCAGCCCAAAGCGGGGCCACCCACAAGGCTCTGCCAGTATGGATGTGCCTGACTTAACAGGAACCCCCACCTCAAGGTGCTTGTGGTGCTACAGCACACTGAGTGAGTGTGAAAGGCCCTTCAGCTGGCCCAGACACCCCTGTGTCACTCTGCAAAGTGCTCTAAGGAAACCCAGAGCAAGGCAAAAGCGCCACAGCACAGGGGTGCTGGGACAGCAGCCCCCTCCTCACACACACACCATGGACCATCAAAGACAGTGGCAGAAGGAAGCAGAGATCTCAACCTGCCTCTCATCTAAAGGACACACAGAGGACTCAAGAGACCCGTCCGGGTACTCCAAGAAGACCCACTCATGTCACACAGAGCAATCCCCTGCCCTCCTGCAGCACAGACACCCTGGCAGCTTATTGCACTTGCTAGGGGACCCAGCTCAGGGGCTCGGTCATCAGAGCAGCACACACAGTCCTAGGGAGACAGGACAGGAGGTGGTAAACTCTAGCCCTAACCCTTAACCCTAAACCTTCTTCTTAAGGAAGTAGTGCATGCTGAGGGGGAGGGAGGCGGGTAGGGGAGAGGTAGGCACGGATGAGGACAGGGAAGGGATAGAGCAGGGAATGGCGGGGAAAGAGGGAAGGTGACGGGGAGGATGGAGAGAGGAGGGGTGGGAGAGCACAAGGCAGGTATGTGCTGTGTACATGCAAGGGCTGCAATAGCGTAGTGCGGGAGGTGTACCAGGGTGGGTGTCCTTGGTGTATGCGGTTACACAGAATATACTCTATGTTCCAGAAAGAAAAAAAAAAAAAAACAACAAGAACCACATCAAGACCTGCCGAGAGCAGTGCGCAGATGCAACACACACCATAGAGACACAGGCTGGAGCTGCCTGCCTCACACACCGCTCATCCCCAAGAGGCATCCACACTAGACAGTCTGGAAGCAAAGAGACTCACCATCAAAAGACTCCCCAACACCTTCTGTCCATCCACCCACTTAGCTCTGGCAGTGCTCAGGTCACCACTGGACTTCAGGAGTTGTCCTCAGTTGGCAGACGCATCCTTTCCATCTTGTTTTGGACACCCCGTTCGCCTTCATCACCTGCCTGACTAGACCTCAAGTTGTCATTGCCATGATAGATACATCCCAATGCAGCAGCAAAAACACCCTCCTCCAAAGAAGAGCTCTCCCCCTGCTCACCTGCACCAGGACACAATCACGTTGTGGCATCAGGGCTCTGAGGGGACTTGTGACACTTAGAACAAGCAAAATTACCAACTAATTCTTCTGCTAGGCAGGAATGAGGAGTCCTACACCTACTGACACAGCATTACTCTCAGTTATTCTACCTCACCTTGGATCCTCAGTCGTGACTGGAAAGGGCCAGCTCAGCACCTGACAAAGCGGAGCAAAAGCAAATCACCAACATGCAGCACGGCAGCACCCCATCGCTCAAAACAAACCCAACACACACACACAGGCACCCCATCTCACCCGCTTGGGCTCCTTGTGCTCACGCAGTGCCTCCTCTCCGCCAAATCCAACAAAATCTACGAACACAAAAGACGAGAGAAGAGCACACCTTGAGGAGATGACAAAAAATACATCCCAACTGCAGTAATACCCCAATACAACACCTTGACCTCTTCTGCTAGCCCATCCAGAACAGCGGCCTATGTGCTGCAAGCTCTAGAGCTGCCGTAGGGCCTGTAAGAGGACAAGGGAGGTGGGCAAGAGACACAGCACCAGGGACACAATGCCCCTACCCTAGGCTCTGCTTGCTCTCACAGGCAAGACCCTCACCTTGCCGCGCTCCTCCAGAACCCCAGCAACCCCCTCTCCACATTACTGAACACCTGCATGCACAAAGCAAAAACTCATCAAAAAAGCCCACAGACCACAACACTTTACCCCAAACAACTCCCTCGCTCATCTTCTTCTTAGGAAAGGACCCTTTCTCACGCCTTCTCTTTTGGGACCGTCAGGACACGGACCCCTGCATTTGAAAAGCAATGCAAAACCTACCTGCCCCACCAACCCACCCCGTCCCCCAAAAATTAATAAATCAAGTGCATTATGCACAGACATGCTCAACAATCACCAGGCCATCACTGCCACACTCCATAACCTACTGCACACAACTCCAACAGTCAGGGAGCTCCAGCCCCAAACAGACAGGCACGCACACAAACAACATCAGGCAAACAGAGGAAAGCTCTACGCAGCAAGAACTTATACCACATGGAAAATACTGAGGACTACAAAGTCCTGTGACATATGAACTGTGCAGCCCTGATGGTCGGCACGAGACCAGAAGAGACTCAAATACTGGCACCTGTGCCAGAAAGGGGACAGCCAAGCCAGAGAAAGACATGCAAAGAGAGTCCTTAAGGGGGATATAATACTATGATGCAATACAGGAAAGACAACCCTGGAGGGATGTGAGAACGTGCAAAACAAGACGGGCCTCCGAAGAGAAAAGAGAGACTGATGAAGCCTCCACAGCAGTGGCGAAGACGATGGACCACAAAAACTCACAAGACAGTCAGAGGGACTGAACTGCCCTTAGCTGCCTTCGCAGCACACGCTGGGATCCTCTTCACAGTAATGATTACTCAGGCCCGGCAGAAAGACAAAGGATGCCTAGAGCGCTAGTGCTGCACCGGGTGGGAGGCATTCTGGAACATAAAGGACAAGGTCAACCTCAAGACCTGAACTACAGAGTGCACCTACCACACACACCACAGAGATACAGGCTGGAGCTGCCTGCCTTAGCGCACCCGCACTTCCTCTTCTGAAACACCCAAAACCCTGCCTCACACACCACCGACCTGGGAGAGGCATCTGCACTCAAGGGTATGTACTAGCACACACACCATACACACACACACGACACCCCAACACCTTCCATCCCTCTGCATAGCTTTTCCAGTGCTCGGGGTCACAACAGGACGTCACTTGGCAGACACATCCTCTTCACTCTTCTTTCGGACACTCCATTCGCCTTCAGCACCTGACAATCCAGAGCTCAAGCCATCATCCCCATGATGGACAACTCCCACCTCAGCCGGGAAAA
The DNA here is from genome assembly GCF_059628265.1 of Tinamus guttatus. Classification (NCBI taxonomy): domain Eukaryota; kingdom Metazoa; phylum Chordata; class Aves; order Tinamiformes; family Tinamidae; genus Tinamus; species Tinamus guttatus. Next base: position 4,791,579 of record NW_028288831.1, read on the forward strand.
TAACCCTCCTCCAGAGTACAGCTGTTGCTCTGCTCACCTGCACCAGGACAGACTGACTCTCTGGTACCAGGGCTCTGGTGACCCCAAGAACAAACAAAATTACTAAGCGATCTGCCCAAACAACTCATGCCTTCCTGCCCTGCCCTCAAATAAATTAGTCAGTGAAGTAGATTACACTTAGGCTGACCTGAACAGCTCTGCAGTCAGTCTGCCCCAAGCTTGGAGAGCTGCAGAAGGTGATTGTGACTCAAGTGCTGCACCCGAAACTTAGCCTTGTTGAACCTCATATGGTTGGACTCATCCCATTCATCCAGCCTGTCCAGACCCCTCCGTACAGCCTTCCTACCCTCAAGCAGATCTATTCTTCTACTCAGCTTGGTGTCGTCTGCAAATTACACTTAGTGTCATTTAGCTCTAGCTGTGAGGATGCCTGGGACTTTAGATCCAGCATCTATATGAGAGTTACTTTGCTGTCTTGAAGCACTTTTGTGCTTTGACACTGTGTTGGAGGACAATGATGGTTGCAAGAAACATCTCCCAGCAGTCGCGGACTATCCCTCCAAACTCTGTGACCCATCCCTGCTGCTGCTCGCTCTGACCCATCACAAAGTTGCTCTGTCTCTCTGCTGGACTTAGAGCTTGTGTCCTCCAGAAATGGGACGGGCTGAGAGGTTCTAGGCAGCGGGATGGTGTCTGAGGGCACAGGCAGGGGCAGTCTCCCCACTCGACACGACACCAGCAGTGAAGCTGAGAACGCGACGATGGCCGAGTCCCTGGGCACTGCTCTGGGGCAGGGCAGGACCGTGTCCATGGGGATAATGGTCCCAGCCCTGTGGGATCCTCTGATGCTGAGAAAACAAGTGATTGGCTTCCTTTTCTTGACAGCCTTGAGCACTGGGAGGACATTTCCCCTATGTGATGGGGATTGTCCCTTCACAGGGAATCTGCTTCAGCCAGGCTGTGACAGAAAGGGGTCTGGTCCAGGAGGAGGACAGGGCTGACAGCGAGGGATTTAGTTGCCTGTGTGTGGTGTGACTTGGCTCCCCACAGCTCCTATGTGGCTCCAGCTCTGGCCTGGGGACACTAAATGGCCTGTCCTGGCCTCACGATGTGGGGCTGAAAAGGCCCACGAGCAGCTCAGAGACGAGCTCTGGCTGCAGCAAGGAGTTGGAGGCACTGGGGGCTGCTGCCTCTGCTCAGGGCTCCTGGCACCCTCCTTGCACGGCCATCCCTCCTTTTCCAGCACCAGCCTGCTTCTCATTGGAATCAGTGGATACGGCAAAGCTGCCTGTTTAAGAGCTAACACATTCCTAAGGGCAATATGGAGAGTGGCGATTGGTGTCGGCACGACAAAGTGCAACTGCTCAATGCCCTCGTGAGGGAACCTAGAAAAGCGCAAAATTCCAGAACTTTCACCCAGTTTCTGTTGACAGTCAGGTATCCACGAGCGACCGAGCGGACGAAGAGGACCAGTGAGCTGGTGTTCCCCGTCTTCGCTGTTGCTCGCAAGTGATCCTGGCGTCATCCCTGGCTGCCCGTGTCTGCGTGCTGGGCAGCGCGCAGGACTGAGAGTGCGAGCAGGTGAGAGGAGCCCATTGAACTCGAGATACCCGCAGCTTCCTTAAGGAGAGGGCCAACCTGGAGACAGCTTTGGGGAACGGCCTCCTTGCAGCTTTAACTCATCAATGCTCTTCCCAGCGTTTCACATCCAAACATTTCTCCTCTTTCTGGGTTGACGTTTGCAGGCTCCTCTACCACGATGGTCCTTCAAAAGAAGCGCTTCCTCCGGGCTCTTCTGGGGGCAGTGGTATTGGAGTTACTGGTTGCCCTCGTGTACCTCGTGACGCAGCACAGAGCACCCATGTACAAGGTGAGCACTGCTGCAGAGAGCAGACATGTGGCACAGACGCTCTGAGACAGGAGCCCATGTTAGGGCTTTGGAGTGAGTGGGCCTCAGTAGGACGTGCCTTGCAGGCCATAGGCATGGGTCTTCTCTAGCCATGCCAAAATGCAGACAGGAGAAAGAAGGCAGAGGCACTGAAAGAGCCTCTGAGCACACAAGCTGAAAGAGGCTCAGTGAGATCTCTGAGGGGGATGGAGGCTTTCTCAGGGACATGCAAACCATCTGGAGTCTCACGGAGCAGAGTCGCTGCTATTCTAAACCCCGCGGAAAGTGCTGGTGTGAGGTGACATCACTGCATAGGCCTCAGCAGAGAGAATCAGAGGGTGTCTCAGCTGGCAGGAGAAATGCCCATACTGAGGCCACACTTTGAAGGGCCCTGTCCTGTCACTGCTCTGCTTGGCCATGCTGTAGCCTGCCATAGCTTAGGGAGGATCTATTCATTAAGAGCATTAAGGGCTGCTCTTTGGGCACCCTCCTGAAGGTCTGGGTCGTTGCCCATCAGGAACGATGTCAGAGAATAAATTCTTGGAATAGCCTAAAGAGCAATCTCCCTGCAAGAAAGCAAGGATGAGGGTGTTGCAGCTAGAAGATAAGGGCACACCTCCATGCCATGTGGACACGGAGAAGAAAGCCCCATGCCACCTAACACTGACAAGGACTGCAAAAGCCAAACACAGCCCTCACCCCCGCTAAGAAAGAAAAAACAAAAAACAACCACCACTGCCATAAACTGGGAGGAGAATTAGGCTTGCAGCTAGTACTTAGGGCTGACATGCTCCTTTTCCTGTCCTGTCTCCTCTTGGCAGGACTCCTCCAAAGAAGACACATGGGTCCCTGCGGAAACGGCCAACACTTCTGGAGCTGTGGATCTCCTGAGTTTGATGCCAAACAGTTCACTTTTGCCATCCAATGAAGTCTCTAAGCTCACATTTAGCTGGTACAAGGACAACCTTTACACCCAGAGACACCTCTGCTATGGACAGAATGAGGTGCTGAAGCGCCTGGCAAAGACTTTAATTGAGGTGAGAACTGAGGAAAATTGAGGGAAACTGGCTGCTAATCAGATTCTACCCTCATGCTAGCAACCACAGCAAAGATTAGAAGGTGAAACGGGAACAGCTACCTCAGGGGAGGGTAGAGAGAAGACAGAGGCAGGCTCTTTCCAAAAGTGCAAAGTGTCAGAGCAAGAGACACCTGGCACACGATGGAAAGTGAGACATTCTGGCCAGACATAGGGAAAACACTTCCACAAGAATGCTGCTTAAATAGCAGAATAGAGCCTCGAAAGCCTGTGCAGTCTCCATCCTTGGAGATATTCCAAAGTGAACCGGCCAACACCTTGCTTAACCCGGTCATGCTTTCAGCTGAGGGGTGACACAGATAAAGCGAGAGGAGCCCATAGGTTCATTCAAACTCCTCCCTACTTTTTTCCTTTTGCCAGGAGTCGCCTTCCAGAACACAAGTGGGACATCCTTGCTACCCAAAAGACTACCGAGAAACCATCTGGCTGTCTTCCTTGCACACCACTCCCCACATAATGCAGAATGACTTCCACACAGCTCTTGCTGACAGAAGAGTGACCCTGGAGGGCAATGGACATGCCGAATGGTGCCGGGCTGTCATCCGCAAGCTGTTGAACTTCTCGACATGTGGCCAGAGCCAGGAGAGCACCCTCCTCGGTGCCTACGAGCCCGCTGGGAGCGGGCACTTCTTTGTAAGGAAAATGCGCACCCTTCCCTTCCCTCGCTCTCTTTAGAAGCCACTGTTCTGCTCAGGGGCACCTTTGGGGTCCCATTAAGAGGCCTCTTGCCAGCCCTTTGCAGAGCTGTGCACAAGGGGCAAAAGAAGAGCTGCTTGTAGCAGTGTGCAGGGTGAGAGCTCTCCTTGCGGACAGCCCTTGCTGACTCAAGGGAGACCAGAGCAGCTGCCCCGCAGCACTTTCCCCTCTCTTACTCGGTACCATTTCTCCTTCCTGCCTTTCAGGCCTTCTCCCAATTTTACTTTGACTTGAGATTCCTTAACGTGACCAAGGAGCGCTCCCTCCTCACTGTCAGCAACAGCATCCGGAATTTCTGCACAAGGAGCTGGCAAGATGTATGTTTCCCACAATGGCTCATGGGAGGCTCTGGGGAAGCTGCAAAGGAATAATCAATCCCCCTGGGCAGAGCTGCCCTCATGGCTCCAAAACACCTGCCCAGTCCACACAAAATGTCTTTGCATGAAGGGCCTTACAGAGCCATCCTTCTTCATGCAGCAGTCAGCGCTCAGCAGGCCATTGCACCTGCAAGGCAATTGCCTGCTGCCAGATCATTGCTAGGAGCTCAAATAACTTCCCTTCCTTCTCACACCTGCCCCCAGCTGTCTTCTAGCTACCCTGAGGAAAATCCCTGGCGACTGCGTAGCTATTGCACCAACGCCAACTACGTCCTCACCCTCCTTGAGATTAATGAGACCAGCTGGAACGACATCATCATCCAGAGGAAGGTAAGCAGCAACCTCAGCCCAGCATGGCAATGCCCTCGCAGGCAGGTGTCCAGCAGCACCGTGCCCAGCTAACACGCAGCTGTGCAGTTCAGCCCTGTGGCCAAGGCTCGTGGAGACCTCCTGCTTGGGGACACGCGCTGTGCCTGTGCCAGGCCTGGCACGCAGAGCCCCACTGCTGCTAGGGGCATCTCTGTGCTAGAGCTGCCCTCACGATGCCCCTCTCTCCTTTGGCAGCCCGGGAGCACGGACGTCGCCTGGAGCCTGGGCTACGCGCTGGAGCTCGCCAACACCATCCCACGGGAGCTGCTGCACTTGGTGCACAGGCAAAACCCCTCCGTGCGCGCTGCAGCCGTGGCCCTCATGGTGTCCACTCTTGGCGTGGGGCTTGTTGTCGTGCACACCCACTGGCACATGTAGGAGATGGGCTGCATCTCAGAGATGGTAGGAAGGCGTCAAGGCTGGAGGGCTGACTCACACACTGGCCAGCAGGACAGAGAGCCCATCTCTTCATCTTGGGCCCATTACGTGGAGCATATTAACCTTTACAGGACTCAAAAAGCGAAGGCTGGACTCTTTTTGAACTGTGCCCAAAAGGGAGCTTGGCACTACAGGGCATTTTCCAAGGAGCCTCCCTCCCCTTTAACTCTGCTCGCATCAGCCTGTGCGCTCTAGAAATCCCAAGCAGGGCCTTTCATACAGCTTTGCAGATGCTGATGCCTGTTCCTCCTGTGGCCTTCATGCCATCTGATTAGCAGCCTGTTTCTCTCAATTTTCCTCAATTCTCACCTCAATTAAACTCTTTGCAAGGCACTTCAGCACCTCATTCTGTCCATAGCAGAGGTGACTCTGGGTGTAAACGTTGTCCTTGTACCAGTTAAATGTGAGCTTAGAGACTTCCTTGGATGGCAAAACTGAACTGTTTGGCATTAAACTCAGGAGATCCACAGCGCCAGAAGTGTTGGCCGTTTCTGCAGGGACCCGTGTGTCTTCTTTGGAGGAGTCCTGCCTAGCTGAGACACCACGAGGTTAAAAGACCTGCTGTGGAGATGGCCACAGATTTGGGGAGATTTGCCATCTGTGAATGCTGTCCTGCCTTTGCCTTTGTTTTTGCTCATCTGCTAGCTGTCCTGCCAATCATCCATCTGGCCATTTGTCAGCTGCACGTTCACCTTCCACCAGCGATGAGCTGACCCCTACCATTTCTTCGGATATTTTTCCCTGGTTTTTAGCTGTTCTATTAGTTCTATTAACTATGATAGAAATAAATATTCTGAAAGGCACCCAAGAGGGAAATTCTTCTTCTTTTGCTCCTGAATCAAAAGGATTTTAATGTTGTTGGTCCCAGGTAAGGGGTGGTGCCAATGATGGGAGCTGAGGCCAGGTGCCAGAACAAGGGCCTTGGCCGTGGGGAGCTGCTCTGCAAAATGCAGCTTAGTCCCCAGTGTGTGGTGTGACCTGGCTCCCCACTGGCCTCTGCTCAGGTCGCATGTGGCTGCAGCCCTGCCCCGGGGACACTAAATGGCCTGTCCTGGCCTCAGGGCATGGAGCTGAAAACACAGCCTAGGAGCACCCCATGTACTGGTCCTTGTGCACACTTAGGTGTCACTGGGACCCCAGCACAGGCCACTGGGACTTCATTCCTGCTGTGGGTGCAACTCTACATGGAATGTGACAGGTCACGCTGAGTGCACAAGCCACAGATTCTGCCTCCCCACCAGTCACAGAGCCATGTGGGGGGCCCCAGGCAGGGAGAGAGCTGGGGCAGTAAGGCCTGGGTGCCATGGGGGTTTGCAGGGAAGCAAGTTGGGAGGATCTGCTGGGATGGCTGCTGTCTGCTGAAGGGCACGAGGCAGTGGAGCAGTAGAGGAGGGAGGACGGGGGATGCGAGGGCTGAGATGCTCCGGCAGCCCAGGCCCTGCTTCCTGCAAGGCAGGCACAAGCCGGGCAGAGGGCTCACTGTGGCCGGCCTTGCACAGGCCGCCCCTCAACCAGGCCAAGGGAACCTGTCTCAGCCTGCAGCGCTGGCTCCTTGGCACTCAGTAAATGGCAGCCTTCACAAGGCAGCTAGCACCACTCCCTACAGAGCGGTGCCGTTACCTGCACATGCTTTTTAGGTGCTGCCATTTGCAGGCTAAGAGGTGCCCTGGGAACCCAGGAGCACCCGAGCTTGGCAGCCTTAACTGCAGCCAACATTTTGCCACAACGCTTCCCTGCTTAAACAGAGACAAGAAACAGCTTCTGCAGAGCTGGCACACAAATGTTAGGCCCTACCCTAACCCAGGCGACAGCCTGGCAGTGCAGCCTGGCAATAACCCCATGGCTCACACACACCAGGCTCTAGTCCCTGCCTCCTCCAGCACACGTGGACCTGTGCTCTGTTCCTGCCACACTGCAGATGAGTTCTCTCCCACTTTACTGCAGGACATGCCAGGCCTCTCCAAAGCCTCAGGAGCCCCCTGGCCTTCCCTCGTGTGTGTGGGAAAAAAGTGCCTGTTCTAACAGATCCTGCCAGGATCCTCACTCACCCCTGCGTCCCTGTGCTACATGCTCTGTACGGCTGCCTCACCTGTGCCAGGGCTGAGCATGATCACAGGGGTGTCAGCAACACCCCAGAACTTCATTCCTCCTTTCTTCACCCAAAGAGGGGCCCGGATATCTCCTGCAAAACAAACACGACGCCTAGCAGCATGCAGGACCACTGCTTTCAGAAATCACCCAGCACAGACCCCGCAAAGGGCACAGCCTAGGCCAGCCCAAAGCGGGGCCACCCACAAGGCTCTGCCAGTATGGATGTGCCTGACTTAACAGGAACCCCCACCTCAAGGTGCTTGTGGTGCTACAGCACACTGGGTGAGTGTGAAAGGCCCTTCAGCTGGCCCAGACACCCCTGTGTCACTCTGCAAAGTGCTCTAAGGAAACCCAGAGCAAGGCAAAAGCGCCACAGCACAGGGGTGCTGGGACAGCAGCCCCCTCCTCACACACACACCATGGACCATCAAAGACAGTGGCAGAAGGAAGCAGAGATCTCAACCTGCCTCTCATCTAAAGGACACACAGAGGACTCAAGAGACCCGTCCGGGTACTCCAAGAAGACCCACTCATGTCACACAGAGCAATCCCCTGCCCTCCTGCAGCACAGACACCCTGGCAGCTTATTGCACTTGCTAGGGGACCCAGCTCAGGGACTCGGTCATCAGAGCAGCACACACAGTCCTAGGGAGATAGGACAGGAGGTGGCCAGAGGAACAATAGCTTGTGGCCCTAGCTGTAAACTCTAGCCCTAACCCTTAACCCTAAACCTTCTTCTTAAGGAGGTAGTGCATGCTGAGGGGGAGGGAGGCGGGTAGGGGAGAGGTAGACACGGATGAGGACAGGGAAGGGATAGAGCAGGGAATGGCGGGGAAAGAGGAGAGGTGACGGGGAGGATGGAGAGAGGAGGGGTGGGAGAGCACAAGGCAGGTATGTGCTGTGTACATGCAAGGGCTGGAATAGCGTAGTGCGGGAGGTGTACCAGGGTGGGTGTCCTTGGTGTATGCGGTTACACAGAAGATGCTCTATGTTCCAGAAAGGAAAAAAAAAAAACAACAAGAACCGCACCAAGACCTGCTGAGAGCAGTGCACAGATGCAACACACACCATAGAGACACAGGCTGGAGCTGCCTGCCTCACACACCGCTCATCCCCAAGAGTCATCCACACTAGACAGTCTGGAAGCAAAGAGACTCACCATCAAAAGACTCCCCAACACCTTCTGTCCATCCACCCACTTAGCTCTGGCAGTGCTCAGGGTCACCACTGGACTTCAGGAGCTGTCCTCAGTTGGCAGACGCATCCTTTCCATCTTGTTTTGGACACCTCGTTCACCTTCATCACCTGCCTAACTAGACCTCAAGTTGTCATTGCCATGCCAGATAAGTCCCAATGCAGTAGCCAATACACCCTCCTCCAAAGAAGAGCTCTCCCTCTGCTCACCTGCACTGGGACACAACCACGTTCTGGCATCAGGGCTCTGAGGGGACTTGTGACACTTAGAACAAGCAAAATTACCAACTAAGTCTTCTGCTAGGCAGGAATGAGGAGTCCTACACCTACGGACACAGCATTACTCTCAGTTATTCTACCTCACCTTGGATCCTCAGTAGTGACTGGAAAGGGCCAGCTCAGCACCTGACAAAGCGGAGCAAAAGCAAACCACCAACATGCAGCACGGCAGCACCCCATCGCTCAAAACAAACCCAACACACACACACAGGCACCCCATCTCACCCGCTTGGGCTCCTTGTGCTCACGCAGTGCCTCCTCTCCGCCAAATCCAACAAAATCTACAAACACAAAAGACGAGAGAAGAGCACACCTTGAGGAGATGACAAAAAATACATCCCAACTGGAATAATACCCCATTACAACACCTTGACCTCTTCTGCTAGCCCATCCAGAACAGCGGCCTATGTGCTGCAAGCTCTAGAGCTGCCACAGGGCCTGTAAGAGGAGAAGGGAGGTGGGCAACAGAGACAGCACCAGGGACACAATGCCCCTACCCTAGGCTCTGCTTGCTCTCACAGGCAAGACCCTCACCTTGCCGCGCTCCTCCAGAACCCCAGCACCCCCCTCTCCACATTACTCAACACCTGCATGCACAAAGCAAAAACTCATCAAAAAAGCCCACAGACCACAACACTTTACCCCCAACAACTCCCTCGCTCATCTTCTTCTTAGGAAAGGACCCTTTCTCACGCCTTCTCTTTTGGGACCGTCAGGACACGGACCCCTGCATTTGAAAAGCAATGCAAAACCTACCTGCCCCACCAACCCACCCCGTCCCCCAAAAATTAATAAATCAAGTGCATTATGCACAGACATGCTCAACAATCACCAGGCCATCACTGCCACACTCCATAACCTACTGCACACAACTCCAACAGTCAGGGAGCTCCAGCCCCAAACAGACAGGCACACACACAAACAACATCAGGCAAACAGAGGAAAGCTCTACGCAGCAAGAACTTATACCACATGGAAAATACTGAGGACTACAAAGTCCTGTGACATATGAACTGTGCAGCCCTGATGCCTGGCACGAGACCAGAAGAGACTCAAATACTGGCACCTGTGCCAGAAAGGGGACAGCCAAGCCAGAGAAAGACATGCAAAGAGAGTCCTTAAGGGGGATATAATACTATGATGCAATACAGGAAAGACAACCCTGGAGGGATGTTGAGAACGTGCAAAACAAGACGGGCCTCCGAAGAGAAAAGAGAGACTGATGAAGCCTCCACAGCAGTGGCGAAGACGATGGACCACAAAAACTCACAAGACAGTCAGAGGGACTGAACTGCCCTTAGCTGCCTTCGCAGCACACGCTGGGATCCTCTTCACAGTGATGATTACTCAGGCCCGGCAGAAAGACAAAGGATGCCTAGAGCGCTAGTGCTGCACCGGGTGGGAGGCATTCTGGAACATAAAGGACAAGGTCAACCTCAAGACCTGAACTACAGAGTGCACCTACCACACACACCACAGAGATACAGGCTGGAGCTGCCTGCCTTAGCGCACCCGCACTTCCTCTTCTGAAACACCCAAAACCCTGCCTCACACACCACCGACCTGGGAGAGGCATCCGCACTCCAGGGTATGTACTAGCACACACACCATACACACACACACGACACCCCAACACCTTCCATCCCTCTGCATAGCTTTTCCAGTGCTCGGGGTCACAACAGGACGTCACTTGGCAGACACATCCTCTTCACTCTTCTTTCGGACACTCCATTCGCCTTCAGCACCTGACAATCCAGAGCTCAAGCCATCATCCCCATGATGGACAACTCCCACCTCAGCCGGGAAAATAACCCTCCTTCAGAGTACAGCTGTTGCTCTGCTCACCTGCACCAGGACAGACTGACTCTCTGGTACTAGGGCTCTGGTGACCCCAAGAACAAACAAAATTACTAAGCGATCTGCCCAAACAACTCATGCCTTCCTGCCCTGCCTTCAAATAAATTAGTCAGTGAAGTAGATTACACTTAGGCTGACCTGAACAGCTCTGCAGTCAGTCTGCCCCAAGCTTGGAGAGCTGCAGAAGGTGATTGTGACTCAAGTGCTGGACCCGAAACTTGGCCTTGTTGAACCTCATATGGTTGGACTCATCCCATTCATCCAGCCTGTCCAGACCCCTCCGTACAGCCTTCCTACCCTCAAGCAGATCTATTCTTCTACTCAGCTTGGTGTCGTCTGCAAATTACACTTAGTGTCATTTAGCTCTAGCTGTGAGGATGCCTGGGACTTTAGATCCAGCATCTATATGAGAGTTACTTTGCTGTCTTGAAGCACTTTTGTGCTTTGACACTGTGTTGGAGGACAATGATGGTTGCAAGAAACATCTCCCAGCAGTCACGGACTATCCCTCCAAACTCTGTGATCCATCCCTGCTGCTCCTCGCTCTGACCCATCACAAAGTTGCTCTGTCTCTCTGCTGGACTTAGAGCTTGTGTCCTCCAGAAATGGGACGGGCCGAGAGGTTCTAGGCAGGGGGATGGTGTCTGAGGGCACAGGCAGGGGCAGTCTCCCCACTCGACACGACACCAGCAGTGAAGCTGAGAACGCGACGATGGCCGAGTCCCTGGGCACTGCTCTGGGGCAGGGCAGGACCGTGTCCATGGGGATAATGGTCCCAGCCCTGTGGGATCCTCTGATGCTGAGAAAACAAGCGATTGGCTTCCTTTTCTTGACAGCCTTGAGCACTGGGAGGACATTTCCCCTATGTGATGGGGATTGTCCCTTCACAGGGAATCTGCTTCAGCCAGGCTGTGACAGAAAGGGGTCTGGTCCAGGAGGAGGACAGGGCTGACAGCGAGGGATTTAGTTGCCTGTGTGTGGTGTGACTTGGCTCCCCACAGCTCCTATGTGGCTCCAGCTCTGGCCTGGGGACACTAAATGGCCTGTCCTGGCCTCACGATGTGGGGCTGAAAAGGCCCACGAGCAGCTCAGAGACGAGCTCTGGCTGCAGCAAGGAGTTGGAGGCACTGGGGGCTGCTGCCTCTGCTCAGGGCTCCTGGCACCCTCCTTGCACGGCCATCCCTCCTTTTCCAGCACCAGCCTGCTTCTCATTGGAATCAGTGGATACGGCAAAGCTGCCTGTTTAAGAGCTAACACATTCCTAAGGGCAATATGGAGAGTGGCGATTGGTGTCGGCACGACAAAGTGCAACTGCTCAATGCCCTCGTGAGGGAACCTAGAAAAGCGCAAAATTCCAGAACTTTCACCCAGTTTCTGTTGACAGTCAGGTATCCACGAGCGACCGAGCGGACGAAGAGGACCAGTGAGCTGGTGTTCCCCGTCTTCGCTGTTGCTCGCAAGTGATCCTGGCGTCATCCCTGGCTGCCCGTGTCTGCGTGCTGGGCAGCGCGCAGGACTGAGAGTGCGAGCAGGTGAGAGGAGCCCATTGAACTCGAGATACCCGCAGCTTCCTTAAGGAGAGGGCCAACCTGGAGGCATCTTTGGGGAACGGCCTCCTTGCAGCTTTAACTCATCAGCACTCTTCCCAGCGTTTCACATCCAAACATTTTTCGTCTTTCAAGGTTGACGTTTGCAGGCTCCTCTACCACGATGGTCCTTCAAAAGAAGCGCTTCCTCCGGGCTCTTCTGGGGGCAGTGGTATTGGAGTTACTGGTTGCCCTCGTGTACCTCGTGACGCAGCACAGAGCACCCATGTACAAGGTGAGCACCGCTGCAGAGAGCAGACATGTGGCACAGACGCACCGAGACAAGAGCCCATGTTAGGGCTTTGGAGTGAGTGGGCCTCAGTAGGACGTGCCTTGCAGGCCATAGGCATGGGTCTTCTCTAGCCATGCCAAAATGCAGACAGGAGAAAGAAGGCAGAGGCACTGAAAGAGCCTCTGAGCACACAAGCTGAAAGAGGCTCAGTGAGATCTCTGAGGGGGATGGAGGCTTTCTCAGGGACATGCAAACCATCTGGAGTCTCACGGAGCAGAGTCGCTGCTATTCTAAACCCCGCGGAAAGTGCTGGTGTGAGGTGACATCACTGCATAGGCCTCAGCAGAGAGAATCAGAGGGTGTCTCAGCTGGCAGGAGAAATGCCCATACTGAGGCCACACTTTGAAGGGCCCTGTCCTGTCACTGCTCTGCTTGGCCATGCTGTAGCCTGCCATAGCTTAGGGAGGATCTATTCATTAAGAGCATTAAGGGCTGCTCTTTGGGCACCCTCCTGAAGGTCTGGGTCGTTGCCCCTCAGGAATGATGTCAGAGAAGAAATTCTTGGAATAGCCTAAAGAGCAATCTCCCTGCAAGAAAGCAAGGATGAGGGTGTTGCAGCTAGAAGATAAGGGCACACCTCCATGCCATGTGGACACGGAGAAGAAAGCCCCATGCCACCTAACACTGACAAGGACTGCAAAAGCCAAACACAGCCCTCACCCCCGCTAAGAAAGAAAAAACAAAAAACAACCACCACTGCCATAAACTGGGAGGAGAATTAGGCTTGCAGCTAGTACTTAGGGCTGACATGCTCCTTTTCCTGTCCTGTCTCCTCTTGGCAGGACTCCTCCAAAGAAGACACATGGGTCCCTGCGGAAACGGCCAACACTTCTGGAGCTGTGGATCTCCTGAGTTTGATGCCAAACAGTTCACTTTTGCCATCCAATGAAGTCTCTAAGCTCACATTTAACTGGTACAAGGACAACCTTTACACCCAGAGACACCTCTGCTATGGACAGAATGAGGTGCTGAAGCGCCTGGCAAAGACTTTAATTGAGGTGAGAATTGAGGAAATTGAGGGAAACTGGCTGCTAATCAGATTCTACCCTCATGCTAGCAACCACAGCAAAGATTAGAAGGTGAAACGGGAACAGCTACCTCAGGGGAGAGGAGAGAGAAGACAGAGGCAGGCTCTTTCCAAAAGTGCAAAGTGTCAGAGCAAGAGACACCTGGCACACGATGGAAAGTGAGACATTCTGGCCAGACATAGGGAAAACACTTCCACAAGAATGCTGCTTAAATAGCAGAATAGAGCCTCGAAAGCCTGTGGAGTCTCCATCCTTGGAGATATCCCAAAGTGAACCGGCCAACACCTTGCTTAACCCGGTCATGCTTTCAGCTGAGGGGTGACACAGAGAAAGTGTGAGGAGCCCATAGGTTCATTCAAACTCCTCCCTACTTTTTTCCTTTTGCCAGGAGTCGCCTTCCAGAACACAAGTGGGACATCCTTGCTACCCAAAAGACTACCGAGAAACCATCTGGCTGTCTTCCTTGAACACCACTCCCCACATAATGCAGAATGACTTCCACACAGCTCTTGCTGACAGAAGAGTGACCCTGGAGGGCAATGGACATGCCGAATGGTGCCGGGCTGTCATCCGCAAGCTGTTGAACTTCTCGACATGTGGCCAGAGCCAGGAGAGCACCCTCCTCGGTGCCTACGAGCCCGCTGGGAGCGGGCACTTCTTTGTAAGGAAAATGCGCACCCTTCCCTTCCCTCGCTCTCTTTAGAAGCCACTGTTCTGCTCAGGGGCACCTTTGGGGTCCCATTAAGAGGCCTCTTGCCAGCCCTTTGCAGAGCTGTGCACAAGGGGCAAAAGAAGAGCTGCTTGTAGCAGTGTGCAGGGTGAGAGCTCTCCTTGCGGACAGCCCTTGCTGACTCAAGGGAGACCAGAGCAGCTGCCCCGCAGCACTTTCCCCTCTCTTACTCGGTACCATTTCTCCTTCCTGCCTTTCAGGCCTTCTCCCAATTTTACTTTGACTTGAGATTCCTTAACGTGACCAAGGAGCGCTCCCTGCTCACTGTCAGCAAGAGCATCCGGAATTTCTGCACAAGGAGCTGGCAAGATGTATGTTTCCCACAATGGCCCATGGGAGGCTCTGGGGAAGCTGCAAAGGAATAATCAATCCCCCTGGGCAGAGCTGCCCTCATGGCTCCAAAACACCTGCCCAGTCCACACAAAATGTCTTTGCATGAAGGGCCTTACAGAGCCATCCTTCTTCATGCAGCAGTCAGCGCTCAGCAGGCCATTGCACCTGCAAGGCAATTGCCTGCTGCCAGATCATTGCTAGGAGCTCAAATAACTTCCCTTCCTTCTCACACCCGCCCCCAGCTGTCTTCTAGCTACCCTGAGGAAAATCCCTGGCGACTGCGTAGCTATTGCACCAACGCCAACTACGTCCTCACCCTCCTTGAGATTAATGAGACCAGCTGGAACGACATCATCATCCAGAGGAAGGTAAGCAGCAACCTCAGCCCAGCATGGCAATGCCCTCGCAGGCAGGTGTCCAGCAGCACCGTGCCCAGCTAACACGCAGCTGTGCAGTTCAGCCCTGTGGCCAAGGCTCGTGGAGACCTCCTGCTTGGGGACACGCGCTGTGCCTGTGCCAGGCCTGGCATGCAGAGCCCCAGTGCTGCTAGGGGCATCTCTGTGCTAGAGCTGCCCTCACGATGCCCCTCTCTCCTTTGGCAGCCCGGGAGCACGGACGTCGCCTGGAGCCTGGGCTACGCGCTGGAGCTCGCCAACACCATCCCACGGGAGCTGCTGCACTTGGTGCAGAGGCAAAACCCCTCCGTGCGCGCTGCAGCCGTGGCCCTCATGGTGTCCACTCTTGGCGTGGGGCTTGTTGTCGTGCACACCCACTGGCACATGTAGGAGCTGGGCTGCATCTCAGAGGTGGTAGGAAGGCGTCAAGGCTGGAGGGCTGACTCACACACTGGCCAGCAGGACAGAGAGCCCATCCCTTCATCTTGGGCCCATGACGTGGAGCATATTAACCTTTACAGGACTCAAAAAGCGAAGGCTGGACTCTTTTTGAACTGTGCCCAAAAGGGAGCTTGGCACTACAGGGCATTTTCCAAGGAGCCTCCCTCCCCTTTAACTCTGCTCGCATCAGCCTGTGCGCTCTAGAAATCCCAAGCAGGGCCTTTCTTACAGCTTTGCAGAGGCTGATGCCTGTTCCTCGTGTGGCCTTCATGCCATCTGATTAGCAGCCTGTTTCTCTCAATTTTCCTCAATTCTCACCTCAATTAAACTCTTTGCAAGGCGCTTCAGCACCTCATTCTGTCCATAGCAGAGGTGGTGCTGGGTGTAAACGTTGTCCTTGTACCAGTTAAATGTGAGCTTAGAGACTTCCTTGGATGGCAAAACTGAACTGTTTGGCATTAAACTCAGGAGATCCACAGCGCCAGAAGTGTTGGCCGTTTCTGCAGGGACCCGTGTGTCTTCTTTGGAGGAGTCCTGCCAAGCTGGGATACCACGAGGTTAAAAGACCTGCTGTGGAGATGGCCACAGATTTGGGGACATTTGCCATCTGTGAATGCTGTCCTGCCTTTGCCTTTGTTTTTGCTCATCTGCTAGCTGTCCTGCCAATCATCCATCTGGCCATTTGTCAGCTGCACGTTCACCTTCTACCAGCGATGAGCTGACCCCTACCATTTCTTCAGATATTTTTCCCTGGTTTTTAGCTGTTCTATTAGTTCTATTAACTATGATAGAAATAAATATTCTGAAAGGCACCCAAGAGGGAAATTCTTCTTCTTTTGCTCCTGAATCAAAAGGATTTTAATGTTGTTGGTCCCAGGTAAGGGGTGGTGCCAATGATGGGAGCTGAGGCCAGGTGCCAGAACAAGGGCCTTGGCCGTGGGGAGGTGCTCTGCAAAATGCAGCTTAGTCCCCAGCGTGTGGTGTGACCTGGCTCCCCACTGGCCTCTGCTCAGGTCGCATGTGGCTGCAGCCCTGCCCCGGGGACACTAAATGGCCTGTCCTGGCCTTAGGGCATGGAGCTGAAAACACAGCCTAGGAGCACCCCATGTACTGGTCCTTGTGCACACTTAGGTGTCACTGGGACCCCAGCACAGGCCACACTGGGACTGCTGTGGGTGCGACTGTACATGGAATGTGACAGGTCACGCTGAGTGCACAAGCCACAGATTCTGCCTCCCCACCAGTCACAGAGCCATGTGGGGGGCCCCAGGCAGGGACAGAGCTGGGGCAGTAAGGCCTGGGTGCCATGGGGGTTTGCAGGGAAGCAAGTTGGGAGGATCTGCAGGGATGGCTGCTGTCTGCTGAAGGGCACGAGGCAGTGCAGCAGTAGAGGAGGGAGGACGGGGGATGCGAGGGCTGAGATGCTCCGGCAGCCCAGGCCCTGCTTCCTGCAAGGCAGGCACAAGCCGGGCAGAGGGGTCACTGTGGCCGGCCTTGCACAGGCCGCCCCTCAACCAGGCCAAGGGAACCTGTCTCAGCCTGCAGCGCTGGCTCCTTGGCACTCAGTAAACGGCAGCCTTCACAAGGCAGCTAGCACCACTCCCTACAGAGCGGTGCCGTTACCTGCACGTGGTTTTTAGGAGCTGCCATTTGCAGGCTAAGAGGTGCCCTGGGAACTCAGGAGCACCCGAGCTTGGCAGCCTTAACTGCAGCCAACATTTTGCCACAACGCTTCCCTGCTTAAACAGAGAAAAGAAACAGCTTCTGCAGAGCTGGCACACAAATGTTAGGCCCTACCCTAACTCAGGCGACAGCCTGGCAGTGCAGCCTGGCAATAACCCCATGGCTCACACACACCGGGCTCTAGTCCCTGCCTCCTCCAGCACACGTGGACCTGTGCTCTGTTCCTGCTACACTGCAGATGAGTTCTCTCCCACTTTACTGCAGGACATGCCAGGCCTCTCCAAAGCCTCAGGAGCCCCCAGGCCTTCCCTCGTGTGTGTGGGAAAAAAGTGCCTGTTCTAACAGATCCTGCCAGGATCCTCACTCACCCCTGTGTCCCTGTGCTACACGCTCCGTACGGCTGCCTCACCTGTGCCAGGGCTGAGCATGATCACAGGGGTGTCAGCAACACCCCAGAACTTCATTCCTCTTTTCTTCACCCAAAGAGGGGCCCGGACATCTCCTGCAAAACAAACACGACGCCTAGCAGCATGCAGGACCACTGCTTTCAGAAACCACCCAGCACAGACCCCGCAGAGGGCACAGCCTAGGCCAGCCCAAAGCAGGGCCACCTACAAGGCTCTGCCAGTATGGATGTGCCTGACTTAACAGGAACCCCCACCTCAAGGTGCTTGTGGTGCTACAGCACACTGGGTGAGTGTGAAAGGCCCTTCAGCTGGCCCAGACACCCCTGTGTCACTCTGCAAAGTGCTCTAACGAAACCCAGAGCAAGGCAAAAGCGCCACAGCACAGGGGTGCTGGGACAGCAGCCCCCTCCTCACACACACACCATGGACCCTCAAAGACAGTGGCAGAAGGAAGCAGAGATCTGAACCTGCCTCTCATCTAAAGGACACACAGAGGACTCAAGAGACCCGTCCGGGTACTCCAAGAAGACCCACTCATGTCACACAGAGCAATCCCCTGCCCTCCTGCAGCACAGACACCCTGGCAGCTTATTGCACTTGCTAGGGGACCCAGCTCAGGGGCTCGGTCATCAGAGCAGCACACACAGTCCTAGGGAGATAGGACAGAAAGGGCCAGCTCAGCACCTGACAAAGCGGAGCAAAAGCAAATCACCAACATGCAGCACGGCAGCACCCCATCGCTCAAAACAAACCCAACACACACACACAGGCACCCCATCTCACCCGCTTGGGCTCCTTGTGCTCACGCAGTGCCTCCTCTCCGCCAAATCCAACAAAATCTACAAACACAAAAGACGAGAGAAGAGCACACCTTGAGGAGATGACAAAAAATACATCCCAACTGCAGTAATACCCCAATACAACACCTTGACCTCTTCTGCTAGCCCATCCAGAACAGCGGCCTATGTGCTGCAAGCTCTAGAGCTGCCGTAGGGCCTGTAAGAGGAGAAGGGAGGTGGGCAAGAGACACAGCACCAGGGACACAATGCCCCTACCCTAGGCTCTGCTTGCTCTCACAGGCAAGACCCTCACCTTGCCGCGCTCCTCCAGAACCCCAGCAACCCCCTCTCCACATTACTCAACACCTGCGTGCACAAAGCAAAAACTCATCAAAAAAGCCCACAGACCACAACACTTTACCCCCAACAACTCCCTCGCTCATCTTCTTCTTAGGAAAGGACCCTTTCTCACGCCTTCTCTTTTGGGACCGTCAGGACACGGACCCCTGCAGTTGAAAAGCAATGCAAAACCTACCTGCCCCACCAACCCACCCCGTCCCCCAAAAATTAATAAATCAAGTGCATTATGCACAGACATGCTCAACAATCACCAGGCCATCACTGCCACACTCCATAACCTACTGCACACAACTCCAACAGTCAGGGAGCTCCAGCCCCAAACAGACAGGCACGCACACAAACAACATCAGGCAAACAGAGGAAAGCTCTATGCAGCAAGAAGTTATACCACATGGAAAAAAAAATGAGGACTACAAAGTCCTGTGACATATGAACTGTGCAGCCCTGATGGTCGGCACGAGACCTGAAGAGACTCAAATGCCGGCACCTGTGCCAGAAGGGGGACAGCCAAGCCAGAGAAAGACATGCAAAGAGAGTCCTTAAGGGGGATATAATACTATGATGCAATACAGGAAAGACAACCCTGGAGCGATGTCGAGAACGTGCAAAACAAGACGGGCCTCCGAAGAGAAAAGAGAGACTGATGAAGCCTCCACAGCAGTGGCGAAGACGATGGACCACAAAAACTCACAAGACAGTCAGAGGGACTGAACTGCCCTTAGCTGCCTTCGCAGCACACGCTGGGATCCTCTTCACAGTGATGATTACTCAGGCCCGGCAGAAAGACAAAGGATGCCTAGAGCGCTAGTGCTGCACCGGGTGGGAGGCATTCTGGAACATAAAGGACAAGGTCAACCTCAAGACCTGAACTACAGAGTGCACCTACCACACACACCACAGAGATACAGGCTGGAGCTGCCTGCCTTAGCGCACCCGCACTTCCTCTTCTGAAACACCCAAAACCCTGCCTCACACACCACCGACCTGGGAGAGGCATCCGCACTCGAGGGTATGTACTAGCACACACACCATACACACACACACGACACCCCAACACCTTCCATCCCTCTGCATAGCTTTTCCAGTGCTCGGGGTCACAACAGGACGTCACTTGGCAGACACATCCTCTTCACTCTTCTTTCGGACACTCCATTCGCCTTCAGCACCCGACAATCCAGAGCTCAAGCCATCATCCCCATGATGGACAACTCCCACCTCAGCCGGGAAAATAACCCTCCTCCAGAGTACAGCTGTTGCTTTGCTCACCTGCACCAGGACAGACTGACTCTCTGGTACCAGGGCTCTGGTGACCCCAAGAACAAACAAAATTACTAAGCGATCTGCCCAAACAACTCATGCCTTCCTGCCCTGCCCTCAAATAAATTAGTCAGTGAAGTAGATTACACTTAGGCTGACCTGAACAGCTCTGCAGTCAGTCTGCCCCAAGCTTGGAGAGCTGCAGAAGGTGATTGTGACTCAAGTGCTGGACCCGAAACTTGGCCTTGTTGAACCTCATATGGTTGGACTCATCCCATTCATCCAGCCTGTCCAGACCCCTCCGTACAGCCTTCCTACCCTCAAGCAGATCTATTCTTCTACCCAGCTTGGTGTCGTCTGCAAATTACACTTAGTGTCATTTAGCTCTAGCTGTGAGGATGCCTGGGACTTTAGATCCAGCATCTATATGAGAGTTACTTTGCTGTCTTGAAGCACTTTTGTGCTTTGACACTGTGTTGGAGGACAATGATGGTTGCAAGAAACATCTCCCAGCAGTCGCGGACTATCCCTCCAAACTCTGTGATCCATCGCTGCTGCTGCTCGCTCTGACCCATCACAAAGTTGCTCTGTCTCTCTGCTGGACTTAGAGCTTGTGTCCTCCAGAAATGGGACGGGCCGAGAGGTTCTAGGCAGCGGGATGGTGTCTGAGGGCACAGGCAGGGGCAGTCTCCCCACTCGACACGACACCAGCAGTGAAGCTGAGAACGCGACGATGGCCGAGTCCCTTGGCACTGCTGTGGGGCAGGGCAGGACCGTGTCCATGGGGATAATGGTCCCAGCCCTGTGGGATCCTCTGATGCTGAGAAAACAAGCGATTGGCTTCCTTTTCTTGACAGCCTTGAGCACTGGGAGGACATTTCCCCTATGTGATGGGGATTGTCCCTTCACAGGGAATCTGCTTCAGCCAGGCTGTGACAGAAAGGGGTCTGGTCCAGGAGGAGGACAGGGCTGACAGCGAGGGATTTAGTTGCCTGTGTGTGGTGTGACTTGGCTCCCCACAGCTCCTATGTGGCTCCAGCTCTGGCCTGGGGACACTAAATGGCCTGTCCTGGCCTCACGATGTGGGGCTGAAAAGGCCCACGAGCAGCTCAGAGACGAGCTCTGGCTGCAGCAAGGAGTTGGAGGCACTGGGGGCTGCTGCCTCTGCTCAGGGCTCCTGGCACCCTCCTTGCACGGCCATCCCTCCTTTTCCAGCACCAGCCTGCTTCTCATTGGAATCAGTGGATACGGCAAAGCTGCCTGTTTAAGAGCTAACACATTCCTAAGGGCAATATGGAGAGTGGCGATTGGTGTCGGCACGACAAAGTGCAACTGCTCAATGCCCTCGTGAGGGAACCTAGAAAAGCGCAAAATTCCAGAACTTTCACCCAGTTTCTGTTGACAGTCTGGTATCCACGAGCGACCGAGCGGACGAAGAGGACCAGTGAGCTGGTGTTCCCCGTCTTCGCTGTTGCTCGCAAGTGATCCTGGCATCATCCTTGGCTGCCCGTGTCTGCGTGCTGGGCAGCGCGCAGGACTGAGAGTGCGAGCAGGTGAGAGGAGCCCATTGAACTCGAGATACCCGCAGCTTCCTTAGGAGAGGGCCAACCTGGAGGCAGCTTTGGGGAACGGCCTCCTTGCAGCTTTAACTCATCAATGCTCTTCCCAGCGTTTCACATCCAAACATTTCTCCTCTTTCTGGGTTGACGTTTGCAGGCTCCTCTACCACGATGGTCCTTCAAAAGAAGCGCTTCCTCCGGGCTCTTCTGCGGGCAGTGGTATTGCAGTTACTGGTTGCCCTCGTGTACCTCGTGACGCAGCACAGAGCACCCATGTACAAGGTGAGCACCACTGCAGAGAGCAGACATGTGGCACAGACGCACCGAGACAAGAGCCCATGTTAGGGCTTTGGAGTGAGTGGGCCTCAGTAGGACGTGCCTTGCAGGCCATAGGCATGGGTCTTCTCTAGCCATGCCAAAATGCAGACAGGAGAAAGAAGGCAGAGGCACTGAAAGAGCCTCTGAGCACACAAGCTGAAAGAGGCTCAGTGAGATCTCAGAGGGGGATGGAGGCTTTCTCAGGGACATGCAAACCATCTGGAGTCTCACGGAGCAGAGTCGCTGCTATTCTAAACCCCGCGGAAAGTGCTGGTGTGAGGTGACATCACTGCATAGGCCTCAGCAGAGAGAATCAGAGGGTGTCTCAGCTGGCAGGAGAAATGCCCATACTGAGGCCACACTTTGAAGGGCCCTGTCCTGTCACTGCTCTGCTTGGCCATGCTGTAGCCTGCCATAGCTTAGGGAGGATCTATTCATTAAGAGCATTAAGGGCTGCTCTTTGGGCACCCTCCTGAAGGTCTGGGTCGTTGCCCCTCAGGAACGATGTCAGAGAAGAAATTCTTGGAATAGCCTAAAGAGCAATCTCCCTGCAAGAAAGCAAGGATGAGGGTGTTGCAGCTAAAAGATAAGGGCACACCTCCATGCCATGTGGACACGGGGAAGAAAGCCCCATGCCACCTAACACTGACAAGGACTGCAAAAGCCAAACACAGCCCTCACCCCCGCTAAGAAAGAAAAAACAAAAAACAATCACCACTGCCATAAACTGGGAGGAGAATTAGGTTTGCAGCTAGTACTTAGGGCTGACATGCTCCTTTTCCTGTCCTGTCTCCTCTTGGCAGGACTCCTCCAAAGAAGACACATGGGTCCCTGCGGAAACGGCCAACACTTCTGGAGCTGTGGATCTCCTGAGTTTGATGCCAAACAGTTCACTTCTGCCATCCAATGAAGTCTCTAAGCTCACATTTAACTGGTACAAGGACAACCTTTACACCCAGAGACACCTCTGCTATGGACAGAATGAGGTGCTGAAGCGCCTGGCAAAGACTTTAATTGAGGTGAGAACTGAGGAAAATTGAGGGAAACTGGCTGCTAATCAGATTCTACCCTCATGCTAGCAATCACAGCAAAGATTAGAAGGTGAAACGGGAACAGCTACCTCACGGGAGGATAGAGAGAAGACAGAGGCAGGCTCTTTCCAAAAGTGCAAAGTGTCAGAGCAAGAGACACCTGGCACACGATGGAAAGTGAGACATTCTGGCCAGACATAGGGAAAACACTTCCACAAGAATGCTGCTTAAATAGCAGAATAGAGCTTCGAAAGCCTATGGAGTTTCCATCCTTGGAGATATTCCAAAGTGAACCGGCCAACACCTTGCTTAACCCGGTCATGCTTTCAGCTGAGGGGTGACACAGAGAAAGCGAGAGGAGCCCATAGGTTCATTCAAACTCCTCCCTACTTTTTTCCTTTTGCCAGGAGTCGCCTTCCAGAACACAAGTGGGACATCCTTGCTACCCAAAAGACTACCGAGAAACCATCTGGCTGTCTTCCTTGCACACCACTCCCCACATAATGCAGAATGACTTCCACACAGCTCTTGCTGACAGAAGAGTGACCCTGGAGGGCAATGGACATGCCGAATGGTGCCGGGCTGTCATCCGCAAGCTGTTGAACTTCTCGACATGTGGCCAGAGCCAGGAGAGCACCCTCCTCGGTGCCTACGAGCCCGCTGGGAGCGGGCACTTCTTTGTAAGGAAAATGCGCACCCTTCCCTTCCCTCGCTCTCTTTAGAAGCCACTGTTCTGCTCAGGGGCACCTTTGGGGTCCCATTAAGAGGCCTCTTGCCAGCCCTTTGCAGAGCTGTGCACAAGGGGCAAAAGAAGAGCTGCTTGTAGCAGTGTGCAGGGTGAGAGCTCTCCTTGCGGACAGCCCTTGCTGACTCAAGGGAGACCAGAGCAGCTGCCCCGCAGCACTTTCCCCTCTCTTACTCGGTACCATTTCTCCTTCCTGCCTTTCAGGCCTTCTCCCAATTTTACTTTGACTTGAGATTCCTTAACGTGACCAAGGAGCGCTCCCTGCTCACTGTCAGCAACAGCATCCGGAATTTCTGCACAAGGAGCTGGCAAGATGTATGTTTCCCACAATGGCTCATGGGAGGCTCTGGGGAAGCTGCAAAGGAATAATCAATCCCCCTGGGCAGAGCTGCCCTCATGGCTCCAAAACACCTGCCCAGTCCACACAAAATGTCTTTGCATGAAGGGCCTTACAGAGCCATCCTTCTTCATGCAGCAGTCAGCGCTCAGCAGGCCATTGCACCTGCAAGGCAATTGCCTGCTGCCAGATCATTGCTAGGAGCTCAAATAACTTCCCTTCCTTCTCACACCCGCCCCCAGCTGTCTTCTAGCTACCCTGAGGAAAATCCCTGGCGACTGCGTAGCTATTGCACCAACGCCAACTACGTCCTCACCCTCCTTGAGATTAATGAGACCAGCTGGAACGACATCATCATCCAGAGGAAGGTAAGCAGCAACCTCAGCCCAGCATGGCAATGCCCTCGCAGGCAGGTGTCCAGCAGCACCGTGCCCAGCTAACACGCAGCTGTGCAGCTCAGCCCTGTGGCCAAGGCTCGTGGAGACCTCCTGCTTGGGGACACGCGCTGTGCCTGTGCCAGGCCTGGCACGCAGAGCCCCAGTGCTGCTAGGGGCATCTCTGTGCTAGAGCTGCCCTCACGATGCCCCTCTCTCCTTTGGCAGCCCGGGAGCACGGACGTCGCCTGGAGCCTGGGCTACGCGCTGGAGCTCGCCAACACCATCCCACGGGAGCTGCTGCACTTGGTGCAGAGGCAAAACCCCTCCGTGCGCGCTGCAGCCGTGGCCCTCATGGTGTCCACTCTTGGCGTGGGGCTTCTTGTCGTGCACACCCACTGGCACATGTAGGAGCTGGGCTGCATCTCAGAGATGGTAGGAAGGCGTCAAGGCTGGAGGGCTGACTCACACACTGGCCAGCAGGACAGAGAGCCCATCCCTTCATCTTGGGCCCATGACGTGGAGCATATTAACCTTTACAGGACTCAAAAAGCGAAGGCTGGACTCTTTTTGAACTGTGCCCAAAAGGGAGCTTGGCACTACAGGGCATTTTCCAAGGAGCCTCCCTCCCCTTTAACTCTGCTCGCATCAGCCTGTGCGCTCTAGAAATCCCAAGCAGGGCCTTTCTTACAGCTTTGCAGAGGCTGATGCCTGTTCCTCGTGTGGCCTTCATGCCATCTGATTAGCAGCCTGTTTCTCTCAATTTTCCTCAATTCTCACCTCAATTAAACTCTTTGCAAGGCGCTTCAGCACCTCATTCTGTCCATAGCAGAGGTGGTGCTGGGTGTAAACGTTGTCCTTGTACCAGTAAAATGTGAGCTTAGAGACTTCCTTGGATGGCAAAACTGAACTGTTTGGCATTAAACTCAGGAGTTCCACAGCGCCAGAAGTGTTGGCCGTTTCTGCAGGGACCCGTGTGTCTTCTTTGGAGGAGTCCTGCCAAGCTGAGACACCACGACGTTAAAAGACCTGCTGTGGAGATGGCCACAGATTTGGGGAGATTTGCCATCTGTGAATGCTGTCCTGCCTTTGCCTTTGTTTTTGCTCATCTGCTAGCTGTCCTGCCAATCATCCATCTGGCCATTTGTCAGCTGCACGTTCACCTTCTACCAGCGATGAGCTGACCCCTACCATTTCT
This sequence comes from Tinamus guttatus, assembly GCF_059628265.1. Classification (NCBI taxonomy): domain Eukaryota; kingdom Metazoa; phylum Chordata; class Aves; order Tinamiformes; family Tinamidae; genus Tinamus; species Tinamus guttatus. Next base: position 4,816,717 of record NW_028288831.1, read on the forward strand.
TCAGATATTTTTCCCTGGTTTTTAGCTGTTCTATTAGTTCTATTAACTATGATAGAAATAAATATTCTGAAAGGCACCCAAGAGGGAAATTCTTCTTCTTTTGCTCTTGAATCAAAAGGATTTTAATGTTGTTGGTCCCAGGTAAGGGGTGGTGCCAATGATGGGTGCTGAGGCCAGGTGCCAGAACAAGGGCCTTGGCCGTGGGGAGGTGCTCTGCAAAATGCAGCTTAGTCCCCAGTGTGTGGTGTGACCTGGCTCCCCACTGGCCTCTGCTCAGGTCGCATGTGGCTGCAGCCCTGCCCCGGGGACACTAAATGGCCTGTCCTGGCCTCAGGGCATGGAGCTGAAAACACAGCCTAGGAGCACCCCATGTACTGGTCCTTGTGCACACTTAGGTGTCACTGGGACCCCAGCACAGGCCACACTGGGACTGCTGTGGGTGCGACTGTACATGGAATGTGACAGGTCACGCTGAGTGCACAAGCCACAGATTCTGCCTCCCCACCAGTCACAGAGCCATGTGGGGGGCCCCAGGCAGGGAGAGAGCTGGGGCAGTAAGGCCTGGGTGCCATGGGGGTTTGCAGGGAAGCAAGTTGGGAGGATCTGCTGGGATGGCTGCTGTCTGCTGAAGGGCACGAGGCAGTGGAGCAGTAGAGGAGGGAGGACGGGGGATGCGAGGGCTGAGATGCTCCGGCAGCCCAGGCCCTGCTTCCTGCAAGGCAGGCACAAGCCGGGCAGAGGGCTCACTGTGGCCGGCCTTGCACAGGCCGCCCCTCAACCAGGCCAAGGGAACCTGTCTCAGCCTGCAGCGCTGGCTCCTTGGCACTCAGTAAATGGCAGCCTTCACAAGGCAGCTAGCACCACTCCCTACAGAGCGGTGCCGTTACCTGCACGTGCTTTTTAGGTGCTGCCATTTGCAGGCTAAGAGGTGCCCTGGGAACCCAGGAGCACCCGAGCTTGGCAGCCTTAACTGCAGCCAACATTTTGCCACAACGCTTCCCTGCTTAAACAGAGACAAGAAACAGCTTCTGCAGAGCTGGCACACAAATGTTAGGCCCTTCCCTAACCCAGGCGACAGCCTGGCAGTGCAGCCTGGCAATAACCCCAAGGCTCACACACACCGGGCTCTAGTCCCTGCCTCCTCCAGCACACGTGGACCTGTGCTCTGTTCCTACCACACTGCAGATGAGTTCTCTCCCACTTTACTGCAGGACATGCCAGGCCTCTCCAAAGCCTCAGGAGCCCCCAGGCCTTCCCTCGTGTGTGTGGGAAAAAAGTGCCTGCTCTAACAGATCCTGCCAGGATCCTCACTCACCCCTGTGTCCCTGTGCTACACGCTCCGTACGGCTGCCTCACCTGTGCCAGTACTGAGCATGATCACAGGGGTGTCAGCAACACCCCAGAACTTCATTCCTCCTTTCTTCACCCAAAGAGGGGCCCGGACATCTCCTGCAAAACAAACAGGACACCTAGCAGCATGCAGGACCACTGCTTTCAGAAACCACCCAGCACAGACCCCGCAGAGGGCACAGCCTAGGCCAGCCCAAAGCGGGGCCACCCACAAGGCTCTGCCAGTATGGATGTGCCTGACTTAACAGGAACCCCCACCTCAAGGTGCTCGTGGTGCTACAGCACACTGGGTGAGTGTGAAAGGCCCTTCAGCTGGCCCAGACACCCCTGTGTCACTCTGCAAAGTGCTCTAAGGAAACCCAGAGCAAGGCAAAAGCGCCACAGCACAGGGGTGCTGGGACAGCAGCCCCCTCCTCACACACACACCATGGACCATCAAAGACAGTGGCAGAAGGAAGCAGAGATCTCAACCTGCCTCTCATCTAAAGGACACACAGAGGACTCAAGAGACCCGTCCGGGTACTCCAAGAAGACCCACTCATGTCACACAGAGCAATCCCCTGCCCTCCTGCAGCACAGACACCCTGGCAGCTTATTGCACTTGCTAGGGGACCCAGCTCAGGGGCTCGGTCAGCAGAGCAGCACACACAGTCCTAGGGAGATAGGACAGAAAGGGCCAGCTCAGCGCCTGACAAAGCGGAGCAAAAGCAAATCACCAACATGCAGCACGGCAGCACCCCATCGCTCAAAACAAACCCAACACACACACACAGGCACCCCATCTCACCCGCTTGGGCTCCTTGTGCTCACGCAGTGCCTCCTCTCCGCCAAATCCAACAAAATCTACAAACACAAAAGACGAGAGAAGAGCACACCTTGAGGAGATGACAAAAAATACATCCCAACTGCAGTAATACCCCAATACAACACCTTGACCTCTTCTGCTAGCGCATCCAGAACAGCGGCCTATGTGCTGCAAGCTCTAGAGCTGCCGTAGGGCCTGTAAGAGGAGAAGGGAGGTGGGCAAGAGACACAGCACCAGGGACACAATGCCCCTACCCTAGGCTCTGCTTGCTCTCACAGGCAAGACCCTCACCTTGCCGCGCTCCTCCAGAACCCCAGCAACCCCCTCTCCACATTACTCAACACCTGCATGCACAAAGCAAAAACTCATCAAAAAAGCCCACAGACCACAACACTTTACCCCCAACAACTCCCTCGCTCATCTTCTTCTTAGGAAAGGACCCTTTCTCACGCCTTCTCTTTTGGGACCGTCAGGACACGGACCCCTGCATTTGAAAAGCAATGCAAAACCTACCTGCCCCACCAACCCACCCCGTCCCCCAAAAATTAATAAATCAAGTGCATTATGCACAGACATGCTCAACAATCACCAGGCCATCACTGCCACACTCCATAACCTACTGCACACAACTCCAACAGTCAGGGAGCTCCAGCCCCAAACAGACAGGCACGCACACAAACAACATCAGGCAAACAGAGGAAAGCTCTACGCAGCAAGAACTTATACCACATGCAAAAAAAAATGAGGACTACAAAGTCCTGTGACATATGAACTGTGCAGCCCTGATGGTCGGCACAAGACCAGAAGAGACTCAAATACTGGCACCTGTGCCAGAAAGGGGACAGCCAAGCCAGAGAAAGACATGCAAAGAGAGGCCTTAAGGGGGATATAATACTATGATGCAATACAGGAAAGACAACCCTGGAGGGACGTTGAGAACATGCAAAACAAGACGGGCCTCTGAAGAGAAAAGAGAGACTGATGAAGCCTCCACAGCAGTGGCGAAGACGATGGACCACAAAAACTCACAAGACAGTCAGAGGGACTGAACTGCCCTTAGCTGCCTTCGCAGCACACGCTGGGATCCTCTTCACAGTGATGATTACTCAGGCCCGGCAGAAAGACAAAGGATGCCTAGAGCGCTAGTGCTGCACCGGGTGGGAGGCATTCTGGAACAAAAAGGACAAGGTCAACCTCAAGACCTGAACTACAGAGTGCACCTACCACACACACCACAGAGATACAGGCTGGAGCTGCCTGCCTTAGCGCACCCGCACTTCCTCTTCTGAAACACCCAAAACCCTGCCTCACACACCACCGACCTGGGAGAGGCATCTGCACTCGAGGGTATGTACTAGCACACACACCAGACACACACACACGACACCCCAACACCTTCCATCCCTCTGCATAGCTTTTCCAGTGCTCGGGGTCACAACAGGACGTCACTTGGCAGACACATCCTCTTCACTCTTCTTTCGGACACTCCATTCGCCTTCAGCACCTGACAATCCAGAGCTCAAGCCATCATCCCCATGATGGACAACTCCCACCTCAGCCGGGAAAATAACCCTCCTCCAGAGTACAGCTGTTGCTCTGCTCACCTGCACCAGGACAGACTGACTCTCTGGTACCAGGGCTCTGGTGACCCCAAGAACAAACAAAATTACTAAGCGATCTGCCCAAACAACTCATGCCTTCCTGCCCTGCCCTCAAATAAATTAGTCAGTGAAGTAGATTACACTTAGGCTGACCTGAACAGCTCTGCAGTCAGTCTGCCCCAAGCTTGGAGAGCTGCAGAAGGTGATTGTGACTCAAGTGCTGGACCCGAAACTTGGCCTTGTTGAACCTCATATGGTTGGACTCATCCCATTCATCCAGCCTGTCCAGACCCCTCCGTACAGCCTTCCTACCCTCAAGCAGATCTATTCTTCTACCCAGCTTGGTGTCGTCTGCAAATTACACTTAGTGTCATTTAGCTCTAGCTGTGAGGATGCCTGGGACTTTAGATCCAGCATCTATATGAGAGTTACTTTGCTGTCTTGAAGCACTTTTGTGCTTTGACACTGTGTTGGAGGACAATGATGGTTGCAAGAAACATCTCCCAGCAGTCACGGACTATCCCTCCAAACTCTGTGATCCATCGCTGCTGCTGCTCGCTCTGACCCATCACAAAGTTGCTCTGTCTCTCTGCTGGACTTAGAGCTTGTGTCCTCCAGAAATGGGACGGGCTGAGAGGTTCTAGGCAGGGGGATGGTGTCTGAGGGCACAGGCAGGGGCAGTCTCCCCACTCGACACGACACCAGCAGTGAAGCTGAGAATGCGACGATGGCCGAGTCCCTTGGCACTGCTGTGGGGCAGGGTAGGACCGTGTCCATGGGGATAATGGTCCCAGCCCTGTGGGATCCTCTGATGCTGAGAAAACAAGCGATTGGCTTCCTTTTCTTGACAGCCTTGAGCACTGGGAGGACATTTCCCCTATGTGATGGGGATTGTCCCTTCACAGGGAATCTGCTTCAGCCAGGCTGTGACAGAAAGGGGTCTGGTCCAGGAGGAGGACAGGGCTGACAGCGAGGGATTTAGTTGCCTGTGTCTGGTGTGACTTGGCTCCCCACAGCTCCTATGTGGCTCCAGCTCTGGCCTGGGGACACTAAATGGCCTGTCCTGGCCTCACGATGTAGGGCTGAAAAGGCCCACGAGCAGCTCAGAGACGAGCTCTGGCTGCAGCAAGGAGTTGGAGGCACTGGGGGCTGCTGCCTCTGCTCACGGCTCTTGGCACCCTCTTTGCACGGCCATCCCTCCTTTTCCAGCACCATCCTGCTTCTCATTGGAATCAGTGGATATGGCAAAGCTGCCTGTTTAAGAGCTAACACATTCCTAAGGGCAATATGGAGAGTGGCGATTGGTGTCGGCACGACAAAGTGCAACTGCTCAATGCCCTCGTGAGGGAACCTAGAAAAGCGCAAAATTCCAGAACTTTCACCCAGTTTCTGTTGACAGTCAGGTATCCACGAGCGACCGAGCGGACGAAGAGGACCAGTGAGCTGGTGTTCCCCGTCTTCGCTGTTGCTCGCAAGTGATCCTGGCGTCATCCCTGGCTGCCCGTGTCTGCGTGCTGGGCAGCGCGCAGGACTGAGAGTGCGAGCAGGTGAGAGGAGCCCATTGAACTCGAGATACCCGCAGCTTCCTTAGGAGAGGGCCAACCTGGAGGCAGCTTTGGGGAACGGCCTCCTTGCAGCTTTAACTCATCAACACTCTTCCCAGTGTTTCACATCCAAACATTTCTCCTCTTTCTGGGTTGACGTTTGCAGGCTCCTCTACCACGATGGTCCTTCAAAAGAAGCGCTTCCTTCGGGCTCTTCTGGGGGCAGTGGTATTGGAGTTACTGGTTGCCCTCGTGTACCTCGTGACGCAGCACAGAGCACCCATGTACAAGGTGAGCACCGCTGCAGAGAGCAGACATGTGGCACAGACGCTCTGAGACAAGAGCCCATGTTAGGGCTTTGGAGTGAGTGGGCCTCAGTAGGACGTGCCTTGCAGGCCATAGGCATGGGTCTTCTCTAGCCATGCCAAAATGCAGACAGGAGAAAGAAGGCAGAGGCACTGAAAGAGCCTCTGAGCACACAAGCTGAAAGAGGCTCAGTGAGATCTCAGAGGGGGATGGAGGCTTTCTCAGGGACATGCAAACCATCTGGAGTCTCACGGAGCAGAGTCGGTGCTATTCTAAACCCCGCGGAAAGTGCTGGTGTGAGGTGACATCACTGCATAGGCCTCAGCAGAGAGAATCAGAGGGTGTCTCAGCTGGCAGGAGAAATGCCCATACTGAGGCCACACTTTGAAGGGCCCTGTCCTGTCACTGCTCTGCTTGGCCATGCTGTAGCCTGCCATAGCTTAGGGAGGATCTATTCATTAAGAGCATTAAGGGCTGCTCTTTGGGCACCCTCCTGAAGGTCTGGGTCGTTGCCCCTCAGGAATGATGTCAGAGAAGAAATTCTTGGAATAGCCTAAAGAGCAATCTCCCTGCAAGAAAGCAAGGATGAGGGTGTTGCAGCTAAAAGATAAGGGCACACCTCCATGCCATGTGGACACGGGGAAGAAAGCCCCATGCCACCTAACACTGACAAGGACTGCAAAAGCCAAACACAGCCCTCACCCCCGCTAAGAAAGAAAAAACAAAAAACAACCACCACTGCCATAAACTGGGAGGAGAATTAGGCTTGCAGCTAGTACTTAGGGCTGACATGCTCCTTTTCCTGTCCTGTCTCCTCTTGGCAGGACTCCTCCAAAGAAGACACATGGGTCCCTGCGGAAACGGCCAACACTTCTGGAGCTGTGGATCTCCTGAGTTTGATGCCAAACAGTTCACTTTTGCCATCCAATGAAGTCTCTAAGCTCACATTTAACTGGTACAAGGACAACCTTTACACCCAGAGACACCTCTGCTATGGACAGAATGAGGTGCTGAAGCGCCTGGCAAAGACTTTAATTGAGGTGAGAATTGAGGAAAATTGAGGGAAACTGGCTGCTAATCAGATTCTACCCTCATGCTAGCAACCACAGCAAAGATTAGAAGGTGAAACGGGAACAGCTACCTCAGGGGAGGGTAGAGAGAAGACAGAGGCAGGCTCTTTCCAAAAGTGCAAAGTGTCAGAGCAAGAGACACCTGGCACACGATGGAAAGTGAGACATTCTGGCCAGACACAGGGAAAACACTTCCACAAGAATGCTGCTTAAATAGCAGAATAGAGCCTCGAAAGCCTGTGGAGTTTCCATCCTTGGAGATATTCCAAACTGAACCGGCCAACACCTTGCTTAACCCGGTCATGCTTTCAGCTGAGGGGTGACACAGAGAAAGTGAGAGGAGCCCATAGGTTCATTCAAACTCCTCCCTACTTTTTTCCTTTTGCCAGGAGTCGCCTTCCAGAACACAAGTGGGACATCCTTGCTACCCAAAAGACTACCGAGAAACCATCTGGCTGTCTTCCTTGCACACCACTCCCCACATAATGCAGAATGACTTCCACACAGCTCTTGCTGACAGAAGAGTGACCCTGGAGGGCAATGGACATGCCGAATGGTGCCGGGCTGTCATCCGCAAGCTGTTGAACTTCTCGACATGTGGCCAGAGCCAGGAGAGCACCCTCCTCGGTGCCTACGAGCCCGCTGGGAGCGGGCACTTCTTTGTAAGGAAAATGCGCACCCTTCCCTTCCCTCGCTCTCTTTAGAAGCCACTGTTCTGCTCAGGGGCACCTTTGGGGTCCCATTAAGAGGCCTCTTGCCAGCCCTTTGCAGAGCTGTGCACAAGGGGCAAAAGAAGAGCTGCTTGTAGCAGTGTGCAGGGTGAGAGCTCTCCTTGCGGACAGCCCTTGCTGACTCAAGGGAGACCAGAGCAGCTGCCCCGCAGCACTTTCCCCTCTCTTACTCGGTACCATTTCTCCTTCCTGCCTTTCAGGCTTTCTCCGAATTTTACTTTGACTTGAGATTCCTTAACGTGACCAAGGAGCGCTCCCTGCTCACTGTCAGCAAGAGCATCCGGAATTTCTGCACAAGGAGCTGGCAAGATGTATGTTTCCCACAATGGCTCATGGGAGGCTCTGGGGAAGCTGCAAAGGAATAATCAATCCCCCTGGGCAGAGCTGCCCTCATGGCTCCAAAACACCTGCCCAGTCCACACAAAATGTCTTTGCATGAAGGGCCTTACAGAGCCATCCTTCTTCATGTAGCAGTCAGCGCTCAGCAGGCCATTGCACCTGCAAGGCAATTGCCTGCTGCCAGATCATTGCTAGGAGCTCAAATAACTTCCCTTCCTTCTCACACCCGCCCCCAGCTGTCTTCTAGCTACCCTGAGGAAAATCCCTGGCGACTGCGTAGCTATTGCACCAACGCCAACTACGTCCTCACCCTCCTTGAGATTAATGAGACCAGCTGGAACGACATCATCATCCAGAGGAAGGTAAGCAGCAACCTCAGCCCAGCATGGCAATGCCCTCGCAGGCAGGTGTCCAGCAGCACCGTGCCCAGCTAACACGCAGCTGTGCAGCTCAGCCCTGTGGCCAAGGCTCGTGGAGACCTCCTGCTTGGGGACACGCGCTGTGCCTGTGCCAGGCCTGGCACGCAGAGCCCCAGTGCTGCTAGGGGCATCTCTGTGCTAGAGCTGCCCTCACGATGCCCCTCTCTCCTTTGGCAGCCCGGGAGCACGGACGTCGCCTGGAGCCTGGGCTACGCGCTGGAGCTCGCCAACACCATCCCACGGGAGCTGCTGCACTTGGTGCAGAGGCAAAACCCCTCCGTGCGCGCTGCAGCCGTGGCCCTCATGGTGTCCACTCTTGGCGTGGGGCTTGTTGTCGTGCACACCCACTGGCACATGTAGGAGATGGGCTGCATCTCAGAGATGGTAGGAAGGCGTCAAGGCTGGAGGGCTGACTCACACACTGGCCAGCAGGACAGAGAGCCCATCCCTTCATCTTGGGTCTATGACGTGGAGCATATTAACCTTTACAGGACTCAAAAAGCGAAGGCTGGACTCTTTTTGAACTGTGCCCAAAAGGGAGCTTGGCACTACAGGGCATTTTCCAAGGAGCCTCCCTCCCCTTTAACTCTGCTCGCATCAGCCTGTGCGCTCTAGAAATCCCAAGCAGGGCCTTTCTTACAGCTTTGCAGATGCTGATGCCTGTTCCTCGTGTGGCCTTCATGACATCTGGTTAGCAGCCTGTTTCTCTCAATTTTCCTCAATTCTCACCTCAATTAAACTCTTTGCAAGGCGCTTCAGCACCTCATTCTGTCCATAGCAGAGGTGGTGCTGGGTGTAAACGTTGTCCTTGTACCAGTTAAATGTGAGCTTAGAGACTTCCTTGGATGGCAAAACTGAACTGTTTGGCATTAAACTCAGGAGATCCACAGCGCCAGAAGTGTTGGCCGTTTCTGCAGGGACCCATGTGTCTTCTTTGGAGGAGTCCTGCCAAGCTGAGACACCACGCGGTTAAAAGACCTGCTGTGGAGATGGCCACAGATTTGGGGACATTTGCCATCTGTGAATGCTGTCCTGCCTTTGCCTTTTTTTTTGCTCATCTGCTAGCTGTCCTGCCAATCATCCATCTGGCCATTTGTCAGCTGCACGTTCACCTTCTACCAGCGATGAGCTGACCCCTACCATTTCTTCAGATATTTTTCCCTGGTTTTTAGCTGTTCTATTAGTTCTATTAACTATGATAGAAATAAATATTCTGAAAGGCACCCAAGAGGGAAATTCTTCTTCTTTTGCTCCTGAATCAAAAGGATTTTAATGTTGTTGGTCCCAGGTAAGGGGTGGTGCCAATGATGGGAGCTGAGGCCAGGTGCCAGAACAAGGGCCTTGGCCGTGGGGAGGTGCTCTGCAAAATGCAGCTTAGTCCCCAGTGTGTGGTGTGACCTGGCTCCCCACTGGCCTCTGCTCAGGTCGCATGTGGCTGCAGCCCTGCCCCGGGGACACTAAATGGCCTGTCCTGGCCTCAGGGCATGGAGCTGAAAACACAGCCTAGGAGCACCCCATGTACTGGTCCTTGTGCACACTTAGGTGTCACTGGGACCCCAGCACAGGCCACACTGGGACTGCTGTGGGTGCGACTGTACATGGAATGTGACAGGTCACGCTGAGTGCACAAGCCACAGATTCTGCCTCCCCACCAGTCACAGAGCCATGTGGGGGGCCCCAGGCAGGGAGAGAGCTGGGGCAGTAAGGCCTGGGTGCCATGGGGGTTTGCAGGGAAGCAAGTTGGGAGGATCTGCTGGGATGGCTGCTGTCTGCTGAAGGGCACGAGGCAGTGGAGCAGTAGAGGAGGGAGGACGGGGGATGCGAGGGCTGAGATGCTCCGGCAGCCCAGGCCCTGCTTCCTGCAAGGCAGGCACAAGCCGGGCAGAGGGCTCACTGTGGCCGGCCTTGCACAGGCCGCCCCTCAACCAGGCCAAGGGAACCTGTCTCAGCCTGCAGCGCTGGCTCCTTGGCACTCAGTAAATGGCAGCCTTCACAAGGCAGCTAGCACCACTCCCTACAGAGCGGTGCCGTTACCTGCACGTGCTTTGTAGGTGCTGCCATTTGCAGGCTAAGAGGTGCCCTGGGAACCCAGGAGCACCCGAGCTTGGCAGCCTTAACTGCAGCCAACATTTTGCCACAACGCTTCCCTGCTTAAACAGAGACAAGAAACAGCTTCTGCAGAGCTAGCACACAAATGTTAGGCCCTACCCTAACCCAGGCGACAGCCTGGCAGTGCAGCCTGGCAATAACCCCATGGCTCACACACACCGGGCTCTAGTCCCTGTCTCCTCCAGCACACGTGGACCTGTGCTCTGTTCCTACCACACTGCAGATGAGTTCTCTCCCACTTTACTGCAGGACATGCCAGGCCTCTCCAAAGCCTCAGGAGCCCCCAGGCCTTCCCTCGTGTGTGTGGGAAAAAAGTGCCTGCTCTAACAGATCCTGCCAGGATCCTCACTCACCCCTGTGTCCCTGTGCTACACGCTCCGTACGGCTGCCTCACCTGTGCCAGGGCTGAGCATGATCACAGGGGTGTCAGCAACACCCCAGAACTTCATTCCTCCTTTCTTCACCCAAAGAGGGGCCCGGACATCTCCTGCTAAACAAACACGACGCCTAGCAGCATGCAGGACCACTGCTTTCAGAAACCACCCAGCACAGACCCCGCAGAGGGCACAGCCTAGGCCAGCCCAAAGCGGGGCCACCCACAAGGCTCTGCCAGTATGGATGTGCCTGACTTAACAGGACCCCCACCTCAAGGTGCTCGTGGTGCTACAGCACACTGGGTGAGTGTGAAAGGCCCTTCAGCTGGCCCAGACACCCCTGTGCCACTCTGCAAAGTGCTCTAAGGAAACCCAGAGCAGGGCAAAAGCGCCACAGCACAGGGGTGCTGGGACAGCAGCCCCCTCCTCACACACACACCATGGACCATCAAAGACAGTGGCAGAAGGAAGCAGAGATCTCAACCTGCCTCTCATCTAAAGGACACACAGAGGACTCAAGAGACCCGTCCGGGTACTCCAAGAAGACCCACTCATGTCACACAGAGCAATCCCCTGCCCTCCTGCAGCACAGACACCCTGGCAGCTTATTGCACTTGCTAGGGGACCCAGCTCAGGGGCTCGGTCAGCAGAGCAGCACACACAGTCCTAGGGAGATAGGACAGAAAGGGCCAGCTCAGCACCTGACAAAGCGGAGCAAAAGCAAATCACCAACATGCAGCACGGCAGCACCCCATCGCTCAAAACAAACCCAACACACACACACAGGCACCCCATCTCACCCGCTTGGGCTCCTTGTGCTCACGCAGTGCCTCCTCTCCGCCAAATCCAACAAAATCTACAAACACAAAAGACGAGAGAAGAGCACACCTTGAGGAGATGACAAAAAATACATCCCAACTGCAGTAATACCCCAATACAACACCTTGACCTCTTCTGCTAGCGCATCCAGAACAGCGGCCTATGTGCTGCAAGCTCTAGAGCTGCCGTAGGGCCTGTAAGAGGAGAAGGGAGGTGGGCAAGAGACACAGCACCAGGGACACAATGCCCCTACCCTAGGCTCTGCTTGCTCTCACAGGCAAGACCCTCACCTTGCCGCGCTCCTCCAGAACCCCAGCACCCCCCTCTCCACATTACTCAACACCTGCATGCACAAAGCAAAAACTCATCAAAAAAGCCCACAGACCACAACACTTTACCCCCAACAACTCCCTCGCTCATCTTCTTCTTAGGAAAGGACCCTTTCTCACGCCTTCTCTTTTGGGACCGTCAGGACACGGCCCCCTGCAGTTGAAAAGCAATGCAAAACCTACCTGCCCCACCAACCCACCCCGTCCCCCAAAAATTAATAAATCAAGTGCATTATGCACAGACATGCTCAACAATCACCAGGCCATCACTGCCACACTCCATAACCTACTGCACACAACTCCAACAGTCAGGGAGCTCCAGCCCCAAACAGACAGGCACGCACACAAACAACATCAGGCAAACAGAGGAAAGCTCTACGCAGCAAGAACTTATACCACATGGAAAATACTGAGGACTACAAAGTCCTGTGACATATGAACTGTGCAGCCCTGATGCTTGGCACGAGACCAGAAGAGACTCAAATACTGGCACCTGTGCCAGAAAGGGGACAGCCAAGCCAGAGAAAGACATGCAAAGAGAGTCCTTAAGGGGGATATAATACTATGAGGCAATACAGGAAAGACAACCCTGGAGGGATGTTGAGAACGTGCAAAACAAGACGGGCCTCCGAAGAGAAAAGAGAGACTGATGAAGCCTCCACAGCAGTGGCGAAGACGATGGACCACAAAAACTCACAAGACAGTCAGAGGGACTGAACTGCCCTTAGCTGCCTTCGCAGCACACGCTGGGATCCTCTTCACAGTGATGATTACTCAGGCCCGGCAGAAAGACAAAGGATGCCTAGAGCGCTAGTGCTGCACCGGGTGGGAGGCATTCTGGAACATAAAGGACAAGGTCAACCTCAAGACCTGAACTACAGAGTGCAACTACCACACACACCACAGAGATACAGGCTGGAGCTGCCTGCCTTAGCGCACCCGCACTTCCTCTTCTGAAACACCCAAAACCCTGCCTCACACACCACCGACCTGGGAGAGGCATCTGCACTCGAGGGTATGTACTAGCACACACACCAGACACACACACACGACACCCCAACACCTTCCATCCCTCTGCATAGCTTTTCCAGTGCTCGGGGTCACAACAGGACGTCACTTGGCAGACACATCCTCTTCACTCTTCTTTCGGACACTCCATTCGCCTTCAGCACCTGACAATCCAGAGCTCAAGCCATCATCCCCATGATGGACAACTCCCACCTCAGCCGGGAAAATAACCCTCCTCCAGAGTACAGCTGTTGCTCTGCTCACCTGCACCAGGACAGACTGACTCTCTGGTACCAGGGCTCTGGTGACCCCAAGAACAAACAAAATTACTAAGCGATCTGCCCAAACAACTCATGCCTTCCTGCCCTGCCCTCAAATAAATTAGTCAGTGAAGTAGATTACACTTAGGCTGACCTGAACAGCTCTGCAGTCAGTTTGCCCCAAGCTTGGAGAGCTGCAGAAGGTGATTGTGACTCAAGTGCTGGACCCAAAACTTGGCCTTGTTGAACCTCATATGGTTGGACTCATCCCATTCATCCAGCCTGTCCAGACCCCTCCATACAGCCTTCCTACCCTCAAGCAGATCTATTCTTCTACCCAGCTTGGTGTCGTCTGCAAATTACACTTAGTGTCATTTAGCTCTAGCTGTGAGGATGCCTGGGACTTTAGATCCAGCATCTATATGAGAGTTACTTTGCTGTCTTGAAGCACTTTTGTGCTTTGACACTGTGTTGGAGGACAATGATGGTTGCAAGAAACATCTCCCAGCAGTCACGGACTATCCCTCCAAACTCTGTGATCCATCGCTGCTGCTGCTCGCTCTGACCCATCACAAAGTTGCTCTGTCTCTCTGCTGGACTTAGAGCTTGTGTCCTCCAGAAATGGGACGGGCCGAGAGGTTCTAGGCAGCGGGATGGTGTCTGAGGGCACAGGCAGGGGCAGTCTCCCCACTCGACACAACACCAGCAGTGAAGCTGAGAACGCGACGATGGCCGAGTCCCTGGGCACTGCTCTGGGGCAGGGCAGGACCGTGTCCATGGGGATAATGGTCCCAGCCCTGAGGGATCCTCTGATGCTGAGAAAACAAGCGATTGGCTTCCTTTTCTTGACAGCCTTGAGCACTGGGAGGACATTTCCCCTATGTGATGGGGATTGTCCCTTCACAGGGAATCTGCTTCAGCCAGGCTGTGACAGAAAGGGGTCTGGTCCAGGAGGAGGACAGGGCTGACAGCGAGGGATTTAGTTGCCTGTGTCTGGTGTGACTTGGCTCCCCACAGCTCCTATGTGGCTCCAGCTCTGGCCTGGGGACACTAAATGGCCTGTCCTGGCCTCACGATGTGGGGCTGAAAAGGCCCACGAGCAGCTCAGAGACGAGCTCTGGCTGCAGCAAGGAGTTGGAGGCACTGGGGGCTGCTGCCTCTGCTCAGGGCTCCTGGCACCCTCCTTGCACGGCCATCCCTCCTTTTCCAGCACCAGCCTGCTTCTCATTGGAATCAGTGGATACGGCAAAGCTGCCTGTTTAAGAGCTAACACATTCCTAAGGGCAATATGGAGAGTGGCGATTGGTGTCAGCACGACAAAGTGCAACTGCTCAATGCCCTCGTGAGGGAACCTAGAAAAGCGCAAAATTCCAGAACTTTCACCCAGTTTCTGTTGACAGTCAGGTATCCAAGAGCGACCGAGCGGACGAAGAGGACCAGTGAGCTGGTGTTCCCCGTCTTCGCTGTTGCTCGCAAGTGATCCTGGCATCATCCCTGGCTGCCCGTGTCTGCGTGCTGGGCAGCGCGCAGGACTGAGAGTGCGAGCAGGTGAGAGGAGCCCATTGAACTCGAGATACCCGCAGCTTCCTTAGGAGAGGGCCAACCTGGAGGCAGCTTTGGGGAACGGCCTCCTTGCAGCTTTAACTCATCAACACTCTTCCCAGCGTTTCACATCCAAACATTTCTCCTCTTTCTGGGTTGACGTTTGCAGGCTCCTCTACCACGATGGTCCTTCAAAAGAAGCGCTTCCTTCGGGCTCTTCTGGGGGCAGTGGTATTGGGGTTACTGGTTGCCCTCGTGTACCTCGTGACGCAGCACAGAGCACCCATGTACAAGGTGAGCACCGCTGCAGAGAGCAGACATGTGGCACAGACGCTCTGAGACAAGAGCCCATGTTAGGGCTTTGGAGTGAGTGGGCCTCAGTAGGACGTGCCTTGCAGGCCATAGGCATGGGTCTTCTCTAGCCATGCCAAAATGCAGACAGGAGAAAGAAGGCAGAGGCACTGAAAGAGCCTCTGAGCACACAAGCTGAAAGAGGCTCAGTGAGATCTCAGAGGGGGATGGAGGCTTTCTCAGGGACATGCAAACCATCTGGAGTCTCACGGAGCAGAGTCGCTGCTATTCTAAACCCCGCGGAAAGTGCTGGTGTGAGGTGACATCACTGCATAGGCCTCAGCAGAGAGAATCAGAGGGTGTCTCAGCTGGCAGGAGAAATGCCCATACTGAGGCCACACTTTGAAGGGCCCTGTCCTGTCACTGCTCTGCTTGGCCATGCTGTAGCCTGCCATAGCTTAGGGAGGATCTATTCATTAAGAGCATTAAGGGCTGCTCTTTGGGCACCCTCCTGAAGGTTTGGGTCGTTGCCCCTCAGGAATGATGTCAGAGAAGAAATTCTTGGAATAGCCTAAAGAGCAATCTCCCTGCAAGAAAGCAAGGATGAGGGTGTTGCAGCTAAAAGATAAGGGCACACCTCCATGCCATGTGGACACGGAGAAGAAAGCCCCATGCCACCTAACACTGACAAGGACTGCAAAAGCCAAACACAGCCCTCACCCCCGCTAAGAAAGAAAAAACAAAAAACAACCACCACTGCCATAAACTGGGAGGAGAATTAGGCCTGCAGCTAGTACTTAGGGCTGACATGCTCCTTTTCCTGTCCTGTCTCCTCTTGGCAGGACTCCTCCAAAGAAGACACATGGGTCCCTGCGGAAACGGCCAACACTTCTGGAGCTGTGGATCTCCTGAGTTTGATGCCAAACAGTTCACTTTTGCCATCCAATGAAGTCTCTAAGCTCACATTTAACTGGTACAAGGACAACCTTTACACCCAGAGACACCTCTGCTATGGACAGAATGAGGTGCTGAAGCACCTGGCAAAGACTTTAATTGAGGTGAGAATTGAGGAAAATTGAGGGAAACTGGCTGCTAATCAGATTCTACCCTCATGCTAGCAACCACAGCAAAGATTAGAAGGTGAAACGGGAACAGCTACCTCAGGGGAGGGTAGAGAGAAGACAGAGGCAGGCTCTTTCCAAAAGTGCAAAGTGTCAGAGCAAGAGACACCTGGCACACGATGGAAAGTGAGACATTCTGGCCAGGCATAGGGAAAACACTTCCACAAGAATGCTGCTTAAATAGCAGAATAGAGCCTCGAAAGCCTGTGGAATTTCCATCCTTGGAGATATTCCAAAGTGAACCGGCCAACACCTTGCTTAACCCGGTCATGCTTTCAGCTGAGGGGTGACACAGATAAAGCGAGAGGAGCCCATAGGTTCATTCAAACTCCTCCCTACTTTTTTCCTTTTGCCAGGAGTCGCCTTCCAGAACACAAGTGGGACATCCTTGCTACCCAAAAGACCACCGGGAAACCATCTGGCTGTCTTCCTTGCACACCACTCCCCACATAATGCAGAATGACTTCCACACAGCTCTTGCTGACAGAAGAGTGACCCTGGAGGGCAATGGACATGCCGAATGGTGCCGGGCTGTCATCCGCAAGCTGTTGAACTTCTCGACATGTGGCCAGAGCCAGGAGAGCACCCTCCTCGGTGCCTACGAGCCCGCTGGGAGCGGGCACTTCTTTGTAAGGAAAATGCGCACCCTTCCCTTCCCTCACTCTCTTTAGAAGCCACTGTTCTGCTCAGGGGCACCTTTGGGGTCCCATTAAGAGGCCTCTTGCCAGCCCTTTGCAGAGCTGTGCACAAGGGGCAATAGAAGAGCTGCTTGTAGCAGTGTGCAGGGTGAGAGCTCTCCTTGCGGACAGCCCTTGCTGACTCAAGGGAGACCAGAGCAGCTGCCCCGCAGCACTTTCCCCTCTCTTACTCGGTACCATTTCTCCTTCCTGCCTTTCAGGCCTTCTCCGAATTTTACTTTGACTTGACATTCCTTAACGTGACCAAGGAGCGCTCCCTGCTCATTGTCAGCAACAGCATCCGGAATTTCTGCACAAGGAGCTGGCAAGATGTATGTTTCCCACAATGGCTCATGGGAGGCTCTGGGGAAGCTGCAAAGGAATAATCAATCCCCCTGGGCAGAGCTGCCCTCGTGGCTCCAAAACACCTGCCCAGTCCACACAAAATGTCTTTGCATGAAGGGCCTTACAGAGCCATCCTTCTTCATGCAGCAGTCAGCGCTCAGCAGGCCATTGCACCTGCAAGGCAATTGCCTGCTGCCAGATCATTGCTAGGAGCTCAAATAACTTCCCTTCCTTCTCACACCTGCCCCCAGCTGTCTTCTAGCTACCCTGAGGAAAATCCCTGGCGACTGCGTAGCTATTGCACCAACGCCAACTACGTCCTCACCCTCCTTGAGATTAATGAGACCAGCTGGAACGACATCATCATCCAGAGGAAGGTAAGCAGCAACCTCAGCCCAGCATGGCAATGCCCTCGCAGGCAGGTGTCCAGCAGCACCGTGCCCAGCTAACACGCAGCTGTGCAGCTCAGCCCTGTGGCCAAGGCTCGTGGAGACCTCCTGCTTGGGGACACGCGCTGTGCCTGTGCCAGGCCTGGCACGCAGAGCCCCAGTGCTGCTAGGGGCATCTCTGTGCTAGAGCTGCCCTCACGATGCCCCTCTCTCCTTTGGCAGCCCGGGAGCACGGACGTCGCCTGGAGCCTGGGCTACGCGCTGGAGCTCGCCAACACCATCCCACGGGAGCTGCTGCACTTGGTGCAGAGGCAAAACCCCTCCGTGCGCGCTGCAGCCGTGGCCCTCATGGTGTCTACTCTTGGTGTGGGGCTTGTTGTCGTGCACACCCACTGGCACATGTAGGAGATGGGCTGCATCTCAGAGATGGTAGGAAGGCGTCAAGGCTGGAGGGCTGACTCACACACTGGCCAGCAGGACAGAGAGCCCATCTCTTCATCTTGGGCCCATGACGTGGAGCATATTAACCTTTACAGGACTCAAAAAGCGAAGGCTGGACTCTTTTTGAACTGTGCCCCCAAAAGGGAGCTTGGCACTACAGGGCATTTTCCAAGGAGCCTCCCTCCCCTTTAACTCTGCTCGCATCAGCCTGTGCGCTCTAGAAATCCCAAGCAGGGCCTTTCTTACAGCTTTGCAGATGCTGATGCCTGTTCCTCCTGTGGCCTTCATGCCATCTGATTAGCAGCCTGTTTCTCTCAATTTTCCTCAATTCTCACCTCAATTAAACTCTTTGCAAGGCGCTTCAGCACCTCATTCTGTCCATAGCAGAGGTGGTGCTGGGTGTAAACGTTGTCCTTGTACCAGTTAAATGTGAGCTTAGAGACTTCCTTGGATGGCAAAACTGAACTGTTTGGCATTAAACTCAGGAGATCCACAGCGCCAGAAGTGTTGGCCGTTTCTGCAGGGACCCGTGTGTCTTCTTTGGAGGAGTCCTGCCAAGCTGAGACACCACGACGTTAAAAGACCTGCTGTGGAGATGGCCACAGATTTGGGGACATTTGCCATCTGTGAATGCTGTCCTGCCTTTGCCTTTTTTTTTACTCATCTGCTAGCTGTCCTGCAATCATCCATCTGGCCATTTGTCAGCTGCACGTTCACCTTCTACCAGCGATGAGCTGACCCCTACCATTTCTTCAGATATTTTTCCCTGGTTTTTAGCTGTTCTATTAGTTCTATTAACTATGATAGAAATAAATATTCTGAAAGGCACCCAAGAGGGAAATTCTTCTTCTTTTGCTCCTGAATCAAAAGGATTTTAATGTTGTTGGTCCCAGGTAAGGGGTGGTGCCAGTGATGGGAGCTGAGGCCAGGTGCCAGAACAAGGGCCTTGGCCGTGGGGAGCTGCTCTGCAAAATGCAGCTTAGTCCCCAGTGTGTGGTGTGACCTGGCTCCCCACTGGCCTCTGCTCAGGTCGCATGTGGCTGCAGCCCTGCCCCGGGGACACTAAATGGCCTGTCCTGGCCTCAGGGCATGGAGCTGAAAACACAGCCTAGGAGCACCCCATGTACTGGTCCTTGTGCACACTTAGGTGTCACTGGGACCCCAGCACAGGCCACACTGGGACTGCTGTGGGTGCGACTGTACATGGAATGTGACAGGTCACGCTGAGTGCACAAGCCACAGATTCTGCCTCCCCACCAGTCACAGAGCCATGTGGGGGGCCCCAGGCAGGGAGAGAGCTGGGGCAGTAAGGCCTGGGTGCCATGGGGGTTTGCAGGGAAGCAAGTTGGGAGGATCTGCTGGGATGGCTGCTGTCTGCTGAAGGGCACGAGGCAGTGGAGCAGTAGAGGAGGGAGGACGGGGGATGCGAGGGCTGAGATGCTCCGGCAGCCCAGGCCCTGCTTCCTGCAAGGCAGGCACAAGCCGGGCAGAGGGCTCACTGTGGCCGGCCTTGCACAGGCCGCCCCTCAACCAGGCCAAGGGAACCTGTCTCAGCCTGCAGCGCTGGCTCCTTGGCACTCAGTAAATGGCAGCCTTCACAAGGCAGCTAGCACCACTCCCTACAGAGCGGTGCCGTTACCTGCACGTGCTTTTTAGGTGCTGCCATTTGCAGGCTAAGAGGTGCCCTGGGAACCCAGGAGCACCCGAGCTTGGCAGCCTTAACTGCAGCCAACATTTTGCCACAACGCTTCCCTGCTTAAACAGAGACAAGAAACAGCTTCTGCAGAGCTGGCACACAAATGTTAGGCCCTACCCTAACCCAGGCGACAGCCTGGCAGTGCAGTCTGGCAATAACCCCATGGCTCACACACACCGGGCTCTAGTCCCTGCCTCCTCCAGCACACGTGGACCTGTGCTCTGTTCCTGCCACACTGCAGATGAGTTCTCTCCCACTTTACTGCAGGACATGCCAGGCCTCTCCAAAACCTCAGGAGCCCCCAGGCCTTCCCTCGTGTGTGTGGGAAAAAAGTGCCTGTTCTAACAGATCCTGCCAGGATCCTCACTCACCCCTGTGTCCCTGTGCTACACGCTCCGTACGGCTGCCTCACCTGTGCCAGGGCTGAGCATGATCACAGGGGTGTCAGCAACACCCCAGAACTTCATTCCTCCTTTCTTCACCCAAAGAGGGGCCCGGACATCTCCTGCAAAACAAACACGACGCCTAGCAGCATGCAGGACCACTGCTTTCAGAAACCACCCAGCACAGACCCCGCAAAGGGCACAGCCTAGGCCAGCCCAAAGCGGGGCCACCCACAAGGCTCTGCCAGTATGGATGTGCCTGACTTAACAGGACCCCCACCTCAAGGTGCTCGTGGTGCTACAGCACACTGGGTGAGTGTGAAAGGCCCTTCAGCTGGCCCAGACACCCCTGTGTCACTCTGCAAAGTGCTCTAACGAAACCCAGAGCAGGGCAAAAGCGCCACAGCACAGGGGTGCTGGGACAGCAGCCCCCTCCTCACACACACACCATGGACCATCAAAGACAGTGGCAGAAGGAAGCAGAGATCTCAACCTGCCTCTCATCTAAAGGACACACAGAGGACTCAAGAGACCCGTCCGGGTACTCCAAGAAGACCCACTCATGTCACACAGAGCAATCCCCTGCCCTCCTGCAGCACAGACACCCTGGCAGCTTATAGCACTTGCTAGGGGACCCAGCTCAGGGGCTCGGTCATCAGAGCAGCACACACAGTCCTAGGGAGATAGGACAGAAAGGGCCAGCTCAGCACCTGACAAAGCGGAGCAAAAGCAAATCACCAACATGCAGCACGGCAGCACCCCATCGCTCAAAACAAACCCAACACACACACACAGGCACCCCATCTCACCCGCTTGGGCTCCTTGTGCTCACGCAGTGCCTCCTCTCCGCCAAATCCAACAAAATCTACAAACACAAAAGACGAGAGAAGAGCACACCTTGAGGAGATGACAAAAAATACATCCCAACTGCAGTAATACTCCAATACAACACCTTGACCTCTTCTGCTAGCGCATCCAGAACAGCGGCCTATGTGCTGCAAGCTCTAGAGCTGCCGTAGGGCCTGTAAGAGGAGAAGGGAGGTGGGCAAGAGACACAGCACCAGGGACACAATGCCCCTACCCTAGGCTCTGCTTGCTCTCACAGGCAAGACCCTCACCTTGCCGCGCTCCTCCAGAACCCCAGCAACCCCCTCTCCACATTACTCAACACCTGCATGCACAAAGCAAAAACTCATCAAAAAAGCCCACAGAGCACAACACTTTACCCCCAACAACTCCCTCGCTCATCTTCTTCTTAGGAAAGGACCCTTTCTCACGCCTTCTCTTTTGGGACCGTCAGGACACGGACCCCTGCAGTTGAAAAGCAATGCAAAACCTACCTGCCCCACCAACCCACCCCGTCCCCCAAAAATTAATAAATCAAGTGCATTATGCACAGACATGCTCAACAATCACCAGGCCATCACTGCCACACTCCATAACCTACTGCACACAACTCCAACAGTCAGGGAGCTCCAGCCCCAAACAGACAGGCACGCACACAAACAACATCAGGCAAACAGAGGAAAGCTCTACGCAGCAAGAACTTATACCACATGGAAAATACTGAGGACTACAAAGTCCTTTGACATATGAACTGTGCAGCCCTGATGCTTGGCATGAGACCTGAAGAGAGTCAAATGCCGGCACCTGTGCCAGAATGGGGACAGCCAAGCCAGAGAAAGACATGCAAAGAGAGTCCTTAAGGGGGATATAATACTATGATGCAATACAGGAAAGACAACCCTGGAGGGACGTTGAGAACGTGCAAAACAAGACGGGCCTCCGAAGAGAAAAGAGAGACTGATGAAGCCTCCACAGCAGTGGCGAAGACGATGGACCACAAAAACTCACAAGACAGTCAGAGGGACTGAACTGCCCTTAGCTGCCTTCGCAGCACACGCTGGGATCCTCTTCACAGTGATGATTACTCAGGCCCGGCAGAAAGACAAAGGATGCCTAGAGCGCTAGTGCTGCACCGGGTGGGAGGCATTCTGGAACATAAAGGACAAGGTCAACCTCAAGACCTGAACTACAGAGTGCACCTACCACACACACCACAGAGATACAGGCTGGAGCTGCCTGCCTTAGCGCACCCGCACTTCCTCTTCTGAAACACCCAAAACCCTGCCTCACACACCACCGACCTGGGAGAGGCATCCGCACTCCAGGGTATGTACTAGCACACACACCATACACACACACACGACACCCCAACACCTTCCATCCCTCTGCATAGCTTTTCCAGTGCTCGGGGTCACAACAGGACGTCACTTGGCAGACACATCCTCTTCACTCTTCTTTCGGACACTCCATTCGCCTTCAGCACCTGACAATCCAGAGCTCAAGCCATCATCCCCATGATGGACAACTCCCACCTCAGCCGGGAAAATAACCCTCCTCCAGAGTACAGCTGTTGCTCTGCTCACCTGCACCAGGACAGACTGACTCTCTGGTACCAGGGCTCTGGTGACCCCAAGAACAAACAAAATTACTAAGCGAGTCTTCTGCTAGGCAGGGATGACAAATCCTACAACTACTGACACACCGTTATACTCAGCTATTCTACCTCACCTGAAATCCGCAGTCGGGACTGGAAAAGGCCTGCTCGGCACCTCACAAAGTCGAGCAAAAGCAAATCACCGAGAGGCAGCCTGGCAATGCCAGGCAATGCTAGGCAGGGATGACAAATCCTACAACTACTGCACACTGTTGCAGATAGTTAGGGTCTGGTGGCCGGAAGATATTGTGCTGTATGGAAAGACAGGGCCCCTAATAGCTAATAGCCCATGGCGTTTAGTTTATGATGTAAGCAGACGGACGTGATGTTGTAAACCTAGCTATGTAACACCTTGTTACCCATCAATAAACGTCATTTGCCGTCCACCACATTGGTGTCAGCGAGCTGATGGTCCGAGCGGCCTGGGCGGGGTCGCCGTGCTGTTCCTGAACCAGGTCGCCGCGCCGCTTGAACTGCAACAAGTGGTGCCGAAACCCGGGAAGTCATCGCCTGGACGGGTGAACGGCGGCCGGAGCGAGTGGACCAGCCCGGCGGAGAGGACGCTACCAGAGCAACAAGGAGGATGGAAGCCCTCGTGAAGGTCGTATCGCAATTACATAAGCATTGGGGGATTGATTGTAAGCCAAAAGATTTTACTCTCGCTGTTGCGAGGCTTTTAAAAATTAAGGTTATAGACCAGCCGGTGGATATTCTGAAGTCCCTGAAGCGTGTCCCTGAAGTGTGGGACAAATGTACTAAGGCGTTAGCCGAGGAGATGATGTCTTCGGGTTGTGGGAAAAACCTTAAGGCTTGGGGAAAAGTTGTACAAGCCTTGCAGAAAGCTAGAAAAGAGCAGGAAACCTGGGTAGCAGTAAGGGACTGTTTGTTGCTCACCCCGAAAATGGGAGTCGGGGCAGCCGCACAGACTTTGCACCCCCCAGATGATGGCAATTCTGCTGAGCCTAAAGGTCTGCAAGAGGGTGAAACATCCCCTCCATCCCTGAACCCCGTCCCGCTTACAGAGGAGCAGAAACAGCCGAAATCTGTTTGGAGTGACCTAGCCAAGGAAGCTAGGAACACTGAAAAGAAGTCAGAGCTTGGTGACGTCTGGGCCAGGCCACCACCCTATGCCCCTCAACATGGCGCCGAGCCGCAAGGGGAAGGGCTGGGCGAGGGTGCCCCCGGCGAGAGTGAGGGGCCGAGAACCGATGGGAGTGACCGGACAGGGGAGGGAAGCCCGAGTGAGGGGCCGAGAGGAAGCCCGAGTGAGGGGCCGAGAACCGATCAGAGCGGTCCGAATGAGGGGCCGAGAACCCATCAGAGCGGCCATTTCACAAAAGGCGCCTCCGCGGGGAGAAGGCGGGGCGAGCCAGGAGGGGGAGAACAGCCCGCCCGCAACGGAAGTAGGCGGGACGGAAGTAGGCGGGGCCGGAGCCCAACGGAAAAGTACCGGAGCCCGGAAGTGACCAGTCAGTCGAGTTCCGACTCCGGATCAGACGCTAGTCAGGACGAGTGGCTCACAACTGATTCAAACTTAAGGAAGGAGAAAAAGAACGTAAAGAGATCTAAGAGCCAAAATATTCCCATCCGAATTAAAGAAAAACCGGCAGGGGCAGACATGATTAAGCATGTTGCAAAGGAAGAGCATCTGACCCCAATTCAGGTGGCTGTTACCTTCAAAATAAAACTAATGAAAATTGTGAGTTTCTGTTCACAGGGCCGGATCATCGGACACCCCCGTAACCCGTACGCCCCGGTGACAAGCGTCCCGCCCGAGCCTGTGAGTTCCGCGCTGACCGAATCCAGAAAACAACAAAACAGCCTGCGCAAGACGGGGCCGCGATGCCTTTGCGTTATCTTAATTTTGCAGCTTGTCACTATAGGACAGGTAGAGTCACACCAGCCCTTTAAATGGGGTACTTGAACAGATCGAACAATCTCGAGCAATTAGTACAAAAATAACTACAGGGCCACCAGTTTTCAGTGCCACACCTTGCCAAATAGCACCCATTAAACCCTGTTCCAAACGCAGCTGGTACGAAAATTTGTTCACCGGTTCGCCGTGGTTAACCACCCTGATATCCACCTTGATAGGGCTGATCACAATGATCATGATGACACTAATCTTTGGATCCTGTATATTGAATAAGCTCATGCTGTTTGTGAAGAATCTGCTAGAGAAGGTTAACATCATGTTAGTAGAACACCGATAACTGCTTTAAGAATATATCCACTCAGTACTACCCCCAAGTTATCCCAAGGTACACCCTATTCCTACACCCCGGTATTACCTGTCATCCCCTACCTTCTATGCGCCTTCTTCTTTGTGCCTTATGTTTTTATATCAAGTTTATGATATATAATTTTAAGATTGTTATAAACTATAAGAATAGAATAAGATAAAGATAAGAATAAATAAGAATAAGATGGCAATGCCTCACTACACAAAAGGAGCAAAGTAAAAACACACTCAGGTGGCCACTCTTATCTGCTCATGCTTCTTCTGTCCACTCATCTTCTCCTCTCAGAAAACCTGAGCAACACCTACAAAAACCAAGAGAGGAATACTCCTCGAGGGAATATAAAAAAATCCCCCCAGCTGTAACAATACCACACTGCAACACCTTTACCTCTTCGGCTAGCACATCCAGACCAATGCCCTACACACTGCAACCGCTTGGCCTGAAACAGGGCATGTGAAGGTAGCCTGCAAATGGGCAAGAGGGTCATCACCAGCCCAACAACCTCCCCACGATAGGCTCTGCTTCTCCCCGCAGGCAGATGCTCACCTTGCCGTGCTCCTCTGGAACGTGAGCGACCCGCTCTCCATGTTCATTGATATGTGAGGACAAACATGGTGCCGGGGAGAGATACCCGGACAGGCGGAGCAGGGAAATCTGCCCATCGAAAGATGGCCTTAGAAGCCATGGGGAGCTGCTGCACCCAAAGTAGTGACCCCATAGGAGAGACCCTGTTGAGTCCCAGTGAGTTCAGTAGGGGCTACGCGGCACATCCAGTGCTCCAGCCAAGCAACAGTGGACGGGTGGAGAAGCCACTCTGGTAGCTTAGAGCTTGTGTCCTCCAGAAATGGGACGGGCCGAGAGGTTCTAGGCAGGGGGATGGTGTCTGAGGGCACAGGCAGGGGCAGTCTCCCCACTCGACACGACACCAGCAGTGAAGCTGAGAACGCGACGATGGCCGAGTCCCTGGGCACTGCTCTGGGGCAGGGCAGGACCGTGTCCATGGGGATAATGGTCCCAGCCCTGTGGGATCCTCTGATGCTGAGAAAACAAGCGATTGGCTTCCTTTTCTTGACAGCCTTGAGCACTGGGAGGACATTTCCCCTATGTGATGGGGATTGTCCCTTCACAGGGAATCTGCTTCAGCCAGGCTGTGACAGAAAGGGGTCTGGTCCAGGAGGAGGACAGGGCTGACAGCGAGGGATTTAGTTGCCTGTGTGTGGTGTGACTTGGCTCCCCACAGCTCCTATGTGGCTCCAGCTCTGGCCTGGGGACACTAAATGGCCTGTCCTGGCCTCACGATGTGGGGCTGAAAAGGCCCACGAGCAGCTCAGAGACGAGCTCTGGCTGCAGCAAGGAGTTGGAGGCACTGGGGGCTGCTGCCTCTGCTCAGGGCTCCTGGCACCCTCCTTGCACGGCCATCCCTCCTTTTCCAGCACCAGCCTGCTTCTCATTGGAATCAGTGGATACGGCAAAGCTGCCTGTTTAAGAGCTAACACATTCCTAAGGGCAATATGGAGAGTGGCGATTGGTGTCGGCACGACAAAGTGCAACTGCTCAATGCCCTCGTGAGGGAACCTAGAAAAGCGCAAAATTCCAGAACTTTCACCCAGTTTCTGTTGACAGTCTGGTATCCACGAGCGACCGAGCGGACGAAGAGGACCAGTGAGCTGGTGTTCCCCGTCTTCGCTGTTGCTCGCAAGTGATCCTGGCATCATCCCTGGCTGCCCGTGTCTGCGTGCTGGGCAGCGCGCAGGACTGAGAGTGCGAGCAGGTGAGAGGAGCCCATTGAACTCGAGATACCCGCAGCTTCCTTAGGAGAGGGCCAACCTGGAGGCAGCTTTGGGGAACAGCCTCCTTGCAGCTTTAACTCATCAACACTCTTCCCAGCGTTTCACATCCAAACATTTCTCCTCTTTCTGGGTTGACGTTTGCAGGCTCCTCTACCACGATGGTCCTTCAAAAGAAGCGCTTCCTTCGGGCTCTTCTGGGGGCAGTGGTATTGGGGTTACTGGTTGCCCTCGTGTACCTCGTGACGCAGCACAGAGCACCCATGTACAAGGTGAGCACCGCTGCAGAGAGCAGACATGTGGCACAGACGCACCAAGACAAGAGCCCATGTTAGGGCTTTGGAGTGAGTGGGCCTCAGTAGGACGTGCCTTGCAGGCCATAGGCATGGGTCTTCTCTAGCCATGCCAAAATGCAGACAGGAGAAAGAAGGCAGAGGCACTGAAAGAGCCTCTGAGCACACAAGCTGAAAGAGGCTCAGTGAGATCTCAGAGGGGGATGGAGGCTTTCTCAGGGACATGCAAACCATCTGGAGTCTCACGGAGCAGAGTCGCTGCTATTCTAAACCCCGCGGAAAGTGCTGGTGTGAGGTGACATCACTGCATAGGCCTCAGCAGAGAGAATCAGAGGGTGTCTCAGCTGGCAGGAGAAATGCCCATACTGAGGCCACACTTTGAAGGGCCCTGTCCTGTCACTGCTCTGCTTGGCCATGCTGTAGCCTGCCATAGCTTAGGGAGGATCTATTCATTAAGAGCATTAAGGGCTGCTCTTTGGGCACCCTCCTGAAGGTCTGGGTCGTTGCCCCTCAGGAACGATGTCAGAGAATAAATTCTTGGAATAGCCTAAAGAGCAATCTCCCTGCAAGAAAGCAAGGATGAGGGTGTTGCAGCTAGAAGATAAGGGCACACCTCCATGCCATGTGGACACGGAGAAGAAAGCCCCATGCCACCTAACACTGACAAGGACTGCAAAAGCCAAACACAGCCCTCACCCCCGCTAAGAAAGAAAAAACAAAAAACAACCACCACTGCCATAAACTGGGAGGAGAATTAGGCTTGCAGCTAGTACTTAGGGCTGACATGCTGCTTTTCCTGTCCTGTCTCCTCTTGGCAGGACTCCTCCAAAGAAGACACATGGGTCCCTGCGGAAACGGCCAACACTTCTGGAGCTGTGGATCTCCTGAGTTTGATGCCAAACAGTTCACTTTTGCCATCCAATGAAGTCTCTAAGCTCACATTTAACTGGTACAAGGACAACCTTTACACCCAGAGGCACCTCTGCTATGGACAGAATGAGGTGCTGAAGCGCCTGGCAAAGACTTTAATTGAGGTGAGAACTGAGGAAAATTGAGGGAAACTGGCTGCTAATCAGATTCTACCCTCATGCTGGCAACCACAGCAAAGATTAGAAGGTGAAACGGGAACAGCTACCTCAGGGGAGGGTAGAGAGAAGACAGAGGCAGGCTCTTTCCAAAAGTGCAAAGTGTCAGAGCAAGAGACACCTGGCACACGATGGAAAGTGAGACATTCTGGCCAGGCATAGGGAAAACACTTCCACAAGAATGCTGCTTAAATAGCAGAATAGAGCCTTAAAAGCCTGTGGAGTCTCCATCCTTGGAGATATTCCAAAGTGAACCGGCCAACACCTTGCTTAACCCGGTCATGCTTTCAGCTGAGGGGTGACACAGAGAAAGTGAGAGGAGCCCATAGGTTCATTCAAACTCCTCCCTACTTTTTTCCTTTTGCCAGGAGTCGCCTTCCAGAACACAAGTGGGACATCCTTGCTACCCAAAAGACTACCGAGAAACCATCTGGCTGTCTTCCTTGCACACCACTCCCCACATAATGCAGAATGACTTCCACACAGCTCTTGCTGACAGAAGAGTGACCCTGGAGGGCAATGGACATGCCGAATGGTGCCGGGCTGTCATCCGCAAGCTGTTGAACTTCTCGACATGTGGCCAGAGCCAGGAGAGCACCCTCCTCGGTGCCTACGAGCCCGCTGGGAGCGGGCACTTCTTTGTAAGGAAAATGCGCACCCTTCCCTTCCCTCGCTCTCTTTAGAAGCCACTGTTCTGCTCAGGGGCACCTTTGGGGTCCCATTAAGAGGCCTCTTGCCAGCCCTTTGCAGAGCTGTGCACAAGGGGCAAAAGAAGAGCTGCTTGTAGCAGTGTGCAGGGTGAGAGCTCTCCTTGCGGACAGCCCTTGCTGACTCAAGGGAGACCAGAGCAGCTGCCCCGCAGCACTTTCCCCTCTCTTACTCGGTACCATTTCTCCTTCCTGCCTTTCAGGCCTTCTCCGAATTTTACTTTGACTTGAGATTCCTTAACGTGACCAAGGAGCGCTCCCTGCTCACTGTCAGCAAGAGCATCCGGAATTTCTGCACAAGGAGCTGGCAAGATGTATGTTTCCCACAATGGCTCATGGGAGGCTCTGGGGAAGCTGCAAAGGAATAATCAATCCCCCTGGGCAGAGCTGCCCTCGTGGCTCCAAAACACCTGCCCAGTCCACACAAAATGTCTTTGCATGAAGGGCCTTACAGAGCCATCCTTCTTCATGCAGCAGTCAGCGCTCAGCAGGCCATTGCACCTGCAAGGCAATTGCCTGCTGCCAGATCATTGCTAGGAGCTCAAATAACTTCCCTTCCTTCTCACACCCGCCCCCAGCTGTCTTCTAGCTACCCTGAGGAAAATCCCTGGCGACTGCGTAGCTATTGCACCAACGCCAACTACGTCCTCACCCTCCTTGAGATTAATGAGACCAGCTGGAACGACATCATCATCCAGAGGAAGGTAAGCAGCAACCTCAGCCCAGCATGGCAATGCCCTCGCAGGCAGGTGTCCAGCAGCACCGTGCCCAGCTAACACGCAGCTGTGCAGCTCAGCCCTGTGGCCAAGGCTCGTGGAGACCTCCTGCTTGGGGACACGCGCTGTGCCTGTGCCAGGCCTGGCACGCAGAGCCCCAGTGCTGCTAGGGGCATCTCTGTGCTAGAGCTGCCCTCACGATGCCCCTCTCTCCTTTGGCAGCCCGGGAGCACGGACGTCGCCTGGAGCC
Organism: Tinamus guttatus; assembly: GCF_059628265.1. Lineage (NCBI taxonomy): Eukaryota > Metazoa > Chordata > Aves > Tinamiformes > Tinamidae > Tinamus > Tinamus guttatus. The sequence continues at coordinate 4,846,247 of NW_028288831.1, forward strand.
TGGGCTACGCGCTGGAGCTCGCCAACACCATCCCACGGGAGCTGCTGCACTTGGTGCACAGGCAAAACCCCTCCGTGCGCGCTGCAGCCGTGGCCCTCATGGTGTCCACTCTTGGCGTGGGGCTTGTTGTCGTGCACACCCACTGGCACATGTAGGAGATGGGCTGCATCTCAGAGATGGTAGGAAGGCGTCAAGGCTGGAGGGCTGACTCACACACTGGCCAGCAGGACAGAGAGCCCATCCCTTCATCTTGGGCCCATGACGTGGAGCATATTAACCTTTACAGGACTCAAAAAGCGAAGGCTGGACTCTTTTTGAACTGTGCCCAAAAGGGAGCTTGGCACTACAGGGCATTTTCCAAGGAGCCTCCCTCCCCTTTAACTCTGCTTGCATCAGCCTGTGCGCTCTAGAAATCCCAAGCAGGGCCTTTCTTACAGCTTTGCAGATGCTGATGCCTGTTCCTCGTGTGGCCTTCATGCCATCTGATTAGCAGCCTGTTTCTCTCAATTTTCCTCAATTCTCACCTCAATTAAACTCTTTGCAAGGTGCTTCAGCACCTCATTCTATCCATAGCAGAGGTGACTCTGGGTGTAAACGTTGTCCTTGTACCAGTTAAATGTGAGCTTAGAGACTTCCTTGGATGGCAAAACTGAACTGTTTGGCATCAAACTCAGGAGTTCCACAGCTCTAGAAGTGTTGGCCGTTTCTGCAGGGACCCGTGTGTCTTCTTTGGAGGAGTCCTGCCTAGCTGAGACACCACGACGTTAAAAGACCTGCTGTGGAGATGGCCACAGATTTGGGGACATTTGCCATCTGTGAATGCTGTCCTGCCTTTGCCTTTTTTTTTTGCTCATCTGCTAGCTGTCCTGCCAATCATCCATCTGGCCATTTGTCAGCTGCACGTTCACCTTCTACCAGCGATGAGCTGACCCCTACCATTTCTTCAGATATTTTTCCCTGGTTTTTAGCTGTTCTATTAGTTCTATTAACTATGATAGAAATAAATATTCTGAAAGGCACCCAAGAGGGAAATTCTTCTTCTTTTGCTCCTGAATCAAAAGGATTTTAATGTTGTTGGTCCCAGGTAAGGGGTGGTGCCAATGATGGGAGCTGAGGCCAGGTGCCAGAACAAGGGCCTTGGCCGTGGGGAGGTGCTCTGCAAAATGCAGCTTAGTCCCCCGTGTGTGGTGTGACCTGGCTCCCCACTGGCCTCTGCTCAGGTCGCATGTGGCTGCAGCCCTGCCCCGGGGACACTAAATGGCCTGTCCTGGCCTCAGGGCATGGAGCTGAAAACACAGCCTAGGAGCACCCCATGTACTGGTCCTTGTGCACACTTAGGTGTCACTGGGACCCCAGCACAGGCCACACTGGGACTGCTGTGGGTGCGACTGTACATGGAATGTGACAGGTCACGCTGAGTGCACAAGCCACAGATTCTGCCTCCCCACCAGTCACAGAGCCATGTGGGGGGCCCCAGGCAGGGAGAGAGCTGGGGCAGTAAGGCCTGGGTGCCATGGGGGTTTGCAGGGAAGCAAGTTGGGAGGATCTGCTGGGATGGCTGCTGTCTGCTGAAGGGCACGAGGCAGTGGAGCAGTAGAGGAGGGAGGACGGGGGATGCGAGGGCTGAGATGCTCCGGCAGCCCAGGCCCTGCTTCCTGCAAGGCAGGCACAAGCCGGGCAGAGGGCTCACTGTGGCCGGCCTTGCACAGGCCGCCCCTCAACCAGGCCAAGGGAACCTGTCTCAGCCTGCAGCGCTGGCTCCTTGGCACTCAGTAAATGGCAGCCTTCACAAGGCAGCTAGCACCACTCCCTACAGAGCGGTGCCGTTACCTGCACGTGCTTTTTAGGTGCTGCCATTTGCAGGCTAAGAGGTGCCCTGGGAACCCAGGAGCACCCGAGCTTGGCAGCCTTAACTGCAGCCAACATTTTGCCACAACGCTTCCCTGCTTAAACAGAGACAAGAAACAGCTTCTGCAGAGCTTGCACACAAATGTTAGGCCCTACCCTAACCCAGGCGACAGCCTGGCAGTGCAGCCTGGCAATAACCCCATGGCTCACACACACCAGGCTCTAGTCCCTGCCTCCTCCAGCACACGTGGACCTGTGCTCTGTTCCTGCCACACTGCAGATGAGTTCTCTCCCACTTTACTGCAGGACATGCCAGGCCTCTCCAAAGCCTCAGGAGCCCCCAGGCCTTCCCTCGTGTGTGTGGGAAAAAAGTGCCTGTTCTAACAGATCCTGCCAGGATCCTCACTCACCCCTGTGTCCCTGTGCTACACGCTCCGTACGGCTGCCTCACCTGTGCCAGGGCTGAGCATGATCACAGGGCTGTCAGCAACACCCCAGAACTTCATTCCTCCTTTCTTCACCCAAAGAGGGGCCCGGACATCTCCTGCAAAACAAACACGACGCCTAGCAGCATGCAGGACCACTGCTTTCAGAAACCACGCAGCACAGACCCCGCAAAGGGCACAGCCTAGGCCAGCCCAAAGCGGGGCCACCCACAAGGCTCTGCCAGTATGGATGTGCCTGACTTAACAGGAACCCCCACCTCAAGGTGCTCGTGGTGCTACAGCACACTGGGTGAGTGTGAAAGGCCCTTCAGCTGGCCCAGACACCCCTGTGTCACTCTGCAAAGTGCTCTAAGGAAACCCAGAGCAAGGCAAAAGCGCCACAGCACAGGGGTGCTGGGACAGCAGCCCCCTCCTCACACACACACCATGGACCATCAAAGACAGTGGCAGAAGGAAGCAGAGATCTCAACCTGCCTCTCCTCTAAAGGACACACAGAGGACTCAAGAGACCCGTCCGGGTACTCCAAGAAGACCCACTCATGTCACACAGAGCAATCCCCTGCCCTCCTGCAGCACAGACACCCTGGCAGCTTATTGCACTTGCTAGGGGACCCAGCTCAGGGACTCGGTCATCAGAGCAGCACACACAGTCCTAGGGAGACAGGACAGGAGGTGGTAAACTCTAGCCCTAACCCTTAACCCTAAACCTTCTTCTTAAGGAGGTAGTGCATGCTGAGGGGGAGGGAGGCGGGTAGGGGAGAGGTAGACACGGATGAGGACAGGGAAGGGATAGAGCAGGGAATGGCGGGGAAAGAGGGGAGGTGACGGGGAGGATGGAGAGAGGAGGGGTGGGAGAGCACAAGGCAGGTATGTGCTGTGTACATGCAAGGGCTGGAATAGCGTAGTGCGGGAGGTGTACCAGGGTGGGTGTCCTTGGTGTATGCGGTTACACAGAAGATGCTCTATGTTCCAGAAAGGAAAAAAAAAAACAACAAGAATCACACCAAGACCTGCTGAGAGCAGTGCACAGATGCAACACACACCATAGAGACACAGGCTGGAGCTGCCTGCCTCACACACCGCTCATCCCCAAGAGGCATCCACACTAGACAGTCTGGAAGCAAAGAGACTCACCATCAAAAGACTCCCCAACACCTTCTGTCCATCCACCCACTTAGCTCTGGCAGTGCTCAGGGTCACCACTGGACTTCAGGAGCTGTCCTCAGTTGGCAGACACATCCTTTCCATCTTGTTTTGGACACCTCGTTCACCCTCATCACCTGCCTAACTAGACCTCAAGTTGTCATTGCCATGATAGATACGTGCCAATGCAGCAGCAAAAACACCCTCCTCCAAAGAAGAGCTCTCCCTCTGCTCACCTGCACCGGGACACAATCACGTTCTGGCATCAGGGCTCTGAGGGGGCTTGTGACACTTAGAACAAGCAAAATTACCAACTAAGTCTTCTGCTAGGCAGGAATGAGGAGTCCTACACCTACGGACACAGCATTACTCTCAGTTATTCTACCTCACCTTGGATCCTCAGTCGTGACTGGAAAGGGCCAGCTCAGCACCTGACAAAGCGGAGCAAAAGCAAATCACCAACATGCAGCATGGCAGCACCCCATCGCTCAAAACAAACCCAACACACACACACAGGCACCCCATCTCTCCCGCTTGGGCTCCTTGTGCTCACGCAGTGCCTCCTCTCCGCCAAATCCAACAAAATCTACAAACACAAAAGACGAGAGAAGAGCACACCTTGAGGAGATGACAAAAAATACATCCCAACTGCAGTAATACTCCAATACAACACCTTGACCTCTTCTGCTAGCGCATCCAGAACAGCGGCCTATGTGCTGCAAGCTCTAGAGCTGCCGTAGGGCCTGTAAGAGGAGAAGGGAGGTGGGCAAGAGACACAGCACCAGGGACACAATGCCCCTACCCTAGGCTCTGCTTGCTCTCACAGGCAAGACCCTCACCTTGCCGCACTCCTCCAGAACCCCAGCACCCCCCTCTCCACATTACTCAACACCTGCATGCACAAAGCAAAAACTCATCAAAAAAGCCCACAGACCACAACACTTTACCCCCAACAACTGCCTCGCTCATCTTCTTCTTAGGAAAGGACCCTTTCTCACGCCTTCTCTTTTGGGACCGTCAGGACACGGACCCCTGCATTTGAAAAGCAATGCAAAACCTACCTGCCCCACCAACCCACCCCGTCCCCCAAAAATTAATAAATCAAGTGCATTATGCACAGACATGCTCAACAATCACCAGGCCATCACTGCCACACTCCATAACCTACTGCACACAACTCCAACAGTCAGGGAGCTCCAGCCCCAAACAGACAGGCACGCACACAAACAACATCAGGCAAACAGAGGAAAGCTCTACGCAGCAAGAACTTATACCACATGGAAAATACTGAGGACTACAAAGTCCTGTGACATATGAACTGTGCAGCCCTGATGGTCAGCACGAGACCAGAAGAGACTCAAATACCGGCACCTGTGCCAGAAAGGGGACAGCCAAGCCAGAGAAAGACATGCAAAGAGAGTCCTTAAGGGGGATATAATACTATGATGCAATACAGGAAAGACAACCCTGGAGGGACGTTGAGAACGTGCAAAACAAGACGGGCCTCCGAAGAGAAAAGAGAGACTGATGAAGCCTCCACAGCAGTGGCGAAGACGATGGACCACAAAAACTCACAAGACAGTCAGAGGGACTGAACTGCCCTTAGCTGCCTTCGCAGCACACGCTGGGATCCTCTTCACAGTAATGATTACTCAGGCCCGGCAGAAAGACAAAGGATGCCCAGAGCGCTAGTGCTGCACCGGGTGGGAGGCATTCTGGAACATAAAGGACAAGGTCAACCTCAAGACCTGAACTACAGAGTGCACCTACCACACACACCACAGAGATACAGGCTGGAGCTGCCTGCCTTAGCGCACCCGCACTTCCTCTTCTGAAACACCCAAAACCCTGCCTCACACACCACCGACCTGGGAGAGGCATCTGCACTCGAGGGTATGTACTAGCACACACACCATACACACACACACGACACCCCAACACCTTCCATCCCTCTGCATAGCTTTTCCAGTGCTCGGGGTCACAACAGGACGTCACTTGGCAGACACATCCTCCTCACTCTTCTTTCGGACACTCCATTCACCTTCACCTCCTGACAATCCAGAGCTCAAGCCATCATCCCCATGATGGACAACTCCCACCTCAGCCGGGAAAATAACCCTCCTCCAGAGTACAGCTGTTGCTCTGCTCACCTGCACCAGGACAGACTGACTCTCTGGTACCAGGGCTCTGGTGACCCCAAGAACAAACAAAATTACTAAGCGATCTGCCCAAACAACTCATGCCTTCCTGCCCTGCCCTCAAATAAATTAGTCAGTGAAGTAGATTACACTTAGGCTGACCTGAACAGCTCTGCAGTCAGTCTGCCCCAAGCTTGGAGAGCTGCAGAAGGTGATTGTGACTCAAGTGCTGGACCCGAAACTTGGCCTTGTTGAACCTCATATGGTTGGACGAATCCCATTCATCCAGCCTGTCCAGACCCCTCCGTACAGCCTTCCTACCCTCAAGCAGATCTATTCTTCTACCCAGCTTGGTGTCGTCTGCAAATTACACTTAGTGCCATTTAGCTCTAGCTGTGAGGATGCCTGGGACTTTAGATCCAGCATCTATATGAGAGTTACTTTGCTGTCTTGAAGCACTTTTGTGCTTTGACACTGTGTTGGAGGACAATGATGGTTGCAAGAAACATCTCCCAGCAGTCGCGGACTATCCCTCCAAACTCTGTGATCCATCGCTGCTGCTGCTCGCTCTGACCCATCACAAAGTTGCTCTGTCTCTCTGCTGGACTTAGAGCTTGTGTCCTCCAGAAATGGGACGGGCCGAGAGGTTCTAGGCAGCGGGATGGTGTCTGAGGGCACAGGCAGGGGCAGTCTCCCCACTCGACACGACACCAGCAGTGAAGCTGAGAACGCGACGATGGCCGAGTCCCTGGGCACTGCTCTGGGGCAGGGCAGGACCGTGTCCATGGGGATAATGGTCCCAGCCCTGTGGGATCCTCTGATGCTGAGAAAACAAGCGATTGGCTTCCTTTTCTTGACAGCCTTGAGCACTGGGAGGACATTTCCCCTATGTGATGGGGATTGTCCCTTCACAGGGAATCTGCTTCAGCCAGGCTGTGACAGAAAGGGGTCTGGTCCAGGAGGAGGACAGGGCTGACAGCGAGGGATTTAGTTGCCTGTGTGTGGTGTGACTTGGCTCCCCACAGCTCCTATGTGGCTCCAGCTCTGGCCTGGGGACACTAAATGGCCTGTCCTGGCCTCACGATGTGGGGCTGAAAAGGCCCACGAGCAGCTCAGAGACGAGCTCTGGCTGCAGCAAGGAGTTGGAGGCACTGGGGGCTGCTGCCTCTGCTCAGGGCTCCTGGCACCCTCCTTGCACGGCCATCCCTCCTTTTCCAGCACCAGCCTGCTTCTCATTGGAATCAGTGGATACGGCAAAGCTGCCTGTTTAAGAGCTAACACATTCCTAAGGGCAATATGGAGAGTGGCGATTGGTGTCGGCACGACAAAGTGCAACTGCTCAATGCCCTCGTGAGGGAACCTAGAAAAGCACAAAATTCCAGAATTTTCACCGAGTTTCTGTTGACAGTCAGGTATCCACGAGCGACCGAGCGGACGAAGAGGACCAGTGAGCTGGTGTTCCCCGTCTTCGCTGTTGCTCGCAAGTGATCCTGGCATCATCCCTGGCTGCCCGTGTCTGCGTGCTGGGCAGCGCGCAGGACTGAGAGTGCGAGCAGGTGAGAGGAGCCCATTGAACTCGAGATACCCGCAGCTTCCTTAGGAGAGGGCCAACCTGGAGGCAGCTTTGGGGAACGGCCTCCTTGCGGCTTTAACTCATCAATGCTCTTCCCAGCGTTTCACATCCAAACATTTCTCCTCTTTCTGGGTTGACGTTTGCAGGCTCCTCTACCACGATGGTCCTTCAAAAGAAGCGCTTCCTCCGGGCTCTTCTGGGGGCAGTGGTATTGGAGTTACTGGTTGCCCTCGTGTACCTCGTGACGCAGCACAGAGCACCCATGCACAAGGTGAGCACCGCTGCAGAGAGCAGACATGTGGCACAGACGCACCGAGACAAGAGCCCATGTTAGGGCTTTGGAGTGAGTGGGCCTCAGCAGGACGTGCCTTGCAGGCCATAGGCATGGGTCTTCTCTAGCCATGCCAAAATGCAGACAGGAGAAAGAAGGCAGAGGCACTGAAAGAGCCTCTGAGCACACAAGCTGAAAGAGGCTCAGTGAGATCTCAGAGGGGGATGGAGGCTTTCTCAGGGACATGCAAACCATCTGGAGTCTCACGGAGCAGAGTCGCTGCTATTCTAAACCCCGCGGAAAGTGCTGGTGTGAGGTGACATCACTGCATAGGCCTCAGCAGAGAGAATCAGAGGGTGTCTCAGCTGGCAGGAGAAATGCCCATACTGAGGCCACACTTTGAAGGGCCCTGTCCTGTCACTGCTCTGCTTGGCCATGCTGTAGCCTGCCATAGCTTAGGGAGGATCTATTCATTAAGAGCATTAAGGGCTGCTCTTTGGGCACCCTCCTGAAGGTCTGGGTCGTTGCCCCTCAGGAATGATGTCAGAGAAGAAATTCTTGGAATAGCCTAAAGAGCAATCTCCCTGCAAGAAAGCAAGGATGAGGGTGTTGCAGCTAAAAGATAAGGGCACACCTCCATGCCATGTGGACACGGAGAAGAAAGCCCCATGCCACCTAACACTGACAAGGACTGCAAAAGCCAAACACAGCCCTCACCCCCGCTAAGAAAGAAAAACAAAAAACAACCACCACTGCCATAAACTGGGAGGAGAATTAGGCTTGCAGCTAGTACTTAGGGCTGACATGCTGCTTTTCCTGTCCTGTCTCCTCTTGGCAGGACTCCTCCAAAGAAGACACATGGGTCCCTGCGGAAACGGCCAACACTTCTGGAGCTGTGGATCTCCTGAGTTTGATGCCAAACAGTTCACTTTTGCCATCCAATGAAGTCTCTAAGCTCACATTTAACTGGTACAAGGACAACCTTTACACCCAGAGACACCTCTGCTATGGACAGAATGAGGTGCTGAAGCGCCTGGCAAAGACTTTAATTGAGGTGAGAATTGAGGAAAATTGAGGGAAACTGGCTGCTAATCAGATTCTACCCTCATGCTAGCAACCACAGCAAAGATTAGAAGGTGAAACGGGAACAGCTACCTCAGGGGAGGGTAGAGAGAAGACAGAGGCAGGCTCTTTCCAAAAGTGCAAAGTGTCAGAGCAAGAGACACCTGGCACACGATGGAAAGTGAGACATTCTGGCCAGACATAGGGAAAACACTTCCACAAGAATGCTGCTTAAATAGCAGAATAGAGCCTCGAAAGCCTGTGGAATTTCCATCCTTGGAGATATTCCAAAGTGAACCGGCCAACACCTTGCTTAACCCGGTCATGCTTTCAGCTGAGGGGTGACACAGAGAAAGTGAGAGGAGCCCATAGGTTCATTCAAACTCCTCCCTACTTTTTTCCTTTTGCCAGGAGTCGCCTTCCAGAACACAAGTGGGACATCCTTGCTACCCAAAAGACTACCGAGAAACCATCTGGCTGTCTTCCTTGCACACCACTCCCCACATAATGCAGAATGACTTCCACACAGCTCTTGCTGACAGAAGAGTGACCCTGGAGGGCAATGGACATGCCGAATGGTGCCGGGCTGTCATCCGCAAGCTGTTGAACTTCTCGACATGTGGCCAGAGCCAGGAGAGCACCCTCCTCGGTGCCTACGAGCCCGCTGGGAGCGGGCACTTCTTTGTAAGGAAAATGCGCACCCTTCCCTTCCCTCGCTCTCTTTAGAAGCCACTGTTCTGCTCAGGGGCACCTTTGGGGTCCCATTAAGAGGCCTCTTGCCAGCCCTTTGCAGAGCTGTGCACAAGGGGCAAAAGAAGAGCTGCTTGTAGCAGTGTGCAGGGTGAGAGCTCTCCTTGCGGACAGCCCTTGCTGACTCAAGGGAGACCAGAGCAGCTGCCCCGCAGCACTTTCCCCTCTCTTACTCGGTACCATTTCTCCTTCCTGCCTTTCAGGCCTTCTCCGAATTTTACTTTGACTTGAGATTCCTTAACGTGACCAAGGAGCGCTCTCTCCTCACTGTCAGCAACAGCATCCGGAATTTCTGCACAAGGAGCTGGCAAGATGTATGTTTCCCACAATGGCTCATGGGAGGCTCTGGGGAAGCTGCAAAGGAATAATCAATCCCCCTGGGCAGAGCTGCCCTCATGGCTCCAAAACACCTGCCCAGTCCACACAAAATGTCTTTGCATGAAGGGCCTTACAGAGCCATCCTTCTTCATGCAGCAGTCAGCGCTCAGCAGGCCATTGCACCTGCAAGGCAATTGCCTGCTGCCAGATCATTGCTAGGAGCTCAAATAACTTCCCTTCCTTCTCACACCCGCCCCCAGCTGTCTTCTAGCTACCCTGAGGAAAATCCCTGGCGACTGCGTAGCTATTGCACCAACGCCAACTACGTCCTCACCCTCCTTGAGATTAATGAGACCAGCTGGAACGACATCATCATCCAGAGGAAGGTAAGCAGCAACCTCAGCCCAGCATGGCAATGCCCTCGCAGGCAGGTGTCCAGCAGCACCGTGCCCAGCTAACACGCAGCTGTGCAGCTCAGCCCTGTGGCCAAGGCTCGTGGAGACCTCCTGCTTGGGGACACGTGCTGTGCCTGTGCCAGGCCTGGCACGCAGAGCCCCAGTGCTGCTAGGGGCATCTCTGTGCTAGAGCTGCCCTCACGATGCCCCTCTCTCCTTTGGCAGCCCGGGAGCACGGACGTCGCCTGGAGCCTGGGCTACGCGCTGGAGCTCGCCAACACCATCCCACGGGAGCTGCTGCACTTGGTGCACAGGCAAAACCCCTCCGTGCGCGCTGCAGCCGTGGCCCTCATGGTGTCCACTCTTGGCGTGGGGCTTGTTGTCGTGCACACCCACTGGCACATGTAGGAGCTGGGCTGCATCTCAGAGATGGTAGGAAGGCGTCAAGGCTGGAGGGCTGACTCACACACTGGCCAGCAGGACAGAGAGCCCATCCCTTCATCTTGGGCCCATGACGTGGAGCATATTAACCTTTACAGCACTCAAAAAGCGAAGGCTGGACTCTTTTTGAACTGTGCCCAAAAGGGAGCTTGGCACTACAGGGCATTTTCCAAGGAGCCTCCCTCCCCTTTAACTCTGCTCGCATCAGCCGGTGCGCTCTAGAAATCCCAAGCAGGGCCTTTCTTACAGCTTTGCAGATGCTGATGCCTGTTCCTCGTGTGGCCTTCATGCCATCTGATTAGCAGCCTGTTTCTCTCAATTTTCCTCAATTCTCACCTCAATTAAACTCTTTGCAAGGTGCTTCAGCACCTCATTCTATCCATAGCAGAGGTGACTCTGGGTGTAAACGTTGTCCTTGTACCAGTTAAATGTGAGCTTAGAGACTTCCTTGGATGGCAAAACTGAACTGTTTGGCATTAAACTCAGGAGATCCACAGCTCCAGAAGTGTTGGCCGTTTCTGCAGGGACCCGTGTGTCTTCTTTGGAGGAGTCCTGCCAAGCTGAGACACCACGACGTTAAAAGACCTGCTGTGGAGATGGCCACAGATTTGGGGAGATTTGCCATCTGTGAATGCTGTCCTGCCTTTGCCTTTGTTTTTGCTCATCTGCTAGCTGTCCTGCCAATCATCCATCTGGCCATTTGTCAGCTGCACGTTCACCTTCTACCAGCGATGAGCTGACCCCTACCACTTCTTCGGATATTTTTCCCTGGTTTTTAGCTGTTCTATTAGTTCTATTAACTATGATAGAAATAAATATTCTGAAAGGCACCCAAGAGGGAAATTCTTCTTCTTTTGCTCCTGAATCAAAAGGATTTTAATGTTGTTGGTCCCAGGTAAGGGGTGGTGCCAATGATGGGAGCTGAGGCCAGGTGCCAGAACAAGGGCCTTGGCCGTGGGGAGCTGCTCTGCAAAATGCAGCTTAGTCCCCAGTGTGTGGTGTGACCTGGCTCCCCACTGGCCTCTGCTCAGGTCGCATGTGGCTGCAGCCCTGCTCCGGGGACACTAAATGGCCTGTCCTGGCCTCAGGGCATGGAGCTGAAAACACAGCCTAGGAGCACCCCATGTACTGCTCCTTGTGCACACTTAGGTGTCACTGGGACATCAGCACAGGCCACACTGGGACTGCTGTGGGTGCGACTGTACATGGAATGTGACAGGTCACGCTGAGTGCACAAGCCACAGATTCTGCCTCCCCACCAGTCACAGAGCCATGTGGGGGGCCCCAGGCAGGGAGAGAGCTGGGGCAGTAAGGCCTGGGTGCCATGGGGGTTTGCAGGGAAGCAAGTTGGGAGGATCTGCTGGGATGGCTGCTGTCTGCTGAAGGGCACGAGGCAGTGGAGCAGTAGAGGAGGGAGGACGGGGGATGCGAGGGCTGAGATGCTCCGGCAGCCCAGGCCCTGCTTCCTGCAAGGCAGGCACAAGCCGGGCAGAGGGCTCACTGTGGCCGGCCTTGCACAGGCCGCCCCTCAACCAGGCCAAGGGAACCTGTCTCAGCCTGCAGCGCTGGCTCCTTGGCACTCAGTAAATGGCAGCCTTCACAAGGCAGCTAGCACCACTCCCTACAGAGCGGTGCCGTTACCTGCACGTGCTTTTTAGGTGCTGCCATTTGCAGGCTAAGAGGTGCCCTGGGAACCCAGGAGCACCCGAGCTTGGCAGCCTTAACTGCAGCCAACATTTTGCCACAACGCTTCCCTGCTTAAACAGAGACAAGAAACAGCTTCTGCAGAGCTGGCACACAAATGTTAGGCCCTACCCTAACCCAGGCGACAGCCTGGCAGTGCAGCCTGGCAATAACCCCATGGCTCACACAGACTGGGCTCTAGTCCCTGCCTCCTCCAGCACACGTGGACCTGTGCTCTGTTCCTACCACACTGCAGATGAGTTCTCTCCCACTTTACTGCAGGACATGCCAGGCCTCTCCAAAGCCTCAGGAGCCCCCAGGCCTTCCCTCGTGTGTGTGGGAAAAAAGTGCCTGTTCTAACAGATCCTGCCAGGATCCTCACTCACCCCTGTGTCCCTGTGCTACACGCTCCGTACGGCTGCCTCACCTGTGCCAGGGCTGAGCATGATCACAGGGGTGTCAGCAACACCCCAGAACTTCATTCCTCCTTTCTTCACCCAAAGAGGGGCCCGGACATCTCCTGCAAAACAAACACGACGCCTAGCAGCATGCAGGACCACTGCTTTCAGAAATCACCCAGCACAGACCCCGCAAAGGGCACAGCCTAGGCCAGCCCAAAGCGGGGCCACCCACAAGGCTCTGTCAGTATGGATGTGCCTGACTTAACAGGAACCCCCACCTCAAGGTGCTCGTGGTGCTACAGCACACTGGGTGAGTGTGAAAGGCCTTTCAGCTGGCCCAGACACCCCTGTGTCACTCTGCAAAGTGCTCTAACGAAACCCAGAGCAAGGCAAAAGCGCCACAGCACAGGGGTGCTGGGACAGCAGCCCCCTCCTCACACACACACCATGGACCATCAAAGACAGTGGCAGAAGGAAGCAGAGATCTCAACCTCCCTCTCATCTAAAGGACACACAGAGGACGCAAGAGACCCGTCCGGGTACTCCAAGAAGACCCACTCATGTCACACAGAGCAATCCCCTGCCCTCCTGCAGCACAGACACCCTGGCAGCTTATTGCACTTGCTAGGGGACCCAGCTCAGGGGCTCGGTCATCAGAGCAGCACACACAGTCCTAGGGAGATAGGACAGGAGGTGGCCAGAGGAACAATAGCTTGTGGCCCTAGCTGTAAACTCTAGCCCTAACCCTTAACCCTAAACCTTCTTCTTAAGGAGGTAGTGCATGCTGAGGGGGAGGGAGGCGGGTAGGGGAGAGGTAGACACGGATGAGGACAGGGAAGGGATAGAGCAGGGAATGGCGGGGAAAGAGGGGAGGTGACGGGGAGGATGGAGAGAGGAGGGGTGGGAGAGCACAAGGCAGGTATGTGCTGTGTACATGCAAGGGCTGCAATAGCGTAGTGCGGGAGGTGTACCAGGGTGGGTGTCCTTGGTGTATGCGGTTACACAGAAGATGCTCTATGTTCCAGAAAGGAAAAAAAAAAAAACAACAAGAATCACACCAAGACCTGCTGAGAGCAGTGCACAGATGCAACACACACCATAGAGACACAGGCTGGAGCTGCCTGCCTCACACACCGCTCATCCCCAAGAGGCATCCACACTAGACAGTCTGGAAGCAAACAGACTCACCATCAAAAGACTCCCCAACACCTTCTGTCCATCCACCCACTTAGCTCTGGCAGTGCTCAGGGTCACCACTGGACTTCAGGAGCTGTCCTCAGTTGGCAGACACATCCTTTCCATCTTGTTTTGGACACCTCGTTCACCTTCATCACCTGCCTAACTAGACCTCAATTGTCATTGCCATGATAGATACGTGCCAATGCAGCAGCAAAAACACCCTCCTCCAAAGAAGAGCTCTCCCTCTGCTCACCTGCACCGGGACACAATCACGTTCTGGCATCAGGGCTCTGAGGGGGCTTGTGACACTTAGAACAAGCAAAATTACCAACTAAGTCTTCTGCTAGGCAGGAATGAGGAGTCCTACACCTACGGACACAGCATTACTCTCAGTTATTCTACCTCACCTTGGATCCTCAGTCGTGACTGGAAAGGGCCAGCTCAGCACCTGACAAAGCGGAGCAAAAGCAAATCACCAACATGCAGCACGGCAGCACCCCATCGCTCAAAACAAACCCAACACACACACACAGGCACCCCATCTCAACCGCTTGGGCTCCTTGTGCTCACGCAGTGCCTCCTCTCCGCCAAATCCAACAAAATCTACAAACGCAAAAGACGAGAGAAGAGCACACCTTGAGGAGATGACAAAAAATACATCCCAACTGCAGTAATACCCCAATACAACACCTTGACCTCTTCTGCTAGCGCATCCAGAACAGCGGCCTATGTGCTGCAAGCTCTAGAGCTGCCGTAGGGCCTGTAAGAGGAGAAGGGAGGTGGGCAAGAGACACAGCACCAGGGACACAATGCCCCTACCCTAGGCTCTGCTTGCTCTCACAGGCAAGACCCTCACCTTGCCGCGCTCCTCCAGAACCCCAGCAACCCCCTCTCCACATTACTCAACACCTGCATGCACAAAGCAAAAACTCATCAAAAAAGCCCACAGAGCACAACACTTTACCCCCAACAACTCCCTCGCTCATCTTCTTCTTAGGAAAGGACCCTTTCTCACGCCTTCTCTTTTGGGACCGTCAGGACACGGACCCCTGCAGTTGAAAAGCAATGCAAAACCTACCTGCCCCACCAACCCACCTCGTCCCCCAAAAATTAATAAATCAAGTGCATTATGCACAGACATGCTCAACAATCACCAGGCCATCACTGCCACACTCCATAACCTACTGCACACAACTCCAACAGTCAGGGAGCTCCAGCCCCAAACAGACAGGCACGCACACAAACAACATCAGGCAAACAGAGGAAAGCTCTACGCAGCAAGAACTTATACCACATGCAAAAAAAAATGAGGACTACAAAGTCCTGTGACATATGAACTGTGCAGACCTGATGCTTGGCACGAGACCAGAAGAGACTCAAATACCGGCACCTGTGCCAGAAGGGGGACAGCCAAGCCAGAGAAAGACATGCAAAGAGAGTCCTTAAGGGGGATATAATACTATGATGCAATACAGGAAAGACAACCCTGGAGGGACGTTGAGAACGTGCAAAACAAGACGGGCCTCCGAAGAGAAAAGAGAGACTGATGAAGCCTCCACAGCAGTGGCGAAGACGATGGACCACAAAAACTCACAAGACAGTCAGAGGGACTGAACTGCCCTTAGCTGCCTTCGCAGCACACGCTGGGATCCTCTTCACAGTGATGATTACTCAGGCCCGGCAGAAAGACAAAGGATGCCTAGAGCGCTAGTGCTGCACCGGGTGGGAGGCATTCTGGAACATAAAGGACAAGGTCAACCTCAAGACCTGAACTACAGAGTGCACCTACCACACACACCACAGAGATACAGGCTGGAGCTGCCTGCCTTAGCGCACCCGCACTTCCTCTTCTGAAACACCCAAAACCCTGCCTCACACACCACCGACCTGGGAGAGGCATCTGCACTCGAGGGTATGTACTAGCACACACACCATACACACACACACGACACCCCAACACCTTCCATCCCTCTGCATAGCTTTTCCAGTGCTCGGGGTCACAACAGGACGTCACTTGGCAGACACATCCTCTTCACTCTTCTTTCGGACACTCCATTCGCCTTCAGCACCTGACAATTCAGAGCTCAAGCCATCATCCCCATGATGGACAACTCCCACCTCAGCCGGGAAAATAACCCTCCTCCAGAGTACAGCTGTTGCTCTGCTCACCTGCACCAGGACAGACTGACTCTCTGGTACCAGGGCTCTGGTGACCCCAAGAACAAACAAAATTACTAAGCGATCTGCCCAAACAACTCATGCCTTCCTGCCCTGCCCTCAAATAAATTAGTCAGTGAAGTAGATTACACTTAGGCTGACCTGAACAGCTCTGCAGTCAGTCTGCCCCAAGCTTGGAGAGCTGCAGAAGGTGATTGTGACTCAAGTGCTGGACCCGAAACTTGGCCTTGTTGAACCTCATATGGTTGGACGAATCCCATTCATCCAGCCTGTCCAGACCCCTCCGTACAGCCTTCCTACCCTCAAGCAGATCTATTCTTCTACCCAGCTTGGTGTCGTCTGCAAATTACACTTAGTGTCATTTAGCGCTAGCTGTGAGGATGCCTGGGACTTTAGATCCAGCATCTATATGAGAGTTACTTTGCTGTCTTGAAGCACTTTTGTGCTTTGACACTGTGTTGCAGGACAATGATGGTTGCAGGAAACATCTCCCAGCAGTCGCGGACTATCCCTCCAAACTCTGTGATCCATCGCTGCTGCTGCTCGCTCTGACCCATCACAAAGTTGCTCTGTCTCTCTGCTGGACTTAGAGCTTGTGTCCTCCAGAAATGGGACGGGCCGAGAGGTTCTAGGCAGGGGGATGGTGTCTGAGGGCACAGGCAGGGGCAGTCTCCCCACTCGACACGACACCAGCAGTGAAGCTGAGAACGCGACGATGGCCGAGTCCCTGGGCACTGCTCTGGGGCAGGGCAGGACCGTGTTCATGGGGATAATGGTCCCAGCCCTGTGGGATCCTCTGATGCTGAGAAAACAAGCGATTGGCTTCCTTTTCTTGACAGCCTTGAGCACTGGGAGGACATTTCCCCTATGTGATGGGGATTGTCCCTTCACAGGGAATCTGCTTCAGCCAGGCTGTGACAGAAAGGGGTCTGGTCCAGGAGGAGGACAGGGCTGACAGTGAGGGATTTAGTTGCCTGTGTGTGGTGTGACTTGGCTCCCCACAGCTCCTATGTGGCTCCAGCTCTGGCCTGGGGACACTAAATGGCCTGTCCTGGCCTCACGATGTGGGGCTGAAAAGGACCAGGAGCAGCTCAGAGACGAGCTCTGGCTGCAGCAAGGAGTTGGAGGCACTGGGGGCTGCTGCCTCTGCTCAGGGCTCCTGGCACCCTCCTTGCACGGCCATCCCTCCTTTTCCAGCACCACCCTGCTTCTCATTGGAATCAGTGGATACGGCAAAGCTGCCTGTTTAAGAGCTAACACATTCCTAAGGGCAATACGGAGAGTGGCGATTGGTGTCGGCACGACAAAGTGCAACTGCTCAATGCCCTCGTGAGGGAACCTAGAAAAGCGCAAAATTCCAGAACTTTCACCCAGTTTCTGTTGACAGTCAGGTATCCACGAGCGACCGAGCGGACGAAGAGGACCAGTGAGCTGGTGTTCCCCGTCTTCGCTGTTGCTCACAAGTGATCCTGGCATCATCCCTGGCTGCCCGTGTCTGCGTGCTGGGCAGCGCGCAGGACTGAGAGTGCGAGCAGGTGAGAGGAGCCCATTGAACTCGAGATACCCGCAGCTTCCTTAGGAGAGGGCCAACCTGGAGGCAGCTTTGGGGAACGGCCTCCTTGCGGCTTTAACTCATCAATGCTCTTCCCAGCGTTTCACATCCAAACATTTCTCCTCTTTCTGGGTTGACGTTTGCAGGCTCCTCTACCACGATGGTCCTTCAAAAGAAGCGCTTCCTTCGGGCTCTTCTGGGGGCAGTGGTATTGGGGTTACTGGTTGCCCTCGTGTACCTCGTGACGCAGCACAGAGCACCCATGTACAAGGTGAGCACCACTGCAGAGAGCAGACATGTGGCACAGACGCTCTGAGACAAGAGCCCATGTTAGGGCTTTGGAGTGAGTGGGCCTCAGTAGGACGTGCCTTGCAGGCCATAGGCATGGGTCTTCTCTAGCCATGCCAAAATGCAGACAGGAGAAAGAAGGCAGAGGCACTGAAAGAGCCTCTGAGCACACAAGCTGAAAGAGGCTCAGTGAGACCTCAGAGGGGGATGGAGGCTTTCTCAGGGACATGCAAACCATCTGGAGTCTCACGGAGCAGAGTCGGTGCTATTCTAAACCACGCGGAAAGTGCTGGTGTGAGGTGACATCACTGCATAGGCCTCAGCAGAGAGAATCAGAGGGTGTCTCAGCTGGCAGGAGAAATGCCCATACTGAGGCCACACTTTGAAGGGCCCTGTCCTGTCACTGCTCTGCTTGGCCATGCTGTAGCCTGCCATAGCTTAGGGAGGATCTATTCATTAAGAGCATTAAGGGCTGCTCTTTGGGCACCCTCCTGAAGGTCTGGGTCGTTGCCCCTCAGGAATGATGTCAGAGAAGAAATTCTTGGAATAGCCTAAAGAGCAATCTCCCTGCAAGAAAGCAAGGATGAGGGTGTTGCAGCTAAAAGATAAGGGCACACCTCCATGCCATGTGGACACGGAGAAGAAAGCCCCATGCCACCTAACACTGACAAGGACTGCAAAAGCCAAACACAGCCCTCACCCCCGCTAAGAAAGAAAAAACAAAAAACAACCACCACTGCCATAAACTGGGAGGAGAATTAGGCTTGCAGCTAGTACTTAGGGCTGACATGCTCCTTTTCCTGTCCTGTCTCCTCTTGGCAGGACTCCTCCAAAGAAGACACATGGGTCCCTGCGGAAACGGCCAACACTTCTGGAGCTGTGGATCTCCTGAGTTTGATGCCAAACAGTTCACTTTTGCCATCCAATGAAGTCTCTAAGCTCACATTTAACTGGTACAAGGACAACCTTTACACCCAGAGACACCTCTGCTATGGACAGAATGAGGTGCTGAAGCGCCTGGCAAAGACTTTAATTGAGGTGAGAATTGAGGAAAATTGAGGGAAACTGGCTGCTAATCAGATTCTACCCTCATGCTAGCAACCACAGCAAAGATTAGAAGGTGAAACGGGAACAGCTACCTCAGGGGAGGGTAGAGAGAAGACAGAGGCAGGCTCTTTCCAAAAGTGCAAAGTGTCAGAGCAAGAGACACCTGGCACACGATGGAAAGTGAGACATTCTGGCCAGGCATAGGGAAAACACTTCCACAAGAATGCTGCTTAAATAGCAGAATAGAGCCTCGAAAGCCTGTAGAATTTCCATCCTTGGAGATATTCCAAAGTGAACCGGCCAACACCTTGCTTAACCCGGTCATGCTTTCAGCTGAGGGGTGACACAGATAAAGCGAGAGGAGCCCATAGGTTCATTCAAACTCCTCCCTACTTTTTTCCTTTTGCCAGGAGTCGCCTTCCAGAACACAAGTGGGACATCCTTGCTACCCAAAAGACTACCGAGAAACCATCTGGCTGTCTTCCTTGCACACCACTCCCCACATAATGCAGAATGGCTTCCACACAGCTCTTGCTGACAGAAGAGTGACCCTGGAGGGCAATGGACATGCCGAATGGTGCCGGGCTGTCATCCGCAAGCTGTTGAACTTCTCGACATGTGGCCAGAGCCAGGAGAGCACCCTCCTCGGTGCCTACGAGCCCGCTGGGAGCGGGCACTTCTTTGTAAGGAAAATGCGCACCCTTCCCTTCCCTCGCTCTCTTTAGAAGCCACTGTTCTGCTCAGGGGCACCTTTGGGGTCCCATTAAGAGGCCTCTTGCCAGCCCTTTGCAGAGCTGTGCACAAGGGGCAAAAGAAGAGCTGCTTGTAGCAGTGTGCAGGGTGAGAGCTCTCCTTGCGGACAGCCCTTGCTGACTCAAGGGAGACCAGAGCAGCTGCCCCGCAGCACTTTCCCCTCTCTTACTCGGTACCATTTCTCCTTCCTGCCTTTCAGGCCTTCTCCGAATTTTACTTTGACTTGAGATTCCTTAACGTGACCAAGGAGCGCTCCCTCCTCACTGTCAGCAAGAGCATCCGGAATTTCTGCACAAGGAGCTGGCAAGATGTATGTTTCCCACAATGGCTCATGGGAGGCTCTGGGGAAGCTGCAAAGGAATAATCAATCCCCCTGGGCAGAGCTGCCCTCATGGCTCCAAAACACCTGCCCAGTCCACACAAAATGTCTTTGCATGAAGGGCCTTACAGAGCCATCCTTCTTCATGCAGCAGTCAGCGCTCAGCAGGCCATTGCACCTGCAAGGCAATTGCCTGCTGCCAGATCATTGCTAGGAGCTCAAATAACTTCCCTTCCTTCTCACACCCGCCCCCAGCTGTCTTCTAGCTACCCTGAGGAAAATCCCTGGCGACTGCGTAGCTATTGCACCAACGCCAACTACGTCCTCACCCTCCTTGAGATTAATGAGACCAGCTGGAACGACATCATCATCCAGAGGAAGGTAAGCAGCAACCTCAGCCCAGCATGGCAATGCCCTCGCAGGCAGGTGTCCAGCAGCACCGTGCCCAGCTAACACGCAGCTGTGCAGCTCAGCCCTGTGGCCAAGGCTCGTGGAGACCTCCTGCTTGGGGACACGCGCTGTGCCTGTGCCAGGCCTGGCACGCAGAGCCCCAGTGCTGCTAGGGGCATCTCTGTGCTAGAGCTGCCCTCACGATGCCCCTCTCTCCTTTGGCAGCCCGGGAGCACGGACGTCGCCTGGAGCCTGGGCTACGCGCTGGAGCTCGCCAACACCATCCCACGGGAGCTGCTGCACTTGGTGCACAGGCAAAACCCCTCCGTGCGCGCTGCAGCCGTGGCCCTCATGGTGTCCACTCTTGGCGTGGGGCTTGTTGTCGTGCACACCCACTGGCACATGTAGGAGATGGGCTGCATCTCAGAGATGGTAGGAAGGCGTCAAGGCTGGAGGGCTGACTCACACACTGGCCAGCAGGACAGAGTGCCCATCTCTTCATCTTGGGCCCATGACGTCGAGCATATTAACCTTTACAGGACTCAAAAAGCGAAGGCTGGACTCTTTTTGAACTGTGCCCAAAAGGGAGCTTGGCACTACAGGGCATTTTCCAAGGAGCCTCCCTCCCCTTTAACTCTGCTCGCATCAGCCTGTGCGCTCTAGAAATCCCAAGCAGGGCCTTTCATACAGCTTTGCAGATGCTGATGCCTGTTCCTCGTGTGGCCTTCATGCCATCTGATTAGCAGCCTGTTTCTCTCAATTTTCCTCAATTCTCACCTCAATTAAACTCTTTGCAAGGCGCTTCAGCACCTCATTCTGTCCATAGCAGAGGTGACTCTGGGTGTAAACGTTGTCCTTGTACCAGTTAAATGTGAGCTTAGAGACTTCCTTGGATGGCAAAACTGAACTGTTTGGCATTAAACTCAGGAGATCCACAGCGCCAGAAGTGTTGGCCGTTTCTGCAGGGACCCGTGTGTCTTCTTTGGAGGAGTCCTGCCAAGCTGAGACACCACGAGGTTAAAAGACCTGCTGTGGAGATGGCCACAGATTTGGGGACATTTGCCATCTGTGAATGCTGTCCTGCTTTTGCCTTTGTTTTTGCTCATCTGCTAGCTGTCCTGCCAATCATCCATCTGGCCATTTGTCAGCTGCACGTTCACCTTCCACCAGCGATGAGCTGACCCCTACCATTTCTTCGGATATTTTTCCCTGGTTTTTAGCTGTTCTATTAGTTCTATTAACTATGATAGAAATAAATATTCTGAAAGGCACCCAAGAGGGAAATTCTTCTTCTTTTGCTCCTGAATCAAAAGGATTTTAATGTTGTTGGTCCCAGGTAAGGGGTGGTGCCAATGATGGGAGCTGAGGCCAGGTGCCAGAACAAGGGCCTTGGCCGTGGGGAGGTGCTCTGCAAAATGCAGCTTAGTCCCCAGTGTGTGGTGTGACCTGGCTCCCCACTGGCCTCTGCTCAGGTCGCATGTGGCTGCAGCCCTGCCCCGGGGACACTAAATGGCCTGTCCTGGCCTCAGGGCATGGAGCTGAAAACACAGCCTAGGAGCACCCCATGTACTGGTCCTTGCGCACACTTAGGTGTCACTGGGACCCCAGCACAGGCCACTGGGACTTCATTCCTGCTGTGGGTGCAACTCTACATGGAATGTGACAGGTCACGCTGAGTGCACAAGCCACAGATTCTGCCTCCCCACCAGTCACAGAGCCATGTGGGGGGCCCCAGGCAGGGAGAGAGCTGGGGCAGTAAGGCCTGGGTGCCATGGGGGTTTGCAGGGAAGCAAGTTGGGAGGATCTGCTGGGATGGCTGCTGTCTGCTGAAGGGCACGAGGCAGTGGAGCAGTAGAGGAGGGAGGACGGGGGATGCGAGGGCTGAGATGCTCCGGCAGCCCAGGCCCTGCTTCCTGCAAGGCAGGCACAAGCCGGGCAGAGGGCTCACTGTGGCCGGCCTTGCACAGGCCGCCCCTCAACCAGGCCAAGGGAACCTGTCTCAGCCTGCAGCGCTGGCTCCTTGGCACTCAGTAAATGGCAGCCTTCACAAGGCAGCTAGCACCACTCCCTACAGAGCGGTGCCGTTACCTGCACGTGCTTTTTAGGTGCTGCCATTTGCAGGCTAAGAGGTGCCCTGGGAACCCAGGAGCACCCGAGCTTGGCAGCCTTAACTGCAGCCAACATTTTGCCACAACGCTTCCCTGCTTAAACAGAGACAAGAAACAGCTTCTGCAGAGCTGGCACACAAATGTTAGGCCCTACCCTAACCCAGGCGACAGCCTGGCAGTGCAGCCTGGCAATAACCCCATGGCTCACACACACCAGGCTCTAGTCCCTGCCTCCTCCAGCACACGTGGACCTGTGCTCTGTTCCTGCCACACTGCAGATGAGTTCTCTCCCACTTTACTGCAGGACATGCCAGGCCTCTCCAAAGCCTCAGGAGCCCCCAGGCCTTCCCTCGTGTGTGTGGGAAAAAAAGTGCCTGTTCTAACAGATCCTGCCAGGATCCTCACTCACCCCTGTGTCCCTGTGCTACACGCTCCGTACGGCTGCCTCACCTGTGTCAGGGCTGAGCATGATCACAGGGGTGTCAGCAACACCCCAGAACTTCATTCCTCCTTTCTTCACCCAAAGAGGGGCCCGGATATCTCCTGCAAAACAAACACGACGCCTAGCAGCATGCAGGACCACTGCTTTCAGAAATCACCCAGCACAGACCCCGCAAAGGGCACAGCCTAGGCCAGCCCAAAGCGGGGCCACCCACAAGGCTCTGCCAGTATGGATGTGCCTGACTTAACAGGAACCCCCACCTCAAGGTGCTTGTGGTGCTACAGCACACTGGGTGAGTGTGAAAGGCCCTTCAGCTGGCCCAGACACCCCTGTGTCACTCTGCAAAGTGCTCTAAGGAAACCCAGAGCAAGGCAAAAGCGCCACAGCACAGGGGTGCTGGGACAGCAGCCCCCTCCTCACACACACACCATGGACCATCAAAGACAGTGGCAGAAGGAAGCAGAGATCTCAACCTGCCTCTCATCTAAAGGACACACAGAGGACTCAAGAGACCCGTCCGGGTACTCCAAGAAGACCCACTCATGTCACACAGAGCAATCCCCTGCCCTCCTGCAGCACAGACACCCTGGCCGCTTATTGCACTTGCTAGGGGACCCAGCTCAGGGACTCGGTCATCAGAGCAGCACACACAATCCTAGGGAGATAGGACAGGAGGTGGCCAGAGGAACAATAGCTTGTGGCCCTAGCTGTAAACTCTAGCCCTAACCCTTAACCCTAAACCTTCTTCTTAAGGAGGTAGTGCATGCTGAGGGGGAGGGAGGCGGGTAGGGGAGAGGTAGACACGGATGAGGACAGGGAAGGGATAGAGCAGGGAATGGCGGGGAAAGAGGGGAGGTGACGGGGAGGATGGAGAGAGGAGGGGTGGGAGAGCACAAGGCAGGTATGTGCTGTGTACATGCAAGGGCTGCAATAGCGTAGTGCGGGAGGTGTACCAGGGTGGGTGTCCTTGGTGTATGCGGTTACACAGAAGATGCTCTATGTTCCAGAAAGGAAAAAAAAAAAAAACAACAAGAACCACACCAAGACCTGCTGAGAGCAGTGCACAGATGCAACACACACCATAGAGACACAGGCTGGAGCTGCCTGCCTCACACACCGCTCATCCCCAAGAGGCATCCACACTAGACAGTCTGGAAGCAAAGAGACTCACCATCAAAAGACTCCCCAACACCTTCTGTCCATCCACCCACTTAGCTCTGGCAGTGCTCAGGGTCACCACTGGACTTCAGGAGCTGTCCTCAGTTGGCAGACGCATCCTTTCCATCTTGTTTTGGACACCTCGTTCACCTTCATCACCTGCCTAACTAGACCTCAAGTTGTCATTGCCATGCCAGATAAGTCCCAATGCAGTAGCCAATACACCCTCCTCCAAAGAAGAGCTCTCCCTCTGCTCACCTGCACTGGGACACAACCACGTTCTGGCATCAGGGCTCTGAGGGGACTTGTGACACTTAGAACAAGCAAAATTACCAACTAAGTCTTCTGCTAGGCAGGAATGAGGAGTCCTACACCTACGGACACAGCATTACTCTCAGTTATTCTACCTCACCTTGGATCCTCAGTAGTGACTGGAAAGGGCCAGCTCAGCACCTGACAAAGCGGAGCAAAAGCAAACCACCAACATGCAGCACGGCAGCACCCCATCGCTCAAAACAAACCCAACACACACACACAGGCACCCCATCTCACCCGCTTGGGCTCCTTGTGCTCACGCAGTGCCTCCTCTCCGCCAAATCCAACAAAATCTACAAACACAAAAGACGAGAGAAGAGCACACCTTGAGGAGATGACAAAAAATACATCCCAACTGGAATAATACCCCATTACAACACCTTGACCTCTTCTGCTAGCCCATCCAGAACAGCGGCCTATGTGCTGCAAGCTCTAGAGCTGCCACAGGGCCTGTAAGAGGAGAAGGGAGGTGGGCAAGAGACACAGCACCAGGGACACAATGCCCCTACCCTAGGCTCTGCTTGCTCTCACAGGCAAGACCCTCACCTTGCCGCGCTCCTCCAGAACCCCAGCAACCCCCTCTCCACATTACTCAACACCTGCATGCACAAAGCAAAAACTCATCAAAAAAGCCCACAGAGCACAACACTTTACCCCCAACAACTCCCTCGCTCATCTTCTTCTTAGGAAAGGACCCTTTCTCACGCCTTCTCTTTTGGGACCGTCAGGACACGGACCCCTGCAGTTGAAAAGCAATGCAAAACCTACCTGCCCCACCAACCCACCCCGTCCCCCAAAAATTAATAAATCAAGTGCATTATGCACAGACATGCTCAACAATCACCAGGCCATCACTGCCACACTCCATAACCTACTGCACACAACTCCAACAGTCAGGGAGCTCCAGCCCCAAACAGACAGGCACGCACACAAACAACATCAGGCAAACAGAGGAAAGCTCTACGCAGCAAGAACTTATACCACATGCAAAAAAAAATGAGGACTACAAAGTCCTGTGACATATGAACTGTGCAGACCTGATGCTTGGCACGAGACCAGAAGAGACTCAAATACCGGCACCTGTGCCAGAAGGGGGACAGCCAAGCCAGAGAAAGACATGCAAAGAGAGTCCTTAAGGGGGATATAATACTATGATGCAATACAGGAAAGACAACCCTGGAGGGATGTTGAGAACGTGCAAAACAAGACGGGCCTCCGAAGAGAAAAGAGAGACTGATGAAGCCTCCACAGCAGTGGCGAAGACGATGGACCACAAAAACTCACAAGACAGTCAGAGGGACTGAACTGCCCTTAGCTGCCTTCGCAGCACACGCTGGGATCCTCTTCACAGTGATGATTACTCAGGCCCGGCAGAAAGACAAAGGATGCCTAGAGCGCTAGTGCTGCACCGGGTGGGAGGCATTCTGGAACATAAAGGACAAGGTCAACCTCAAGACCTGAACTACAGAGTGCACCTACCACACACACCACAGAGATACAGGCTGGAGCTGCCTGCCTTAGCGCACCCGCACTTCCTCTTCTGAAACACCCAAAACCCTGCCTCACACACCACCGACCTGGGAGAGGCATCTGCACTCGAGGGTATGTACTAGCACACACACCATACACACACACGACACCCCAACACCTTCCATCCCTCTGCATAGCTTTTCCAGTGCTCGGGGTCACAACAGGACGTCACTTGGCAGACACATCCTCTTCACTCTTCTTTCGGACACTCCATTCGCCTTCAGCACCTGACAATCCAGAGCTCAAGCCATCATCCCCATGATGGACAACTCCCACCTCAGCCGGGAAAATAACCCTCCTCCAGAGTACAGCTGTTGCTCTGCTCACCTGCACCAGGACAGACTGACTCTCTGGTACTAGGGCTCTGGTGACCCCAAGAACAAACAAAATTACTAAGCGATCTGCCCAAACAACTCATGCCTTCCTGCCCTGCCTTCAAATAAATTAGTCAGTGAAGTAGATTACACTTAGGCTGACCTGAACAGCTCTGCAGTCAGTCTGCCCCAAGCTTGGAGAGCTGCAGAAGGTGATTGTGACTCAAGTGCTGGACCCGAAACTTGGCCTTGTTGAACCTCATATGGTTGGACGAATCCCATTCATCCAGCCTGTCCAGACCCCTCTGTACAGCCTTCCTACCCTCAAGTAGATCTATTCTTCTACCCAGCTTGGTGTCGTCTGCAAATTACACTTAGTGTCATTTAGCTCTAGCTGTGAGGATGCCTGGGACTTTAGATCCAGCATCTATATGAGAGTTACTTTGCTGTCTTGAAGCACTTTTGTGCTTTGACACTGTGTTGGAGGACAATGATGGTTGCAAGAAACATCTCCCAGCAGTCACGGACTATCCCTCCAAACTCTGTGATCCATCCCTACTGCTCCTCGCTCTGACCCATCACAAAGTTGCTCTGTCTCTCTGCTGGACTTAGAGCTTGTGTCCTCCAGAAATGGGACGGGCCGAGAGGTTCTAGGCAGGGGGATGGTGTCTGAGGGCACAGGCAGGGGCAGTCTCCCCACTCGACACGACACCAGCAGTGAAGCTGAGAACGCGACGATGGCCGAGTCCCTGGGCACTGCTCTGGGGCAGGGCAGGACCGTGTTCATGGGGATAATGGTCCCAGCCCTGTGGGATCCTCTGATG
Organism: Tinamus guttatus; assembly: GCF_059628265.1. Lineage (NCBI taxonomy): Eukaryota > Metazoa > Chordata > Aves > Tinamiformes > Tinamidae > Tinamus > Tinamus guttatus. Next base: position 4,873,113 of record NW_028288831.1, read on the forward strand.
CTGAGAAAACAAGCGATTGGCTTCCTTTTCTTGACAGCCTTGAGCACTGGGAGGACATTTCCCCTATGTGATGGGGATTGTCCCTTCACAGGGAATCTGCTTCAGCCAGGCTGTGACAGAAAGGGGTCTGGTCCAGGAGGAGGACAGGGCTGACAGCGAGGGATTTAGTTGCCTGTGTGTGGTGTGACTTGGCTCCCCACAGCTCCTATGTGGCTCCAGCTCTGGCCTGGGGACACTAAATGGCCTGTCCTGGCCTCACGATGTAGGGCTGAAAAGGCCCACGAGCAGCTCAGAGACGAGCTCTGGCTGCAGCAAGGAGTTGGAGGCACTGGGGGCTGCTGCCTCTGCTCAGGGCTCCTGGCACCCTCCTTGCACGGCCATCCCTCCTTTTCCAGCACCATCCTGCTTCTCATTGGAATCAGTGGATACGGCAAAGCTGCCTGTTTGAGAGCTAACACATTCCTAAGGGCAATATGGAGAGTGGCGATTGGTGTCGGCACGACAAAGTGCAACTGCTCAATGCCCTCGTGAGGGAACCTAGAAAAGCGCAAAATTCCAGAACTTTCACCCAGTTTCTGTTGACAGTCTGGTATCCACGAGCGACCGAGCGGACGAAGAGGACCAGTGAGCTGGTGTTCCCCGTCTTCGCTGTTGCTCGCAAGTGATCCTGGCATCATCCCTGGCTGCCCGTGTCTGCGTGCTGGGCAGCGCGCAGGACTGAGAGTGCGAGCAGGTGAGAGGAGCCCATTGAACTCGAGATACCCGCAGCTTCCTTAAGGAGAGGGCCAACCTGGAGGCATCTTTGGGGAACGGCCTCCTTGCAGCTTTAACTCATCAGCACTCTTCCCAGCGTTACACATCCAAACATTTTTCCTCTTTCTGGGTTGACGTTTGCAGGCTCCTCTACCACGATGGTCCTTCAAAAGAAGCGCTTCCTCCGGGCTCTTCTGGGGGCAGTGGTATTGGGGTTACTGGTTGCCCTCGTGTACCTCGTGACGCAGCACAGAGCACCCATGCACAAGGTGAGCACCGCTGCAGAGAGCAGACATGTGGCACAGACGCACCGAGACAAGAGCCCATGTTAGGGCTTTGGAGTGAGTGGGCCTCAGTAGGACGTGCCTTGCAGGCCATAGGCATGGGTCTTCTCTAGCCATGCCAAAATGCAGACAGGAGAAAGAAGGCAGAGGCACTGAAAGAGCCTCTGAGCACACAAGCTGAAAGAGGCTCAGTGAGATCTCAGAGGGGGATGGAGGCTTTCTCAGGGACATGCAAACCATCTGGAGTCTCACGGAGCAGAGTCGCTGCTATTCTAAACCCCGCGGAAAGTGCTGGTGTGAGGTGACATCACTGCATAGGCCTCAGCAGAGAGAATCAGAGGGTGTCTCAGCTGGCAGGAGAAATGCCCATACTGAGGCCACACTTTGAAGGGCCCTGTCCTGTCACTGCTCTGCTTGGCCATGCTGTAGCCTGCCATAGCTTAGGGAGGATCTATTCATTAAGAGCATTAAGGGCTGCTCTTTGGGCACCCTCCTGAAGGTCTGGGTCGTTGCCCCTCAGGAACGATGTCAGAGAAGTAATTCTTGGAATAGCCTAAAGAGCAATCTCCCTGCAAGAAAGCAAGGATGAGGGTGTTGCAGCTAGAAGATAAGGGCACACCTCCATGCCATGTGGACACGGAGAAGAAAGCCCCATGCCACCTAACACTGACAAGGACTGCAAAAGCCAAACACAGCCCTCACCCCCGCTAAGAAAGAAAAAACAAAAAGCAACCACCACTGCCATAAACTGGGAGGAGAATTAGGCTTGCAGCTAGTACTTAGGGCTGACATGCTCCTTTTCCTGTCCTGTCTCCTCTTGGCAGGACTCCTCCAAAGAAGACACATGGGTCCCTGCGGAAACGGCCAACACTTCTGGAGCTGTGGATCTCCTGAGTTTGATGCCAAACAGTTCACTTCTGCCATCCAATGAAGTCTCTAAGCTCACATTTAACTGGTACAAGGACAACCTTTACACCCAGAGACACCTCTGCTATGGACAGAATGAGGTGCTGAAGCGCCTGGCAAAGACTTTAATTGAGGTGAGAATTGAGGAAAATTGAGGGAAACTGGCTGCTAATCAGATTCTACCCTCATGCTAGCAACCACAGCAAAGATTAGAAGGTGAAACGGGAACAGCTACCTCAGGGGAGGGTAGAGAGAAGACAGAGGCAGGCTCTTTCCAAAAGTGCAAAGTGTCAGAGCAAGAGACACCTGGCACACGATGGAAAGTGAGACATTCTGGCCAGACATAGGGAAAACACTTCCACAAGAATGCTGCTTAAATAGCAGAATAGAGCCTCGAAAGCCTGTGGAGTTTCCATCCTTGGAGATATTCCAAAGTGAACCGGCCAACACCTTGCTTAACCCGGTCATGCTTTCAGCTGAGGGGTGACACAGAGAAAGTGAGAGGAGCCCATAGGTTCATTCAAACTCCTCCCTACTTTTTTCCTTTTGCCAGGAGTCGCCTTCCAGAACACAAGTGGGACATCCTTGCTACCCAAAAGACTACCGAGAAACCATCTGGCTGTCTTCCTTGCACACCACTCCCCACATAATGCAGAATGACTTCCACACAGCTCTTGCTGACAAAAGAGTGACCCTGGAGGGCAATGGACATGCCGAATGGTGCCGGGCTGTCATCCGCAAGCTGTTGAACTTCTCGACATGTGGCCAGAGCCAGGAGAGCACCCTCCTCGGTGCCTACGAGCCCGCTGGGAGCGGGCACTTCTTTGTAAGGAAAATGCGCACCCTTCCCTTCCCTCGCTCTCTTTAGAAGCCACTGTTCTGCTCAGGGGCACCTTTGGGGTCCCATTAAGAGGCCTCTTGCCAGCCCTTTGCAGAGCTGTGCACAAGGGGCAAAAGAAGAGCTGCTTGTAGCAGTGTGCAGGGTGAGAGCTCTCCTTGCGGACAGCCCTTGCTGACTCAAGGGAGACCAGAGCAGCTGCCCCGCAGCACTTTCCCCTCTCTTACTCGGTACCATTTCTCCTTCCTGCCTTTCAGGCCTTCTCCGAATTTTACTTTGACTTGAGATTCCTTAACGTGACCAAGGAGCGCTCCCTCCTCACTGTCAGCAAGAGCATCCGGAATTTCTGCACAAGGAGCTGGCAAGATGTATGTTTCCCACAATGGCTCATGGGAGGCTCTGGGGAAGCTGCAAAGGAATAATCAATCCCCCTGGGCAGAGCTGCCCTCATGGCTCCAAAACACCTGCCCAGTCCACACAAAATGTCTTTGCATGAAGGGCCTTACAGAGCCATCCTTCTTCATGCAGCAGTCAGCGCTCAGCAGGCCATTGCACCTGCAAGGCAATTGCCTGCTGCCAGATCATTGCTAGGAGCTCAAATAACTTCCCTTCCTTCTCACACCCGCCCCCAGCTGTCTTCTAGCTACCCTGAGGAAAATCCCTGGCGACTGCGTAGCTATTGCACCAACGCCAACTACGTCCTCACCCTCCTTGAGATTAATGAGACCAGCTGGAACGACATCATCATCCAGAGGAAGGTAAGCAGCAACCTCAGCCCAGCATGGCAATGCCCTCGCAGGCAGGTGTCCAGCAGCACCGTGCCCAGCTAACACGCAGCTGTGCAGCTCAGCCCTGTGGCCAAGGCTCGTGGAGACCTCCTGCTTGGGGACACGCGCTGTGCCTGTGCCAGGCCTGGCACGCAGAGCCCCAGTGCTGCTAGGGGCATCTCTGTGCTAGAGCTGCCCTCACGATGCCCCTCTCTCCTTTGGCAGCCCGGGAGCACGGACGTCGCCTGGAGCCTGGGCTACGCGCTGGAGCTCGCCAACACCATCCCACGGGAGCTGCTGCACTTGGTGCACAGGCAAAACCCCTCCGTGCGCGCTGCAGCCGTGGCCCTCATGGTGTCCACTCTTGGCGTGGGGCTTCTTGTCGTGCACACCCACTGGCACATGTAGGAGATGGGCTGCATCTCAGAGATGGTAGGAAGGCGTCAAGGCTGGAGGGCTGACTCACACACTGGCCAGCAGGACAGAGAGCCCATCCCTTCATCTTGGGCCCATGACGTGGAGCATATTAACCTTTACAGCACTCAAAAAGCGAAGGCTGGACTCTTTTTGAACTGTGCCCAAAAGGGAGCTTGGCACTACAGGGCATTTTCCAAGGAGCCTCCCTCCCCTTTAACTCTGCTCGCATCAGCCTGTGCGCTCTAGAAATCCCAAGCAGGGCCTTTCTTACAGCTTTGCAGATGCTGATGCCTGTTCCTCGTGTGGCCTTCATGACATCTGGTTAGCAGCCTGTTTCTCTCAATTTTCCTCAATTCTCACCTCAATTAAACTCTTTGCAAGGCGCTTCAGCACCTCATTCTGTCCATAGCAGAGGTGGTGCTGGGTGTAAACGTTGTCCTTGTACCAGTTAAATGTGAGCTTAGAGACTTCCTTGGATGGCAAAACTGAGCTGTTTGGCATTAAACTCAGGAGATCCACAGCGCCAGAAGTGTTGGCCGTTTCTGCAGGGACCCGTGTGTCTTCTTTGGAGGAGTCCTGCCAAGCTGAGACACCACGACGTTAAAAGACCTGCTGTGGAGATGGCCACAGATTTGGGGACATTTGCCATCTGTGAATGCTGTCCTGCCTTTGCGTTTGTTTTTGCTCATCTGCTAGCTGTCCTGCCAATCATCCATCTGGCCATTTGTCAGCTGCACGTTCACCTTCTACCAGCGATGAGCTGACCCCTACCATTTCTTCAGATATTTTTCCCTGGTTTTTAGCTGTTCTATTAGTTCTATTAACTATGATAGAAATAAATATTCTGAAAGGCACCCAAGAGGGAAATTCTTCTTCTTTTGCTCCTGAATCAAAAGGATTTTAATGTTGTTGGTCCCAGGTAAGGGGTGGTGCCAATGATGGGAGCTGAGGCCAGGTGCCAGAACAAGGGCCTTGGCCGTGGGGAGCTGCTCTGCAAAATGCAGCTTAGTCCCCAGCGTGTGGTGTGACCTGGCTCCCCACTGGCCTCTGCTCAGGTCGCATGTGGCTGCAGCCCTGCCCCGGGGACACTAAATGGCCTGTCCTGGCCTCAGGGCATGGAGCTGAAAACACAGCCTAGGAGCACCCCATGTACTGGTCCTTGTGCACACTTAGGTGTCACTGGGACCCCAGCACAGGCCACACTGGGACTGCTGTGGGTGCGACTGTACATGGAATGTGACAGGTCACGCTGAGTGCACAAGCCACAGATTCTGCCTCCCCACCAGTCACAGAGCCATGTGGGGGGCCCCAGGCAGGGAGAGAGCTGGGGCAGTAAGGCCTGGGTGCCATGGGGGTTTGCAGGGAAGCAAGTTGGGAGGATCTGCTGGGATGGCTGCTGTCTGCTGAAGGGCACGAGGCAGTGGAGCAGTAGAGGAGGGAGGACGGGGGATGCGAGGGCTGAGATGCTCCGGCAGCCCAGGCCCTGCTTCCTGCAAGGCAGGCACAAGCCGGGCAGAGGGCTCACTGTGGCCGGCCTTGCACAGGCCGCCCCTCAACCAGGCCAAGGGAACCTGTCTCAGCCTGCAGCGCTGGCTCCTTGGCACTCAGTAAATGGCAGCCTTCACAAGGCAGCTAGCACCACTCCCTACAGAGCGGTGCCGTTACCTGCACGTGCTTTTTAGGTGCTGCCATTTGCAGGCTAAGAGGTGCCCTGGGAACCCAGGAGCACCCGAGCTTGGCAGCCTTAACTGCAGCCAACATTTTGCCACAACGCTTCCCTGCTTAAACAGAGACAAGAAACAGCTTCTGCAGAGCTGGCACAAAAATGTTAGGCCCTACCCTAACCCAGGCGACAGCCTGGCAGTGCAGTCTGGCAATAACCCCATGGCTCACACACACCAGGCTCTAGTCCCTGCCTCCTCCAGCACACGTGGACCTGTGCTCTGTCCCTGCCACACTGCACATGAGTTCTCTCCCACTTTACTGCAGGACATGCCAGGCCTCTCCAAAGCCTCAGGAGCCCCCAGGCCTTCCCTCGTGTGTGTGGGAAAAAAGTGCCTGTTCTAACAGATCCTGCCAGGATCCTCACTCACCCCTGTGTCCCTGTGCTACATGCTCCGTACGGCTGCCTCACCTGTGCCAGGGCTGAGCATGATCACAGGGGTGTCAGCAACACCCCAGAACTTCATTCCTCCTTTCTTCACCCAAAGAGGGGCCCGGACATCTCCTGCGAAACAAACACGACGCCTAGCAGCATGCAGGACCACTGCTTTCAGAAACCACCCAGCACAGACCCCGCAGAGGGCACAGCCTAGGCCAGCCCAAAGCGGGGCCACCCACAAGTGTCTGTCAGTATGGATGTGCCTGACTTAACAGGACCCCCACCTCAAGGTGCTCGTGGTGCTACAGCACACTGGGTGAGTGTGAAAGGCCCTTCAGCTGGCCCAGACACCCCTGTGTCACTCTGCAAAGTGCTCTAAGGAAACCCAGAGCAAGGCAAAAGCGCCACAGCACAGGGGTGCTGGGACAGCAGCCCCCTCCTCACACACACACCATGGACCATCAAAGACAGTGGCAGAAGGAAGCAGAGATCTCAACCTGCCTCTCATCTAAAGGACACACAGAGGACTCAAGAGACCCGTCCGGGTACTCCAAGAATCATAGAATCATAGAATGCTTAGGTTTGGAAGGGACCTCTAGAGATCATCTAGTCCAACCCCCCTGCATACGCAGGGACACCTAGAGCACGTGGCACAGGACTGCATCCAAGCGGGTTTTGAAGATCTCCAGAGAAGGAGACTCTACAATCTCTCCGGGCAGCCTGTTCCAGTGCTCTGTCACCCTCACTGTTAAGAAATTTTTCCTTAAGTTCCTATGGAATTTTTGATGTTTCAGTTTCCGGCCATTTCCTCTAGTCCTATCAGTGGCCACCACTGAAAGGAGACCAGCACCGTCCTCTGCACTCCCTCCCTTGAGGTATTTATATACACTGATTAGATCCCCTCTCAGCCTTCTCTTCTCCAGGCTGAACAGGCCCAGCTCCCTCAGCCTCTCCTCATAGGGCAGATGTTCCAGGCCCCTGATCATCCTTGTAGCCCTGCGCTGGACTCTCTCCAGCAGCTCCACATCCCTCTTGTCCTGTGGAGCCCAGAACTGGACACAATACTCCAGATGCGGCCTCACCAGGGCTGAGTAGAGGGGCAGGATCACCTCCCTCGACCTGCTGGAGATGCTCTTCTTAATGCAGCCCAGGATTCCATTGGCCTTCTTGGCCACGAGGGCACGCTGCTGCCTCATGGTCAACTTATCATCCACCATGACACCCAGGTCTTTCTCTGCAGAGCTGCTCTCCACAAGGTCGGTCCCCAGCCTGTACTGGTGTCTGGGGTTATTCCTCCCCAGGTGCAGGACCTTGCACTTGGCCTTGTTCAATTGCATGAGGTTTTTCACCGCCCAGTTGTCCAGTCTGTCCAGGTCCCTCTGGATGGCAGAGCAGCCCTCTGGGGTATCGGCTACTCCTCCCAGTTTCGTGTCATCAGCAAACTTGCTGAGGGAGCACTCTGTGCCTTCATCCAGGTCATTGATTAATAAATTGAACAGGACTGGAACAAGAACTGACCCCTGGGGGACCCGACTAGCCACAGGCCTCCAAATAGACTCTACACCGCTGATCACCACTCTCTGGGCCCTGCCATCCAGCCAGTTCCTAATCCATCTCACTGTGCACTCATCTATCCCACACTTCCGGAGCTTGCCCAGGAGGATGTTGTGAGGGACGGTGTTAGGCCGTCCCACTCATGTCACACAGAAGACCCACTCATGTCACACAGAGCAATCCCCTGCCCTCCTGCAGAACAGACACCCTGGCAGCTTATTGCACTTGCTAGGGGACCCAGCTCAGGGGCTCGGTCATCAGAGCAGCACACACAGTCCTAGGGAGATAGGACAGAAAGGGCCAGCTCAGCACCTGACAAAGCGGAGCAAAAGCAAATCACCAACATGCAGCACGGCAGCACCCCATCGCTCAAAACAAACCCAACACACACACACAGGCACCCCATCTCACCCGCTTGGGCTCCTTGTGCTCACGCAGTGCCTCCTCTCCGCCAAATCCAACAAAATCTACAAACACAAAAGACGAGAGAAGAGCACACCTTGAGGAGATGACAAAAAATACATCCCAACTGGAATAATACCCCATTACAACACCTTGACCTCTTCTGCTAGCCCATCCAGAACAGCGGCCTATGTGCTGCAAGCTCTAGAGCTGCCACAGGGCCTGTAAGAGGAGAAGGGAGGTGGGCAAGAGACACAGCACCAGGGACACAATGCCCCTACCCTAGGCTCTGCTTGCTCTCACAGGCAAGACCCTCACCTTGCCGCGCTCCTCCAGAACCCCAGCAACCCCCTCTCCACATTACTCAACACCTGCATGCACAAAGCAAAAACTCATCAAAAAAGCCCACAGACCACAACACTTTACCCCCAACAACTGCCTCGCTCATCTTCTTCTTAGGAAAGGACCCTTTCTCACGCCTTCTCTTTTGGGACCGTCAGGACACGGACCCCTGCAGTTGAAAAGCAATGCAAAACCTACCTGCCCCACCAACCCACCCCGTCCCCCAAAAATTAATAAATCAAGTGCATTATGCACAGACATGCTCAACAATCACCAGGCCATCACTGCCACACTCCATAACCTACTGCACACAACTCCAACAGTCAGGGAGCTCCAGCCCCAAACAGACAGGCACGCACACAAACAACATCAGGCAAACAGAGGAAAGCTCTACGCAGCAAGAACTTATACCACATGGAAAATACTGAGGACTACAAAGTCCTGTGACATATGAACTGTGCAGCCCTGATGGTCGGCACGAGACCAGAAGAGACTCAAATACCGGCACCTGTGCCAGAAAGGGGACAGCCAAGCCAGAGAAAGACATGCAAAGAGAGTCCTTAAGGGGGATATAATACTATGATGCAATACAGGAAAGACAACCCTGGAGGGACGTTGAGAACGTGCAAAACAAGACGGGCTTCCGAAGAGAAAAGAGAGACTGATGAAGCCTCCACAGCAGTGGCGAAGACGATGGACCACAAAAACTCACAAGACAGTCAGAGGGACTGAACTGCCCTTAGCTGCCTTCGCAGCACACGCTGGGATCCTCTTCACAGTGATGATTACTCAGGCCCGGCAGAAAGACAAAGGATGCCTAGAGCGCTAGTGCTGCACCGGGTGGGAGGCATTCTGGAACATAAAGGACAAGGTCAACCTCAAGACCTGAACTACAGAGTGCACCTACCACACACACCACAGAGATACAGGCTGGAGCTGCCTGCCTTAGCGCACCCGCACTTCCTCTTCTGAAACACCCAAAACCCTGCCTCACACACCACCGACCTGGGAGAGGCATCTGCACTCGAGGGTATGTACTAGCACACACACCATACACACACACACGACACCCCAACACCTTCCATCCCTCTGCATAGCTTTTCCAGTGCTCGGGGTCACAACAGGACGTCACTTGGCAGACACATCCTCCTCACTCTTCTTTCGGACACTCCATTCGCCTTCACCACCTGACAATCCAGAGCTCAAGCCATCATCCCCATGATGGACAACTCCCACCTCAGCCAGGAAAATAACCCTCCTCCAGAGTACAGCTGTTGCTCTGCTCACCTGCACCAGGACAGACTGACTCTCTGGTACTAGGGCTCTGCTGACCCCAAGAACAAACAAAATTACTAAGCGATCTGCCCAAACAACTCATGCCTTCCTGCCCTGCCCTCAAATAAATTAGTCAGTGAAGTAGATTACACTTAGGCTGACCTGAACAGCTCTGCAGTCAGTCTGCCCCAAGCTTGGAGAGCTGCAGAAGGTGATTGTGACTCAAGTGCTGGACCCGAAACTTGGCCTTGTTGAACCTCATATGGTTGGATGAATCCCATTCATCCAGCCTGTCCAGACCCCTCCGTACAGCCTTCCTACCCTCAAGCAGATCTATTCTTCTACCCAGCTTGGTGTCGTCTGCAAATTACACTTAGTGTCATTTAGCTCTAGCTGTGAGGATGCCTGGGACTTTAGATCCAGCATCTATATGAGAGTTACTTTGCTGTCTTGAAGCACTTTTGTGCTTTGACACTGTGTTGGAGGACAATGATGGTTGCAAGAAACATCTCCCAGCAGTCGCGGACTATCCCTCCAAACTCTGTGATCCATCGCTGCTGCTGCTCGCTCTGACCCATCACAAAGTTGCTCTGTCTCTCTGCTGGACTTAGAGCTTGTGTCCTCCAGAAATGGGACGGGCCGAGAGGTTCTAGGCAGCGGGATGGTGTCTGAGGGCACAGGCAGGGGCAGTCTCCCCACTCGACACGACACCAGCAGTGAAGCTGAGAACGCGACGATGGCCGAGTCCCTGGGCACTGCTCTGGGGCAGGGCAGGACCGTGTCCATGGGGATAATGGTCCCAGCCCTGTGGGATCCTCTGATGCTGAGAAAACAAGCGATTGGCTTCCTTTTCTTGACAGCCTTGAGCACTGGGAGGACATTTCCCCTATGTGATGGGGATTGTCCCTTCACAGGGAATCTGCTTCAGCCAGGCTGTGACAGAAAGGGGTCTGGTCCAGGAGGAGGACAGGGCTGACAGCGAGGGATTTAGTTGCCTGTGTGTGGTGTGACTTGGCTCCCCACAGCTCCTATGTGGCTCCAGCTCTGGCCTGGGGACACTAAATGGCCTGTCCTGGCCTCACGATGTGGGGCTGAAAAGGCCCACGAGCAGCTCAGAGACGAGCTCTGGCTGCAGCAAGGAGTTGGAGGCACTGGGGGCTGCTGCCTCTGCTCAGGGCTCCTGGCACCCTCCTTGCACGGCCATCCCTCCTTTTCCAGCACCAGCCTGCTTCTCATTGGAATCAGTGGATACGGCAAAGCTGCCTGTTTAAGAGCTAACACATTCCTAAGGGCAATATGGAGAGTGGCGATTGGTGTCGGCACGACAAAGTGCAACTGCTCAATGCCCTCGTGAGGGAACCTAGAAAAGCGCAAAATTCCAGAACTTTCACCGAGTTTCTGTTGACAGTCAGGTATCCACGAGCGACCGAGCGGACGAAGAGGACCAGTGAGCTGGTGTTCCCCGTCTTCGCTGTTGCTCGCAAGTGATCCTGGCATCATCCCTGGCTGCCCGTGTCTGCGTGCTGGGCAGTGCGCAGGACTGAGAGTGCGAGCAGGTGAGAGGAGCCCATTGAACTCGAGATACCCGCAGCTTCCTTAGGAGAGGGCCAACCTGGAGGCAGCTTTGGGGAACGGCCTCCTTGCAGCTTTAACTCATCAACACTCTTCCCAGCGTTTCACATCCAAACATTTCTCCTCTTTCTGGGTTGACGTTTGCAGGCTCCTCTACCACGATGGTCCTTCAAAAGAAGCGCTTCCTTCGGGCTCTTCTGGGGGCAGTGGTATTGGAGTTACTGGTTGCCCTCGTGTACCTCGTGACGCAGCACAGAGCACCCATGTACAAGGTGAGCACCACTGCAGAGAGCAGACATGTGTCACAGACGCTCTGAGACAAGAGCCCATGTTAGGGCTTTGGAGTGAGTGGGCCTCAGTAGGACGTGCCTTGCAGGCCATAGGCATGGGTCTTCTCTAGCCATGCCAAAATGCAGACAGGAGAAAGAAGGCAGAGGCACTGAAAGAGCCTCTGAGCACACAAGCTGAAAGAGGCTCAGTGAGATCTCAGAGGGGGATGGAGGCTTTCTCAGGGACATGCAAACCATCTGGAGTCTCACGGAGCAGAGTCGCTGCTATTCTAAACCCCGCGGAAAGTGCTGGTGTGAGGTGACATCACTGCATAGGCCTCAGCAGAGAGAATGAGAGGGTGTCTCAGCTGGCAGGAGAAATGCCCATACTGAGGCCACACTTTGAAGGGCCCTGTCCTGTCACTGCTCTGCTTGGCCATGCTGTAGCCTGCCATAGCTTAGGGAGGATCTATTCATTAAGAGCATTAAGGGCTGCTCTTTGGGCACCCTCCTGAAGGTCTGGGTCGTTGCCCCTCAGGAACGATGTCAGAGAAGAAATTCTTGGAATAGCCTAAAGAGCAATCTCCCTGCAAGAAAGCAAGGATGAGGGTGTTGCAGCTAAAAGATAAGGGCACACCTCCATGCCATGTGGACACGGAGAAGAAAGCCCCATGCCACCTAACACTGACAAGGACTGCAAAAGCCAAACACAGCCCTCACCCCCGCTAAGAAAGAAAAACAAAAAACAACCACCACTGCCATAAACTGGGAGGAGAATTAGGCTTGCAGCTAGTACTTAGGGCTGACATGCTCCTTTTCCTGTCCTGTCTCCTCTTGGCAGGACTCCTCCAAAGAAGACACATGGGTCCCTGCGGAAACGGCCAACACTTCTGGAGCTGTGGATCTCCTGAGTTTGATGCCAAACAGTTCACTTTTGCCATCCAATGAAGTCTCTAAGCTCACATTTAACTGGTACAAGGACAACCTTTACACCCAGAGACACCTCTGCTATGGACAGAATGAGGTGCTGAAGCGCCTGGCAAAGACTTTAATTGAGGTGAGAATTGAGGAAAATTGAGGGAAACTGGCTGCTAATCAGATTCTACCCTCATGCTAGCAACCACAGCAAAGATTAGAAGGTGAAACGGGAACAGCTACCTCAGGGGAGGGTAGAGAGAAGACAGAGGCAGGCTCTTTCCAAAAGTGCAAAGTGTCAGAGCAAGAGACACCTGGCACACGATGGAAAGTGAGACATTCTGGCCAGACATAGGGAAAACACTTCCACAAGAATGCTGCTTAAATAGCAGAATAGAGCCTCGAAAGCCTGTGGAATTTCCATCCTTGGAGATATTCCAAAGTGAACCGGCCAACACCTTGCTTAACCCGGTCATGCTTTCAGCTGAGGGGTGACACAGAGAAAGTGAGAGGAGCCCATAGGTTCATTCAAACTCCTCCCTACTTTTTTCCTTTTGCCAGGAGTCGCCTTCCAGAACACAAGTGGGACATCCTTGCTACCCAAAAGACTACCGAGAAACCATTTGGCTGTCTTCCTTGCACACCACTCCCCACATAATGCAGAATGACTTCCACACAGCTCTTGCTGACAGAAGAGTGACCCTGGAGGGCAATGGACATGCCGAATGGTGCCGGGCTGTCATCCGCAAGCTGTTGAACTTCTCGACATGTGGCCAGAGCCAGGAGAGCACCCTCCTCGGTGCCTACGAGCCCGCTGGGAGCGGGCACTTCTTTGTAAGGAAAATGCGCACCCTTCCCTTCCCTCGCTCTCTTTAGAAGCCACTGTTCTGCTCAGGGGCACCTTTGGGCTCCCATTAAGAGGCCTCTTGCCAGCCCTTTGCAGAGCTGTGCACAAGGGGCAAAAGAAGAGCTGCTTGTAGCAGTGTGCAGGGTGAGAGCTCTCCTTGCGGACAGCCCTTGCTGACTCAAGGGAGACCAGAGCAGCTGCCCCGCAGCACTTTCCCCTCTCTTACTCGGTACCATTTCTCCTTCCTGCCTTTCAGGCCTTCTCCGAATTTTACTTTGACTTGAGATTCCTTAACGTGACCAAGGAGCGCTCCCTGCTCACTGTCAGCAAGAGCATCCGGAATTTCTGCACAAGGAGCTGGCAAGATGTATGTTTCCCACAATGGCTCATGGGAGGCTCTGGGGAAGCTGCAAAGGAATAATCAATCCCCCTGGGCAGAGCTGCCCTCATGGCTCCAAAACACCTGCCCAGTCCACACAAAATGTCTTTGCATGAAGGGCCTTACAGAGCCATCCTTCTTCATGCAGCAGTCAGCGCTCAGCAGGCCATTGCACCTGCAAGGCAATTGCCTGCTGCCAGATCATTGCTAGGAGCTCAAATAACTTCCCTTCCTTCTCACACCCGCCCCCAGCTGTCTTCTAGCTACCCTGAGGAAAATCCCTGGCGACTGCGTAGCTATTGCACCAACGCCAACTACGTCCTCACCCTCCTTGAGATTAATGAGACCAGCTGGAACGACATCATCATCCAGAGGAAGGTAAGCAGCAACCTCAGCCCAGCATGGCAATGCCCTCGCAGGCAGGTGTCCAGCAGCACCGTGCCCAGCTAACACGCAGCTGTGCAGCTCAGCCCTGTGGCCAAGGCTCGTGGAGACCTCCTGCTTGGGCACACGCGCTGTGCCTGTGCCAGGCCTGGCACGCAGAGCCCCAGTGCTGCTAGGGGCATCTCTGTGCTAGAGCTGCCCTCACGATGCCCCTCTCTCCTTTGGCAGCCCGGGAGCACGGACGTCGCCTGGAGCCTGGGCTACGCGCTGGAGCTCGCCAACACCATCCCACGGGAGCTGCTGCACTTGGTGCAGAGGCAAAACCCCTCCGTGCGCGCTGCAGCCGTGGTCCTCATGGTGTCCACTCTTGGCGTGGGGCTTGTTGTCGTGCACACCCACTGGCACATGTAGGAGATGGGCTGCATCTCAGAGATGGTAGGAAGGCGTCAAGGCTGGAGGGCTGACTCACACACTGGCCAGCAGGACAGAGAGCCCATCTCTTCATCTTGGGCCCATGACGTCGAGCATATTAACCTTTACAGGACTCAAAAAGCGAAGGCTGGACTCTTTTTGAACTGTGCCCAAAAGGGAGCTTGGCACTACAGGGCATTTTCCAAGGAGCCTCCCTCCCCTTTAACTCTGCTCGCATCAGCCTGTGCGCTCTAGAAATCCCAAGCAGGGCCTTTCATACAGCTTTGCAGATGCTGATGCCTGTTCCTCGTGTGGCCTTCATGCCATCTGATTAGCAGCCTGTTTCTCTCAATTTTCCTCAATTCTCACCTCAATTAAACTCTTTGCAAGGCGCTTCAGCACCTCATTCTGTCCATAGCAGAGGTGACTCTGGGTGTAAATGTTGTCCTTGTACCAGTTAAATGTGAGCTTAGAGACTTCCTTGGATGGCAAAACTGAACTGTTTGGCATTAAACTCAGGAGATCCACAGCGCCAGAAGTGTTGGCCGTTTCTGCAGGGACCCGTGTGTCTTCTTTGGAGGAGTCCTGCCAAGCTGAGACACCACGCGGTTAAAAGACCTGCTGTGGAGATGGCCACAGATTTGGGGACATTTGCCATCTGTGAATGCTGTCCTGCCTTTGCCTTTTTTTTTGCTCATCTGCTAGCTATCCTGCCAATCATCCATCTGGCCATTTGTCAGCTGCACGTTCACCTTCTACCAGCGATGAGCTGACCCCTACCATTTCTTCAGATATTTTTCCCTGGTTTTTAGCTGTTCTATTAGTTCTATTAACTATGATAGAAATAAATATTCTGAAAGGCACCCAAGAGGGAAATTCTTCTTCTTTTGCTCCTGAATCAAAAGGATTTTAATGTTGTTGGTCCCAGGTAAGGGGTGGTGCCAATGATGGGAGCTGAGGCCAGGTGCCAGAACAAGGGCCTTGGCCGTGGGGAGGTGCTCTGCAAAATGCAGCTTAGTCCCCAGTGTGTGGTGTGACCTGGCTCCCCACTGGCCTCTGCTCAGGTCGCATGTGGCTGCAGCCCTGCCCCGGGGACACTAAATGGCCTGTCCTGGCCTCAGGGCATGGAGCTGAAAACACAGCCTAGGAGCACCCCATGTACTGGTCCTTGTGCACACTTAGGTGTCACTGGGACCCCAGCACAGGCCACACTGGGACTGCTGTGGGTGCGACTGTACATGGAATGTGACAGGTCACGCTGAGTGCACAAGCCACAGATTCTGCCTCCCCACCAGTCACAGAGCCATGTGGGGGGCCCCAGGCAGGGAGAGAGCTGGGGCAGTAAGGCCTGGGTGCCATGGGGGTTTGCAGGGAAGCAAGTTGGGAGGATCTGCTGGGATGGCTGCTGTCTGCTGAAGGGCACGAGGCAGTGGAGCAGTAGAGGAGGGAGGACGGGGGATGCGAGGGCTGAGATGCTCCGGCAGCCCAGGCCCTGCTTCCTGCAAGGCAGGCACAAGCCGGGCAGAGGGCTCACTGTGGCCGGCCTTGCACAGGCCGCCCCTCAACCAGGCCAAGGGAACCTGTCTCAGCCTGCAGCGCTGGCTCCTTGGCACTCAGTAAACGGCAGCCTTCACAAGGCAGCTAGCACCACTCCCTACAGAGCGGTGCCGTTACCTGCACGTGGTTTTTAGGAGCTGCCATTTGCAGGCTAAGAGGTGCCCTGGGAACCCAGGAGCACCCGAGCTTGGCAGCCTTAACTGCAGCCAACATTTTGCCACAACGCTTCCCTGCTTAAACAGAGACAAGAAACAGCTTCTGCAGAGCTGGCACACAAATGTTAGGCCCTACCCTAACCCAGGCGACAGCCTGGCAGTGCAGCCTGGCAATAACCCCATGGCTCACACACACCGGGCTCTAGTCCCTGCCTCCTCCAGCACACGTGGACCTGTGCTCTGTTCCTGCCACACTGCACATGAGTTCTCTCCCACTTTACTGCAGGACATGCCAGGCCTCTCCAAAGCCTCAGGAGCCCCCAGGCCTTCCCTCGTGTGTGTGGGAAAAAAGTGCCTGTTCTAACAGATCCTACCAGGATCCTCACTCACCCCTGTGTCCCTGTGCTACACGCTCCGTATGGCTGCCTCACCTGTGCCAGGGCTGAGCATGATCACAGGGGTGTCAGCAACACCCCAGAACTTCATTCCTCCTTTCTTCACCCAAAGAGGGGCCCGGACATCTCCTGCAAAACAAACACGACGCCTAGCAGCATGCAGGACCACTGCTTTCAGAAACCACCCAGCACAGACCCCGCAAAGGGCACAGCCTAGGCCAGCCCAAAGCGGGGCCACCCACAAGGCTCTGCCAGTATGGATGTGCCTGACTTAACAGGACCCCCACCTCAAGGTGCTCGTGGTGCTACAGCACACTGGGTGAGTGTGAAAGGCCCTTCAGCTGGCCCAGACACCCCTGTGCCACTCTGCAAAGCGCTCTAACGAAACCCAGAGCAAGGCAAAAGCGCCACAACACAGGGGTGCTGGGACAGCAGCCCCGTCCTCACACACACACCATGGACCATCAAAGACAGTGGCAGAAGGAAGCAGAGATCTCAACCTGCCTCTCATCTAAAGGACACACGGAGGACTCAAGAGACCCGTCCGGGTACTCCAAGAAGACCCACTCATGTCACACAGAGCAATCCCCTGCCCTCCTGCAGCACAGACACCCTGGCAGCTTATTGCACTTGCTAGGGGACCCAGCTCAGGGGCTCGGTCATCAGAGCAGCACACACAGTCCTAGGGAGATAGGACAGAAAGGGCCAGCTCAGCACCTGACAAAGCAGAGCAAAAGCAAATCACCAGCATGCAGCACGGCAGCACCCCATCGCTCAAAACAAACCCAACACACACACACAGGCACCCCATCTCACCCGCTTTGGCTCCTTGTGCTCACGCAGTGCCTCCTCTCCGCCAAATCCAACAAAATCTACAAACAGAAAAGACGAGAGAAGAGCACACCTTGAGGAGATGACAAAAAATACATCCCAACTGCAGTAATACCCCAATACAACACCTTGACCTCTTCTGCTAGCGCATCCAGAACAGCGGCCTATGTGCTGCAAGCTCTAGAGCTGCCGTAGGGCCTGTAAGAGGAGAAGGGAGGTGGGCAAGAGACACAGCACCAGGGACACAATGCCCCTACCCTAGGCTCTGCTTGCTCTCACAGGCAAGACCCTCACCTTGCCGCGCTCCTCCAGAACCCCAGCAACCCCCTCTCCACATTACTCAACACCTGCATGCACAAAGCAAAAACTCATCAAAAAAGCCCACAGACCACAACACTTTACCCCCAACAACTCCCTCGCTCATCTTCTTCTTAGGAAAGGACCCTTTCTCACGCCTTCTCTTTTGGGACCGTCAGGACACGGCCCCCTGCAGTTGAAAAGCAATGCAAAACCTACCTGCCCCACCAACCCACCCCGTCCCCCAAAAATTAATAAATCAAGTGCATTATGCACAGACATGCTCAACAATCACCAGGCCATCACTGCCACACTCCATAACCTACTGCACACAACTCCAACAGTCAGGGAGCTCCAGCCCCAAACAGACAGACACGCACACAAACAACATCAGGCAAACAGAGGAAAGCTCTACGCAGCAAGAACTTATACCACATGGAAAATACTGAGGACTACAAAGTCCTGTGACATATGAACTGTGCAGCCCTGATGGTCGGCACGAGACCAGAAGAGACTCAAATACCGGCACCTGTGCCAGAAGGGGGACAGCCAAGCCAGAGAAAGACATGCAAAGAGAGGCCTTAAGGGGGATATAATACTATGATGCAATACAGGAAAGACAACCCTGGAGGGACGTTGAGAACGTGCAAAACAAGACGGGCCTCCGAAGAGAAAAGAGAGACTGATGAAGCCTCCACAGCAGTGGCGAAGACGATGGACCACAAAAACTCACAAGACAGTCAGAGGGACTGAACTGCCCTTAGCTGCCTTCGCAGCACACGCTGGGATCCTCTTCACAGTGATGATTACTCAGGCCCGGCAGAAAGACAAAGGATGCCTAGAGCGCTAGTGCTGCACCGGGTGGGAGGCATTCTGGAACATAAAGGACAAGGTCAACCTCAAGACCTGAACTACAGAGTGCACCTACCACACACACCACAGAGATACAGGCTGGAGCTGCCTGCCTTAGCGCACCCGCACTTCCTCTTCTGAAACACCCAAAACCCTGCCTCACACACCACCGACCTGGGAGAGGCATCTGCACTCGAGGGTATGTACTAGCACACACACCAGACACACACACACGACACCCCAACACCTTCCATCCCTCTGCATAGCTTTTCCAGTGCTCGGGGTCACAACAGGACGTCACTTGGCAGACACATCCTCTTCACTCTTCTTTCGGACACTCCATTCGCCTTCAGCACCTGACAATCCAGAGCTCAAGCCATCATCCCCATGATGGACAACTCCCACCTCAGCCGGGAAAATAACCCTCCTCCAGAGTACAGCTGTTGCTCTGCTCACCTGCACCAGGACAGACTGACTCTCTGGTACCAGGGCTCTGGTGACCCCAAGAACAAACAAAATTACTAAGCGATCTGCCCAAACAACTCATGCCTTCCTGCCCTGCCCTCAAATAAATTAGTCAGTGAAGTAGATTACACTTAGGCTGACTTGAACAGCTCTGCAGTCAGTCTGCCCCAAGCTTGGAGAGCTGCAGAAGGTGATTGTGACTCAAGTGCTGGACCCAAAACTTGGCCTTGTTGAACCTCATATGGTTGGACTCATCCCATTCATCCAGCCTGTCCAGACCCCTCCGTACAGCCTTCCTACCCTCAAGCAGATCTATTCTTCTACCCAGCTTGGTGTCGTCTGCAAATTACACTTAGTGTCATTTAGCTCTAGCTGTGAGGATGCCTGGGACTTTAGATCCAGCATCTATATGAGAGTTACTTTGCTGTCTTGAAGCACTTTTGTGCTTTGACACTGTGTTGGAGGACAATGATGGTTGCAAGAAACATCTCCCAGCAGTCGCGGACTATCCCTCCAAACTCTGTGATCCATCGCTGCTGCTGCTCGCTCTGACCCATCACAAAGTTGCTCTGTCTCTCTGCTGGACTTAGAGCTTGTGTCCTCCAGAAATGGGACGGGCCGAGAGGTTCTAGGCAGCGGGATGGTGTCTGAGGGCACAGGCAGGGGCAGTCTCCCCACTCGACACGACACCAGCAGTGAAGCTGAGAACGCGACGATGGCCGAGTCCCTGGGCACTGCTCTGGGGCAGGGCAGGACCGTGTCCATGGGGATAATGGTCCCAGCCCTGAGGGATCCTCTGATGCTGAGAAAACAAGCGATTGGCTTCCTTTTCTTGACAGCCTTGAGCACTGGGAGGACATTTCCCCTATGTGATGGGGATTGTCCCTTCACAGGGAATCTGCTTCAGCCAGGCTGTGACAGAAAGGGGTCTGGTCCAGGAGGAGGACAGGGCTGACAGCGAGGGATTTAGTTGCCTGTGTGTGGTGTGACTTGGCTCCCCACAGCTCCTATGTGGCTCCAGCTCTGGCCTGGGGACACTAAATGGCCTGTCCTGGCCTCACGATGTGGGGCTGAAAAGGCCCACGAGCAGCTCAGAGACGAGCTCTGGCTGCAGCAAGGAGTTGGAGGCACTGGGGGCTGCTGCCTCTGCTCAGGGCTCCTGGCACCCTCCTTGCACGGCCATCCCTCCTTTTCCAGCACCACCCTGCTTCTCATTGGAATCAGTGGATACGGCAAAGCTGCCTGTTTAAGAGCTAACACATTCCTAAGGGCAATATGGAGAGTGGCAATTGGTGTCGGCACGACAAAGTGCAACTGCTCAATGCCCTCGTGAGGGAACCTAGAAAAGCGCAAAATTCCAGAACTTTCACCCAGTTTCTGTTGACAGTCAGGTATCCACGAGCGACCGAGCGGACGAAGAGGACCAGTGAGCTGGTGTTCCCCGTCTTCGCTGTTGCTCGCAAGTGATCCAGGCATCATCCCTGGCTGCCCGTGTCTGCGTGCTGGGCAGTGCGCAGGACTGAGAGTGCGAGCAGGTGAGAGGAGCCCATTGAACTCGAGATACCCGCAGCTTCCTTAGGAGAGGGCCAACCTGGAGGGAGCTTTGGGGAACGGCCTCCTTGCAGCTTTAACTCATCAACACTCTTCCCAGCGTTTCACATCCAAACATTTCTCCTCTTTCTGGGTTGACGTTTGCAGGCTCCTCTACCACGATGGTCCTTCAAAAGAAGCGCTTCCTTCGGGCTCTTCTGGGGGCAGTGGTATTGGGGTTACTGGTTGCCCTCGTGTACCTCGTGACGCAGCACAGAGCACCCATGTACAAGGTGAGCACCGCTGCAGAGAGCAGACATGTGGCACAGACGCTCTGAGACAAGAGCCCATGTTAGGGCTTTGGAGTGAGTGGGCCTCAGTAGGACGTGCCTTGCAGGCCATAGGCATGGGTCTTCTCTAGCCATGCCAAAATGCAGACAGGAGAAAGAAGGCAGAGGCACTGAAAGAGCCTCTGAGCACACAAGCTGAAAGAGGCTCAGTGAGATCTCAGAGGGGGATGGAGGCTTTCTCAGGGACATGCAAACCATCTGGAGTCTCACGGAGCAGAGTCGCTGCTATTCTAAACCCCGCGGAAAGTGCTGGTGTGAGGTGACATCACTGCATAGGCCTCAGCAGAGAGAATCAGAGGGTGTCTCAGCTGGCAGGAGAAATGCCCATACTGAGGCCACACTTTGAAGGGCCCTGTCCCGTCACTGCTCTGCTTGGCCATGCTGTAGCCTGCCATAGCTTAGGGAGGATCTATTCATTAAGAGCATTAAGGGCTGCTCTTTGGGCACCCTCCTGAAGGTCTGGGTCGTTGCCCCTCAGGAATGATGTCAGAGAAGAAATTCTTGGAATAGCCTAAAGAGCAATCTCCCTGCAAGAAAGCAAGGATGAGGGTGTTGCAGCTAAAAGATAAGGGCACACCTCCATGCCATGTGGACACGGAGAAGAAAGCCCCATGCCACCTAACATTGACAAGGACTGCAAAAGCCAAACACAGCCCTCACCCCCGCTAAGAAAGAAAAAACAAAAAACAACCACCACTGCCATAAACTGGGAGGAGAATTAGGCTTGCAGCTAGTACTTAGGGCTGACATGCTCCTTTTCCTGTCCTGTCTCCTCTTGGCAGGACTCCTCCAAAGAAGACACATGGGTCCCTGCGGAAACGGCCAACACTTCTGGAGCTGTGGATCTCCTGAGTTTGATGCCAAACAGTTCACTTTTGCCATCCAATGAAGTCTCTAAGCTCACATTTAACTGGTACAAGGACAACCTTTACACCCAGAGACACCTCTGCTATGGACAGAATGAGGTGCTGAAGCGCCTGGCAAAGACTTTAATTGAGGTGAGAATTGAGGAAAATTGAGGGAAACTGGCTGCTAATCAGATTCTACCCTCATGCTAGCAACCACAGCAAAGATTAGAAGGTGAAACGGGAACAGCTACCTCAGGGGAGGGTAGAGAGAAGACAGAGGCAGGCTCTTTCCAAAAGTGCAAAGTGTCAGAGCAAGAGACACCTGGCACACGATGGAAAGTGAGACATTCTGGCCAGACATAGGGAAAACACTTCCACAAGAATGCTGCCTAAATAGCAGAATAGAGCCTCGAAAGCCTGTGGAATTTCCATCCTTGGAGATATTCCAAAGTGAACCGGCCAACACCTTGCTTAACCCGGTCATGCTTTCAGCTGAGGGGTGACACAGATAAAGCGAGAGGAGCCCATAGGTTCATTCAAACTCCTCCCTACTTTTTTCCTTTTGCCAGGAGTCGCCTTCCAGAACACAAGTGGGACATCCTTGCTACCCAAAAGACTACCGAGAAACCATCTGGCTGTCTTCCTTGCACACCACTCCCCACATAATGCAGAATGACTTCCACACAGCTCTTGCTGACAGAAGAGTGACCCTGGAGGGCAATGGACATGCCGAATGGTGCCGGGCTGTCATCCGCAAGCTGTTGAACTTCTCGACATGTGGCCAGAGCCAGGAGAGCACCCTCCTCGGTGCCTACGAGCCCGCTG
Organism: Tinamus guttatus; assembly: GCF_059628265.1. Classification (NCBI taxonomy): domain Eukaryota; kingdom Metazoa; phylum Chordata; class Aves; order Tinamiformes; family Tinamidae; genus Tinamus; species Tinamus guttatus. Next base: position 4,895,634 of record NW_028288831.1, read on the forward strand.
GGAGCGGGCACTTCTTTGTAAGGAAAATGCGCACCCTTCCCTTCCCTCGCTCTCTTTAGAAGCCACTGTTCTGCTCAGGGGCACCTTTGGGCTCCCATTAAGAGGCCTCTTGCCAGCCCTTTGCAGAGCTGTGCACAAGGGGCAAAAGAAGAGCTGCTTGTAGCAGTGTGCAGGGTGAGAGCTCTCCTTGCGGACAGCCCTTGCTGACTCAAGGGAGACCAGAGCAGCTGCCCCGCAGCACTTTCCCCTCTCTTACTCGGTACCATTTCTCCTTCCTGCCTTTCAGGCCTTCTCCGAATTTTACTTTGACTTGAGATTCCTTAACGTGACCAAGGAGCGCTCCCTGCTCACTGTCAGCAAGAGCATCCGGAATTTCTGCACAAGGAGCTGGCAAGATGTATGTTTCCCACAATGGCTCATGGGAGGCTCTGGGGAAGCTGCAAAGGAATAATCAATCCCCCTGGGCAGAGCTGCCCTCGTGGCTCCAAAACACCTGCCCAGTCCACACAAAATGTCTTTGCATGAAGGGCCTTACAGAGCCATCCTTCTTCATGCAGCAGTCAGCGCTCAGCAGGCCATTGCACCTGCAAGGCAATTGCCTGCTGCCAGATCATTGCTAGGAGCTCAAATAACTTCCCTTCCTTCTCACACCCGCCCCCAGCTGTCTTCTAGCTACCCTGAGGAAAATCCCTGGCGACTGCGTAGCTATTGCACCAACGCCAACTACGTCCTCACCCTCCTTGAGATTAATGAGACCAGCTGGAACGACATCATCATCCAGAGGAAGGTAAGCAGCAACCTCAGCCCAGCATGGCAATGCCCTCGCAGGCAGGTGTCCAGCAGCACCGTGCCCAGCTAACACGCAGCTGTGCAGCTCAGCCCTGTGGCCAAGGCTCGTGGAGACCTCCTGCTTGGGGACACGCGCTGTGCCTGTGCCAGGCCTGGCACGCAGAGCCCCAGTGCTGCTAGGGGCATCTCTGTGCTAGAGCTGCCCTCACGATGCCCCTCTCTCCTTTGGCAGCCCGGGAGCACGGACGTCGCCTGGAGCCTGGGCTACGCGCTGGAGCTCGCCAACACCATCCCACGGGAGCTGCTGCACTTGGTGCAGAGGCAAAACCCCTCCGTGCGCGCTGCAGCCGTGGCCCTCATGGTGTCTACTCTTGGCGTGGGGCTTGTTGTCGTGCACACCCACTGGCACATGTAGGAGATGGGCTGCATCTCAGAGATGGTAGGAAGGCGTCAAGGCTGGAGGGCTGACTCACACACTGGCCAGCAGGACAGAGAGCCCATCCCTTCATCTTGGGCCCATGACGTGGAGCATATTAACCTTTACAGGACTCAAAAAGCGAAGGCTGGACTCTTTTTGAACTGTGCCCAAAAGGGAGCTTGGCACTACAGGGCATTTTCCAAGGAGCCTCCCTCCCCTTTAACTCTGCTCGCATCAGCCTGTGCGCTCTAGAAATCCCAAGCAGGGCCTTTCTTACAGCTTTGCAGATGCTGATGCCTGTTCCTCGTGTGGCCTTCAGGCCATCTGATTAGCAGCCTGTTTCTCTCAATTTTCCTCAATTCTCACCTCAATTAAACTCTTTGCAAGGCGCTTCAGCACCTCATTCTGTCCATAGCAGAGGTGGTGCTGGGTGTAAACGTTGTCCTTGTACCAGTTAAATGTGAGCTTAGAGACTTCCTTGGATGGCAAAACTAAACAGTTTGGCATTAAACTCAGGAGATCCACAGCGCCAGAAGTGTTGGCCGTTTCTGCAGGGACCCGTTTGTCTTCTTTGGAGGAGTCCTGCCAAGCTGAGACACCACGACGTTAAAAGACCTGCTGTGGAGATGGCCACAGATTTGGGGACATTTGCCATCTGTGAATGCTGTCCTGCCTTTGCCTTTGTTTTTGCTCATCTGCTAGCTGTCCTGCAATCATCCATCTGGCCATTTGTCAGCTGCACGTTCACCTTCTACCAGCGATGAGCTGACCCCTACCATTTCTTCAGATATTTTTCCCTGGTTTTTAGCTGTTCTATTAGTTCTATTAACTATGATAGAAATAAATATTCTGAAAGGCACCCAAGAGGGAAATTCTTCTTCTTTTGCTCCTGAATCAAAAGGATTTTAATGTTGTTGGTCCCAGGTAAGGGGTGGTGCCAATGATGGGAGCTGAGGCCAGGTGCCAGAACAAGGGCCTTGGCCGTGGGGAGCTGCTCTGCAAAATGCAGCTTAGTCCCCAGTGTGTGGTGTGACCTGGCTCCCCACTGGCCTCTGCTCAGGTCGCATGTGGCTGCAGCCCTGCCCCGGGGACACTAAATGGCCTGTCCTGGCCTCAGGGCATGGAGCTGAAAACACAGCCTAGGAGCACCCCATGTACTGGTCCTTGTGCACACTTAGGTGTCACTGGGACCCCAGCACAGGCCACACTGGGACTGCTGTGGGTGCGACTGTACATGGAATGTGACAGGTCACGCTGAGTGCACAAGCCACAGATTCTGCCTCCCCACCCGTCACAGAGCCATGTGGGGGGCCCCAGGCAGGGAGAGAGCTGGGGCAGTAAGGCCTGGGTGCCATGGGGGTTTGCAGGGAAGCAAGTTGGGAGGATCTGCTGGGATGGCTGCTGTCTGCTGAAGGGCACGAGGCAGTGGAGCAGTAGAGGAGGGAGGACGGGGGATGCGAGGGCTGAGATGCTCCGGCAGCCCAGGCCCTGCTTCCTGCAAGGCAGGCACAAGCCGGGCAGAGGGGTCACTGTGGTCGGCCTTGCACAGGCCGCCCCTCAACCAGGCCAAGGGAACCTGTCTCAGCCTGCAGCGCTGGCTCCTTGGCACTCAGTAAATGGCAGCCTTCACAAGGCAGCTAGCACCACTCCCTACAGAGCGGTGCCGTTACCTGCACGTGCTTTTTAGGTGCTGCCATTTGCAGGCTAAGAGGTGCCCTGGGAACCCAGGAGCACCCGAGCTTGGCAGCCTTAACTGCAGCCAACATTTTGCCACAACGCTTCCCTGCTTAAACAGAGACAAGAAACAGCTTCTGCAGAGCTGGCACACAAATGTTAGGCCCTACCCTAACCCAGGCGACAGCCTGGCAGTGCAGCCTGGCAATAACCCCATGGCTCACACACACCGGGCTCTAGTCCCTGCCTCCTCCAGCACACGTGGACCTGTGCTCTGTTCCTGCCACACTGCAGATGAGTTCTCTCCCACTTTACTGCAGGACATGCCAGGCCTCTCCAAAGCCTCAGGAGCCCCCAGGCCTTCCCTCGTGTGTGTGGGAAAAAAGTGCCTGTTCTAACAGATCCTGCCAGGATCCTCACTCACCCCTGTGTCCCTGTGCTACACGCTCCGTACGGCTGCCTCACCTGTGCCAGGGCTGAGCATGATCACAGGGGTGTCAGCAACACCCCAGAACTTCATTCCTCCTTTCTTCACCCAAAGAGGGGCCCGGACATCTCCTGCAAAACAAACACGACGCCTAGCAGCATGCAGGACCACTGCTTTCAGAAACCACCCAGCACAGACCCCGCAGAGGGCACAGCCTAGGCCAGCCCAAAGCGGGGCCACCCACAAGGCTCTGTCAGTATGGATGTGCCTGACTTAACAGGAACCCCCACCTCAAGGTGCTTGTGGTGCTACAGCACACTGGGTGAGTGTGAAAGGCCCTTCAGCTGGCCCAGACACCCCTGTGTCACTCTGCAAAGTGCTCTAAGGAAACCCAGAGCAAGGCAAAAGCGCCACAGCACAGGGGTGCTGGGACAGCAGCCCCCTCCTCACACACACACCATGGACCATCAAAGACAGTGGCAGAAGGAAGCAGAGATCTCAACCTGCCTCTCATCTAAAGGACACACAGAGGACTCAAGAGACCCGTCCGGGTACTCCAAGAAGACCCACTCATGTCACACAGAGCAATCCCCTGCCCTCCTGCAGCACAGACACCCTGGCAGCTTATTGCACTTGCTAGGGGACCCAGCTCAGGGGCTCGGTCATCAGAGCAGCACACACAGTCCTAGGGAGACAGGACAGGAGGTGGTAAACTCTAGCCCTAACCCTTAACCCTAAACCTTCTTCTTAAGGAGGTAGTGCATGCTGAGGGGGAGGGAGGCGGGTAGGGGAGAGGTAGACACGGATGAGGACAGGGAAGGGATAGAGCAGGGAATGGCGGGGAAAGAGGGGAGGTGACGGGGAGGATGGAGAGAGGAGGGGTGGGAGAGCACAAGGCAGGTATGTGCTGTGTACATGCAAGGGCTGCAATAGCGTAGTGCGGGAGGTGTACCAGGGTGGGTGTCCTTGGTGTATGCGGTTACACAGAAGATGCTCTATGTTCCAGAAAGGAAAAAAAAAAAACAACAAGAACCACACCAAGACCTGCTGAGAGCAGTGCACAGATGCAACACACACCATAGAGACACAGGCTGGAGCTGCCTGCCTCACACACCGCTCATCCCCAAGAGGCATCCACACTAGACAGTCTGGAAGCAAAGAGACTCACCATCAAAAGACTCCCCAACACCTTCTGTCCATCCACCCACTTAGCTCTGGCAGTGCTCAGGGTCACCACTGGACTTCAGGAGCTGTCCTCAGTTGGCAGACACATCCTTTCCATCTTGTTTTGGACACCTCGTTCACCCTCATCACCTGCCTAACTAGACCTCAAGTTGTCATTGCCATGATAGATACGTGCGAATGCAGCAGCAAAAACACCCTCCTCCAAAGAAGAGCTCTCCCTCTGCTCACCTGCACCGGGACACAATCACGTTCTGGCATCAGGGCTCTGAGGGGGCTTGTGACACTTAGAACAAGCAAAATTACCAACTAAGTCTTCTGCTAGGCAGGAATGAGGAGTCCTACACCTACGGACACAGCATTACTCTCAGTTATTCTACCTCACCTTGGATCCTCAGTAGTGACTGGAAAGGGCCAGCTCAGCACCTGACAAAGCGGAGCAAAAGCAAATCACCAACATGCAGCACGGCAGCACCCCATCGCTCAAAACAAACCCAACACACACACACAGGCACCCCATCTCTCCCGCTTGGGCTCCTTGTGCTCACGCAGTGCCTCCTCTCCGCCAAATCCAACAAAATCTACAAACACAAAAGACGAGAGAAGAGCACACCTTGAGGAGATGACAAAAAATACATCCCAACTGCAGTAATACCCCAATACAACACCTTGACCTCTTCTGCTAGCGCATCCAGAACAGCGGCCTATGTGCTGCAAGCTCTAGAGCTGCCGTAGGGCCTGTAAGAGGAGAAGGGAGGTGGGCAAGAGACACAGCACCAGGGACACAATGCCCCTACCCTAGGCTCTGCTTGCTCTCACAGGCAAGACCCTCACCTTGCCGCGCTCCTCCAGAACCCCAGCACCCCCCTCTCCACATTACTCAACACCTGCATGCACAAAGCAAAAACTCATCAAAAAAGCCCACAGACCACAACACTTTACCCCCAACAACTGCCTCGCTCATCTTCTTCTTAGGAAAGGACCCTTTCTCACGCCTTCTCTTTTGGGACCGTCAGGACACGGACCCCTGCATTTGAAAAGCAATGCAAAACCTACCTGCCCCACCAACCCACCCCGTCCCCCAAAAATTAATAAATCAAGTGCATTATGCACAGACATGCTCAACAATCACCAGGCCATCACTGCCACACTCCATAACCTACTGCACACAACTCCAACAGTCAGGGAGCTCCAGCCCCAAACAGACAGGCACGCACACAAACAACATCAGGCAAACAGAGGAAAGCTCTACGCAGCAAGAACTTATACCACATGGAAAATACTGAGGACTACAAAGTCCTGTGACATATGAACTGTGCAGCCCTGATGGTCGGCACGAGACCAGAAGAGACTCAAATACCGGCACCTGTGCCAGAAGGGGGACAGCCAAGCCAGAGAAAGACATGCAAAGAGAGTCCTTAAGGGGGATATAATACTATGATGCAATACAGGAAAGACAACCCTGGAGGGACGTTGAGAACGTGCAAAACAAGACGGGCCTCCGAAGAGAAAAGAGAGACTGATGAAGCCTCCACAGCAGTGGCGAAGACGATGGACCACAAAAACTCACAAGACAGTCAGAGGGACTGAACTGCCCTTAGCTGCCTTCGCAGCACACGCTGGGATCCTCTTCACAGTGATGATTACTCAGGCCCGGCAGAAAGACAAAGGATGCCTAGAGCGCTAGTGCTGCACCGGGTGGGAGGCATTCTGGAACATAAAGGACAAGGTCAACCTCAAGACCTGAACTACAGAGTGCACCTACCACACACACCACAGAGATACAGGCTGGAGCTGCCTGCCTTAGCGCACCCGCACTTCCTCTTCTGAAACACCCAAAACCCTGCCTCACACACCACCGACCTGGGAGAGGCATCTGCACTCGAGGGTATGTACTAGCACACACACCATACACACACACACGACACCCCAACACCTTCCATCCCTCTGCATAGCTTTTCCAGTGCTCGGGGTCACAACAGGACGTCACTTGGCAGACACATCCTCTTCACTCTTCTTTCGGACACTCCATTCACCTTCAGCACCTGACAATCCAGAGCTCAAGCCATCATCCCCATGATGGACAACTCCCACCTCAGCCGGGAAAATAACCCTCCTCCAGAGTACAGCTGTTGCTCTGCTCACCTGCACCAGGACAGACTGACTCTCTGGTACCAGGGCTCTGGTGGCCCCAAGAACAAACAAAATTACTAAGCGATCTGCCCAAACAACTCATGCCTTCCTGCCCTGCCCTCAAATAAATTAGTCAGTGAAGTAGATTACACTTAGGCTGACCTGAACAGCTCTGCAGTCAGTCTGCCCCAAGCTTGGAGAGCTGCAGAAGGTGATTGTGACTCAAGTGCTGGACCCGAAACTTGGCCTTGTTGAACCTCATATGGTTGGACCCATCCCATTCATCCAGCCTGTCCAGACCCCTCCGTACAGCCTTCCTACCCTCAAGCAGATCTATTCTTCTACCCAGCTTGGTGTCGTCTGCAAATTACACTTAGTGTCATTTAGCTCTAGCTGTGAGGATGCCTGGGACTTTAGATCCAGCATCTATATGAGAGTTACTTTGCTGTCTTGAAGCACTTTTGTGCTTTGACACTGTGTTGGAGGACAATGATGGTTGCAAGAAACATCTCCCAGCAGTCGCGGACTATCCCTCCAAACTCTGTGATCCATCGCTGCTGCTGCTTGCTCTGACCCATCACAAAGTTGCTCTGTCTCTCTGCTGGACTTAGAGCTTGTGTCCTCCAGAAATGGGACGGGCCGAGAGGTTCTAGGCAGGGGGATGGTGTCTGAGGGCACAGGCAGGGGCAGTCTCCCCACTCGACACGACACCAGCAGTGAAGCTGAGAACGCGACGATGGCCGAGTCCCTGGGCACTGCTCTGGGGCAGGGCAGGACCGTGTCCATGGGGATAATGGTCCCAGCCCTGTGGGATCCTCTGATGCTGAGAAAACAAGCGATTGGCTTCCTTTTCTTGACAGCCTTGAGCACTGGGAGGACATTTCCCCTATGTGATGGGGATTGTCCCTTCACAGGGAATCTGCTTCAGCCAGGCTGTGACAGAAAGGGGTCGGGTCCAGGAGGAGGACAGGGCTGACAGCGAGGGATTTAGTTGCCTGTGTGTGGTGTGACTTGGCTCCCCACAGCTCCTATGTGGCTCCAGCTCTGGCCTGGGGACACTAAATGGCCTGTCCTGGCCTCACGATGTAGGGCTGAAAAGGCCCACGAGCAGCTCAGAGACGAGCTCTGGCTGCAGCAAGGAGTTGGAGGCACTGGGGGCTGCTGCCTCTGCTCAGGGCTCCTGGCACCCTCCTTGCACGGCCATCCCTCCTTTTCCAGCACCATCCTGCTTCTCATTGGAATCAGTGGATACGGCAAAGCTGCCTGTTTGAGAGCTAACACATTCCTAAGGGCAATATGGAGAGTGGCGATTGGTGTCGGCACGACAAGGTGCAACTGCTCAATGCCCTCGTGAGGGAACCTAGAAAAGCGCAAAATTCCAGAACTTTCACCCAGTTTCTGTTGACAGTCTGGTATCCACGAGCGACCGAGCGGACGAAGAGGACCAGTGAGCTGGTGTTCCCCGTCTTCGCTGTTGCTCGCAAGTGATCCTGGCATCATCCCTGGCTGCCCGTGTCTGCGTGCTGGGCAGCGCGCAGGACTGAGAGTGCGAGCAGGTGAGAGGAGCCCATTGAACTCGAGATACCCGCAGCTTCCTTAAGGAGAGGGCCAACCTGGAGGCAGCTTTGGGGAACGGCCTCCTTGCAGCTTTAACTCATCAGCACTCTTCCCAGCGTTACACATCCAAACATTTTTCCTCTTTCTGGGTTGACGTTTGCAGGCTCCTCTACCACGATGGTCCTTCAAAAGAAGCGCTTCCTCCGGGCTCTTCTGGGGGCAGTGGTATTGGAGTTACTGGTTGCCCTCTTGTACCTCGTGACGCAGCACAGAGCACCCATGTACAAGGTGAGCACCGCTGCAGAGAGCAGACATGTGGCACAGACGCACCGAGACAAGAGCCCATGTTAGGGCTTTGGAGTGAGTGGGCCTCAGTAGGACGTGCCTTGCAGGCCATAGGCATGGGTCTTCTCTAGCCATGCCAAAATGCAGACAGGAGAAAGAAGGCAGAGGCACTGAAAGAGCCTCTGAGCACACAAGCTGAAAGAGGCTCAGTGAGATCTCAGAGGGGGATGGAGGCTTTCTCAGGGACATGCAAACCATCTGGAGTCTCACGGAGCAGAGTCGCTGCTATTCTAAACCCCGCGGAAAGTGCTGGTGTGAGGTGACATCACTGCATAGGCCTCAGCAGAGAGAATCAGAGGGTGTCTCAGCTGGCAGGAGAAATGCCCATACTGAGCCCACACTTTGAAGGGCCCTGTCCTGTCACTGCTCTGCTTGGCCATGCTGTAGCCTGCCATAGCTTAGGGAGGATCTATTCATTAAGAGCATTAAGGGCTGCTCTTTGGGCACCCTCCTGAAGGTCTGGGTCGTTGCCCCTCAGGAACGATGTCAGAGAAGTAATTCTTGGAATAGCCTAAAGAGCAATCTCCCTGCAAGAAAGCAAGGATGAGGGTGTTGCAGCTAGAAGATAAGGGCACACCTCCATGCCATGTGGACACGGAGAAGAAAGCCCCATGCCACCTAACACTGACAAGGACTGCAAAAGCCAAACACAGCCCTCACCCCCGCTAAGAAAGAAAAAACAAAAAACAACCACCACTGCCATAAACTGGGAGGAGAATTAGGCTTGCAGCTAGTACTTAGGGCTGACATGCTCCTTTTCCTGTCCTGTCTCCTCTTGGCAGGACTCCTCCAAAGAAGACACATGGGTCCCTGCGGAAACGGCCAACACTTCTGGAGCTGTGGATCTCCTGAGTTTGATGCCAAACAGTTCACTTTTGCCATCCAATGAAGTGTCTAAGCTCACATTTAGCTGGTACAAGGACAACCTTTACACCCAGAGACACCTCTGCTATGGACAGAATGAGGTGCTGAAGCGCCTGGCAAAGACTTTAATTGAGGTGAGAATTGAGGAAAATTGAGGGAAACTGGCTGCTAATCAGATTCTACCCTCATGCTAGCAACCACAGCAAAGATTAGAAGGTAAAACGGGAACAGCTACCTCAGGGGAGGGTAGAGAGAAGACAGAGGCAGGCTCTTTCCAAAAGTGCAAAGTGTCAGAGCAAGAGACACCTGGCACACGATGGAAAGTGAGACATTCTGGCCAGACATAGGGAAAACACTTCCACAAGAATGCTGCTTAAATAGCAGAATAGAGCCTCGAAAGCCTGTGGAGTTTCCATCCTTGGAGATATTCCAAAGTGAACCGGCCAACACCTTGCTTAACCCGGTCATGCTTTCAGCTGAGGGGTGACACAGAGAAAGTGAGAGGAGCCCATAGGTTCATTCAAACTCCTCCCTACTTTTTTCCTTTTGCCAGGAGTCGCCTTCCAGAACACAAGTGGGACATCCTTGCTACCCAAAAGACTACCGAGAAACCATCTGGCTGTCTTCCTTGCACACCACTCCCCACATAATGCAGAATGACTTCCACACAGCTCTTGCTGACAGAAGAGTGACCCTGGAGGGCAATGGACATGCCGAATGGTGCCGGGCTGTCATCCGCAAGCTGTTGAACTTCTCGACATGTGGCCAGAGCCAGGAGAGCACCCTCCTCGGTGCCTACGAGCCCGCTGGGAGCGGGCACTTCTTTGTAAGGAAAATGCGCACCCTTCCCTTCCCTCGCTCTCTTTAGAAGCCACTGTTCTGCTCAGGGGCACCTTTGGGCTCCCATTAAGAGGCCTCTTGCCAGCCCTTTGCAGAGCTGTGCACAAGGGGCAAAAGAAGAGCTGCTTGTAGCAGTGTGCAGGGTGAGAGCTCTCCTTGCGGACAGCCCTTGCTGACTCAAGGGAGACCAGAGCAGCTGCCCCGCAGCACTTTCCCCTCTCTTACTCGGTACCATTTCTCCTTCCTGCCTTTCAGGCCTTCTCTGAATTTTACTTTGACTTGAGATTCCTTAACGTGACCAAGGAGCGCTCCCTGCTCACTGTCAGCAAGAGCATCCGGAATTTCTGCACAAGGAGCTGGCAAGATGTATGTTTCCCACAATGGCTCATGGGAGGCTCTGGGGAAGCTGCAAAGGAATAATCAATCCCCCTGGGCAGAGCTGCCCTCATGGCTCCAAAACACCTGCCCAGTCCACACAAAATGTCTTTGCATGAAGGGCCTTACAGAGCCATCCTTCTTCATGCAGCAGTCAGCGCTCAGCAGGCCATTGCACCTGCAAGGCAATTGCCTGCTGCCAGATCATTGCTAGGAGCTCAAATAACTTCCCTTCCTTCTCACACCCGCCCCCAGCTGTCTTCTAGCTACCCTGAGGAAAATCCCTGGCGACTGCGTAGCTATTGCACCAACGCCAACTACGTCCTCACCCTCCTTGAGATTAATGAGACCAGCTGGAACGACATCATCATCCAGAGGAAGGTAAGCAGCAACCTCAGCCCAGCATGGCAATGCCCTCGCAGGCAGGTGTCCAGCAGCACCGTGCCCAGCTAACATGCAGCTGTGCAGCTCAGCCCTGTGGCCAAGGCTCGTGGAGACCTCCTGCTTGGGGACACGTGCTGTGCCTGTGCCAGGCCTGGCACGCAGAGCCCCAGTGCTGCTAGGGGCATCTCTGTGCTAGAGCTGCCCTCACGATGCCCCTCTCTCCTTTGGCAGCCCGGGAGCACGGACGTCGCCTGGAGCCTGGGCTACGCGCTGGAGCTCGCCAACACCATCCCACGGGAGCTGCTGCACTTGGTGCAGAGGCAAAACCCCTCCGTGCGCGCTGCAGCCGTGGCCCTCATGGTGTCTACTCTTGGCGTGGGGCTTGTTGTCGTGCACACCCACTGGCACATGTAGGAGCTGGGCTGCATCTCAGAGATGGTAGGAAGGCGTCAAGGCTGGAGGGCTGACTCACACACTGGCCAGCAGGACAGAGAGCCCATCCCTTCATCTTGGGCCCATGACGTGGAGCATATTAACCTTTACAGCACTCAAAAAGCGAAGGCTGGACTCTTTTTGAACTGTGCCCAAAAGGGAGCTTGGCACTACAGGGCATTTTCCAAGGAGCCTCCCTCCCCTTTAACTCTGCTCGCATCAGCCTGTGCGCTCTAGAAATCCCAAGCAGGGCCTTTCTTACAGCTTTGCAGATGCTGATGCCTGTTCCTCGTGTGGCCTTCATGCCATCTGATTAGCAGCCTGTTTCTCTCAATTTTCCTCAATTCTCACCTCAATTAAACTCTTTGCAAGGTGCTTCAGCACCTCATTCTATCCATAGCAGAGGTGACTCTGGGTGTAAACGTTGTCCTTGTACCAGTTAAATGTGAGCTTAGAGACTTCCTTGGATGGCAAAACTGAACTGTTTGGCATTAAACTCAGGAGATCCACAGCTCCAGAAGTGTTGGCCGTTTCTGCAGGGACCCGTGTGTCTTCTTTGGAGGAGTCCTGCCAAGCTGAGACACCACGACGTTAAAAGACCTGCTGTGGAGATGGCCACAGATTTGGGGACATTTGCCATCTGTGAATGCTGTCCTGCCTTTGCCTTTGTTTTTGCTCATCTGCTAGCTGTCCTGCCAATCATCCATCTGGCCATTTGTCAGCTGCACGTTCACCTTCTACCAGCGATGAGCTGACCCCTACCACTTCTTCGGATATTTTTCCCTGGTTTTTAGCTGTTCTATTAGTTCTATTAACTATGATAGAAATAAATATTCTGAAAGGCACCCAAGAGGGAAATTCTTCTTCTTTTGCTCCTGAATCAAAAGGATTTTAATGTTGTTGGTCCCAGGTAAGGGGTGGTGCCAATGATGGGAGCTGAGGCCAGGTGCCAGAACAAGGGCCTTGGCCGTGGGGAGGTGCTCTGCAAAATGCAGCTTAGTCCCCAGTGTGTGGTGTGACCTGGCTCCCCACTGGCCTCTGCTCAGGTCGCATGTGGCTGCAGCCCTGCCCCGGGGACACTAAATGGCCTGTCCTGGCCTCAGGGCATGGAGCTGAAAACACAGCCTAGGAGCACCCCATGTACTGGTCCTTGTGCACACTTAGGTGTCACTGGGACCCCAGCACAGGCCACTGGGACTTCATTCCTGCTGTGGGTGCAACTCTACATGGAATGTGACAGGTCACGCTGAGTGCACAAGCCACAGATTCTGCCTCCCCACCAGTCACAGAGACATGTGGGGGGCCCCAGGCAGGGAGAGAGCTGGGGCAGTAAGGCCTGGGTGCCATGGGGGTTTGCAGGGAAGCAAGTTGGGAGGATCTGCTGGGATGGCTGCTGTCTGCTGAAGGGCACGAGGCAGTGGAGCAGTAGAGGAGGGAGGACGGGGGATGCGAGGGCTGAGATGCTCCGGCAGCCCAGGCCCTGCTTCCTGCAAGGCAGGCACAAGCCGGGCAGAGGGCTCACTGTGGCCGGCCTTGCACAGGCCGCCCCTCAACCAGGCCAAGGGAACCTGTCTCAGCCTGCAGCGCTGGCTCCTTGGCACTCAGTAAACGGCAGCCTTCACAAGGCAGCTAGCACCACTCCCTACAGAGCGGTGCCGTTACCTGCACGTGCTTTTTAGGTGCTGCCATTTGCAGGCTAAGAGGTGCCCTGAGAACTCAGGAGCACCCGAGCTTGGCAGCCTTAACTGCAGCCAACATTTTGCCACAACGCTTCCCTGCTTAAACAGAGACAAGAAACAGCTTCTGCAGAGCTGGCACACAAATGTTAGGCCCTACCCTAACCCAGGCGACAGCCTGGCAGTGCAGCCTGGCAATAACCCCAAGGCTCACACACACCGGGCTCTAGTCCCTGCCTCCTCCAGCACACGTGGACCTGTGCTCTGTTCCTACCACACTGCAGATGAGTTCTCTCCCACTTTACTGCAGGACATGCCAGGCCTCTCCAAAGCCTCAGGAGCCCCCAGGCCTTCCCTCGTGTGTGTGGGAAAAAAGTGCCTGTTCTAACAGATCCTGCCAGGATCCTCACTCACCCCTGTGTCCCTGTGCTACATGCTCCGTACGGCTGCCTCACCTGTGTCAGGGCTGAGCATGATCACAGGGGTGTCAGCAACACCCCAGAACTTCATTCCTCCTTTCTTCACCCAAAGAGGGGCCCGGACATCTCCTGCAAAACAAACACGACGCCTAGCAGCATGCAGGACCACTGCTTTCAGAAACCACCCAGCACAGACCCCGCAAAGGGCACAGCCTAGGCCAGCCCAAAGCGGGGCCACCCACAAGGCTCTGTCAGTATGGATGTGCCTGACTTAACAGGAACCCCCACCTCAAGGTGCTTGTGGTGCTACAGCACACTGGGTGAGTGTGAAAGGCCCTTCAGCTGGCCCAGACACCCCTGTGTCACTCTGCAAAGTGCTCTAAGGAAACCCAGAGCAAGGCAAAAGCGCCACAGCACAGGGGTGCTGGGACAGCAGCCCCCTCCTCACACACACACCATGGACCATCAAAGACAGTGGCAGAAGGAAGCAGAGATCTCAACCTGCCTCTCATCTAAAGGACACACAGAGGACTCAAGAGACCCGTCCGGGTACTCCAAGAAGACCCACTCATGTCACACAGAGCAATCTCCTGTCCTCCTGCAGCACAGACACCCTGGCAGCTTATTGCACTTGCTAGGGGACCCAGCTCAGGGGCTCGGTCATCAGAGCAGCACACACAGTCCTAGGGAGACAGGACAGGAGGTGGTAAACTCTAGCCCTAACCCTTAACCCTAAACCTTCTTCTTAAGGAGGTAGTGCATGCTGAGGGGGAGGGAGGCGGGTAGGGGAGAGGTAGACACGGATGAGGACAGGGAAGGGATAGAGCAGGGAATGGCGGGGAAAGAGGGGAGGTGACGGGGAGGATGGAGAGAGGAGGGGTGGGAGAGCACAAGGCAGGTATGTGCTGTGTACATGCAAGGGCTGCAATAGCGTAGTGCGGGAGGTGTACCAGGGTGGGTGTCCTTGGTGTATGCGGTTACACAGAAGATGCTCTATGTTCCAGAAAGGAAAAAAAAAAAAAACAACAAGAATCACACCAAGACCTGCTGAGAGCAGTGCACAGATGCAACACACACCATAGAGACACAGGCTGGAGCTGCCTGCCTCACACACCGCTCATCCCCAAGAGGCATCCACACTAGACAGTCTGGAAGCAAAGAGACTCACCATCAAAAGACTCCCCAACACCTTCTGTCCATCCACCCACTTAGCTCTGGCAGTGCTCAGGGTCACCACTGGACTTCAGGAGCTGTCCTCAGTTGGCAGACGCATCCTTTCCATCTTGTTTTGGACACCTCGTTCACCTTCATCACCTGCCTAACTAGACCTCAAGTTGTCATTGCCATGCCAGATAAGTCCCAATGCAGTAGCCAATACACCCTCCTCCAAAGAAGAGCTCTCCCTCTGCTCACCTGCACTGGGACACAACCACGTTCTGGCATCAGGGCTCTGAGGGGACTTGTGACACTTAGAACAAGCAAAATTACCAACTAAGTCTTCTGCTAGGCAGGAATGAGGAGTCCTACACCTACGGACACAGCATTACTCTCAGTTATTCTACCTCACCTTGGATCCTCAGTCGTGACTGGAAAGGGCCAGCTCAGCACCTGACAAAGCGGAGCAAAAGCAAATCACCAACATGCAGCACGGCAGCACCCCATCGCTCAAAACAAACCCAACACACACACACAGGCACCCCATCTCACCCGCTTGGGCTCCTTGTGCTCACGCAGTGCCTCCTCTCCGCCAAATCCAACAAAATCTACAAACACAAAAGACGAGAGAAGAGCACACCTTGAGGAGATGACAAAAAATACATCCCAACTGCAGTAATACCCCAATACAACACCTTGACCTCTTCTGCTAGCGCATCCAGAACAGCGGCCTATGTGCTGCAAGCTCTAGAGCTGCCACAGGGCCTGTAAGAGGAGAAGGGAGGTGGGCAAGAGACACAGCACCAGGGACACAATGCCCCTACCCTAGGCTCTGCTTGCTCTCACAGGCAAGACCCTCACCTTGCCGCGCTCCTCCAGAACCCCAGCAACCCCCTCTCCACATTACTCAACACCTGCATGCACAAAGCAAAAACTCATCAAAAAAACCCACAGACCACAACACTTTACCCCCAACAACTCCCTCGCTCATCTTCTTCTTAGGAAAGGACCCTTTCTCATGCCTTCTCTTTTGGGACCGTCAGGACACGGACCCCTGCATTTGAAAAGCAATGCAAAACCTACCTGCCCCACCAACCCACCCCGTCCCCCAAAAATTAATAAATCAAGTGCATTATGCACAGACATGCTCAACAATCACCAGGCCATCACTGCCACACTCCATAACCTACTGCACACAACTCCAACAGTCAGGGAGCTCCAGCCCCGAACAGACAGGCACGCACACAAACAACATCAGGCAAACAGAGGAAAGCTCTACGCAGCAAGAACTTATACCACATGCAAAAAAAAATGAGGACTACAAAGTCCTGTGACATATGAACTGTGCAGACCTGATGCTTGGCACGAGACCAGAAGAGACTCAAATACTGGCACCTGTGCCAGAAGGGGGACAGCCAAGCCAGAGAAAGACATGCAAAGAGAGTCCTTAAGGGGGATATAATACTATGATGCAATACAGGAAAGACAACCCTGGAGGAATGTTGAGAACGTGCAAAACAAGACGGGCCTCCAAAGAGAAAAGAGAGACTGATGAAGCCTCCACAGCAGTGGCGAAGACGATGGACCACAAAAACTCACAAGACAGTCAGAGGGACTGAACTGCCCTTAGCTGCCTTCGCAGCACACGCTGGGATCCTCTTCACAGTGATGATTACTCAGGTCCGGCAGAAAGACAAAGGATGCCCAGAGCGCTAGTGCTGCACCGGGTGGGAGGCATTCTGGAACATAAAGGACAAGGTCAACCTCAAGACCTGAACTACAGAGTGCACCTACCACACACACCACAGAGATACAGGCTGGAGCTGCCTGCCTTAGCGCACCCGCACTTCCTCTTCTGAAACACCCAAAACCCTGCCTCACACACCACCGACCTGGGAGAGGCATCTGCACTCGAGGGTATGTACTAGCACACACACCATACACACACACACGACACCCCAACACCTTCCATCCCTCTGCATAGCTTTTCCAGTGCTCGGGGTCACAACAGGACGTCACTTGGCAGACACATCCTCTTCACTCTTCTTTCGGACACTCCATTCGCCTTCACCACCTGACAATCCAGAGCTCAAGCCATCATCCCCATGATGGACAACTCCCACCTCAGCCGGGAAAATAACCCTCCTCCAGAGTACAGCTGTTGCTCTGCTCACCTGCACCAGGACAGACTGACTCTCTGGTACCAGGGCTCTGGTGACCCCAAGAACAAACAAAATTACTAAGCGATCTGCCCAAACAACTCATGCCTTCCTGCCCTGCCCTCAAATAAATTAGTCAGTGAAGTAGATTACACTTAGGCTGACCTGAACAGCTCTGCAGTCAGTCTGCCCCAAGCTTGGAGAGCTGCAGAAGGTGATTGTGACTCAAGTGCTGGACCCGAAACTTGGCCTTGTTGAACCTCATATGGTTGGACTCATCCCATTCATCCAGCCTGTCCAGACCCCTCCGTACAGCCTTCCTACCCTCAAGCAGATCTATTCTTCTACCCAGCTTGGTGTCGTCTGCAAATTACACTTAGTGTCATTTAGCTCTAGCTGTGAGGATGCCTGGGACTTTAGATCCAGCATCTATATGAGAGTTACTTTGCTGTCTTGAAGCACTTTTGTGCTTTGACACTGTGTTGGAGGACAATGATGGTTGCAAGAAACATCTCCCAGCAGTCGCGGACTATCCCTCCAAACTCTGTGATCCATCGCTGCTGCTGCTCGCTCTGACCCATCACAAAGTTGCTCTGTCTCTCTGCTGGACTTAGAGCTTGTGTCCTCCAGAAATGGGACGGGCCGAGAGGTTCTAGGCAGGGGGATGGTGTCTGAGGGCACAGGCAGGGGCAGTCTCCCCACTCGACACGACACCAGCAGTGAAGCTGAGAACGCGACGATGGCCGAGTCCCTGGGCACTGCTCTGGGGCAGGGCAGGACCGTGTCCATGGGGATAATGGTCCCAGCCCTGTGGGATCCTCTGATGCTGAGAAAACAAGCGATTGGCTTCCTTTTCTTGACAGCCTTGAGCACTGGGAGGACATTTCCCCTATGTGATGGGGATTGTCCCTTCACAGGGAATCTGCTTCAGCCAGGCTGTGACAGAAAGGGGTCTGGTCCAGGAGGAGGACAGGGCTGACAGCGAGGGATTTAGTTGCCTGTGTGTGGTGTGACTTGGCTCCCCACAGCTCCTATGTGGCTCCAGCTCTGGCCTGGGGACACTAAATGGCCTGTCCTGGCCTCACGATGTGGGGCTGAAAAGGCCCACGAGCAGCTCAGAGACGAGCTCTGGCTGCAGCAAGGAGTTGGAGGCACTGGGGGCTGCTGCCTCTGCTCAGGGCTCCTGGCACCCTCCTTGCACGGCCATCCCTCCTTTTCCAGCACCAGCCTGCTTCTCATTGGAATCAGTGGATACGGCAAAGCTGCCTGTTTAAGAGCTAACACATTCCTAAGGGCAATATGGAGAGTGGCGATTGGTGTCGGCACGACAAAGTGCAACTGCTCAATGCCCTCGTGAGGGAACCTAGAAAAGCGCAAAATTCCAGAACTTTCACCCAGTTTCTGTTGACAGTCTGGTATCCAAGAGCGACCGAGCGGACGAAGAGGACCAGTGAGCTGGTGTTCCCCGTCTTCGCTGTTGCTCGCAAGTGATCCTGGCATCATCCCTGGCTGCCCGTGTCTGCGTGCTGGGCAGTGCGCAGGACTGAGAGTGCGAGCAGGTGAGAGGAGCCCATTGAACTCGAGATACCCGCAGCTTCCTTAGGAGAGGGCCAACCTGGAGGCAGCTTTGGGGAACGGCCTCCTTGCAGCTTTAACTCATCAACACTCTTCCCAGCGTTTCACATCCAAACATTTCTCCTCTTTCTGGGTTGACGTTTGCAGGCTCCTCTACCACGATGGTCCTTCAAAAGAAGCGCTTCCTTCGGGCTCTTCTGGGGGCAGTGGTATTGGGGTTACTGGTTGCCCTTGTGTACCTCGTGACGCAGCACAGAGCACCCATGTACAAGGTGAGCACCGCTGCAGAGAGCAGACATGTGGCACAGACGCTCTGAGACAAGAGCCCATGTTAGGGCTTTGGAGTGAGTGGGCCTCAGTAGGACGTGCCTTGCAGGCCATAGGCATGGGTCTTCTCTAGTCATGCCAAAATGCAGACAGGAGAAAGACGGCAGAGGCACTGAAAGAGCCTCTGAGCACACAAGCTGAAAGAGGCTCAGTGAGATCTCAGAGGGGGATGGAGGCTTTCTCAGGGACATGCAAACCATCTGGAGTCTCACGGAGCAGAGTCGCTGCTATTCTAAACCCCGCGGAAAGTGCTGGTGTGAGGTGACATCACTGCATAGGCCTCAGCCTTGAGCACTGGGAGGACATTTCCCCTATGTGATGGGGATTGTCCCTTCACAGGGAATCTGCTTCAGCCAGGCTGTGACAGAAAGGGGCCTGGTCCAGGAGGAGGACAGGGCTGACAGCGAGGGATTTAGTTGCCTGTGTCTGGTGTGACTTGGCTCCCCACAGCTCCTATGTGGCTCCAGCTCTGGCCTGGGGACACTAAATGGCCTGTCCTGGCCTCACGATGTGGGGCTGAAAAGGCCCACGAGCAGCTCAGAGACGAGCTCTGGCTGCAGCAAGGAGTTGGAGGCACTGGGGGCTGCTGCCTCTGCTCAGGGCTCCTGGCACCCTCCTTGCACGGCCATCCCTCCTTTTCCAGCACCAGCCTGCTTCTCATTGGAATCAGTGGATACGGCAAAGCTGCCTGTTTAAGAGCTAACACATTCCTAAGGGCAATATGGAGAGTGGCGATTGGTGTCGGCACGACAAAGTGCAATTGCTCAATGCCCTCGTGAGGGAACCTAGAAAAGCGCAAAATTCCAGAACTTTCACCCAGTTTCTGTTGACAGTCAGGTATCCACGAGCGACCGAGCGGACGAAGAGGACCAGTGAGCTGGTGTTCCCTGTCTTCGCTGTTGCTCGCAAGTGATCCTGGCATCATCCCTGGCTGCCCGTGTCTGCGTGCTGGGCAGCGCGCAGGACTGAGAGTGCGAGCAGGTGAGAGGAGCCCATTGAACTCGAGATACCCGCAGCTTCCTTAGGAGAGGGCCAACCTGGAGGCAGCTTTGGGGAACGGCCTCCTTGCAGCTTTAACTCATCAATGCACTTCCCAGCGTTTCACATCCAAACATTTTTCCTCTTTCTGGGTTGACGTTTGCAGGCTCCTCTACCACGATGGTCCTTCAAAAGAAGCGCTTCCTTCGGGCTCTTCTGGGGGCAGTGGTATTGGAGTTACTGGTTGCCCTCGTGTACCTCGTGACGCAGCACAGAGCACCCATGTACAAGGTGAGCACCGCTGCAGAGAGCAGACATGTGGCACAGACGCACCGAGACAAGAGCCCATGTTAGGGCTTTGGAGTGAGTGGGCCTCAGTAGGACGTGCCTTGCAGGCCATAGGCATGGGTCTTCTCTAGCCATGCCAAAATGCAGACAGGAGAAAGAAGGCAGAGGCACTGAAAGAGCCTCTGAGCACACAAGCTGAAAGAGGCTCAGTGAGATCTCAGAGGGGGATGGAGGCTTTCTCAGGGACATGCAAACCATCTGGAGTCTCACGGAGCAGAGTCGCTGCTATTCTAAACCCCGCGGAAAGTGCTGGTGTGAGGTGACATCACTGCATAGGCCTCAGCAGAGAGAATCAGAGGGTGTCTCAGCTGGCAGGAGAAATGCCCATACTGAGGCCACACTTTGAAGGGCCCTGTCCTGTCACTGCTCTGCTTGGCCATGCTGTAGCCTGCCATAGCTTAGGGAGGATCTATTCATTAAGAGCATTAAGGGCTGCTCTTTGGGCACCCTCCTGAAGGTCTGGGTCGTTGCCCCTCAGGAATGATGTCAGAGAAGAAATTCTTGGAATAGCCTAAAGAGCAATCTCCCTGCAAGAAAGCAAGGATGAGGGTGTTGCAGCTAAAAGATAAGGGCACACCTCCATGCCATATGGACACGGAGAAGAAAGCCCCATGCCACCTAACACTGACAAGGACTGCAAAAGCCAAACACAGCCCTCACCCCCGCTAAGAAAGAAAAACAAAAAACAACCACCACTGCCATAATCTGGGAGGAGAATTAGGCTTGCAGCTAGTACTTAGGGCTGACATGCTCCTTTTCCTGTCCTGTCTCCTCTTAGCAGGACTCCTCCAAAGAAGACACATGGGTCCCTGCGGAAACGGCCAACACTTCTGGAGCTGTGGATCTCCTGAGTTTGATGCCAAACAGTTCACTTCTGCCATCCAATGAAGTCTCTAAGCTCACATTTAACTGGTACAAGGACAACCTTTACACCCAGAGACACCTCTGCTATGGACAGAATGAGGTGCTGAAGCGCCTGGCAAAGACTTTAATTGAGGTGAGAATTGAGGAAAATTGAGGGAAACTGGCTGCTAATCAGATTCTACCCTCATGCTAGCAACCACAGCAAAGATTAGAAGGTAAAACGGGAACAGCTACCTCAGGGGAGGGTAGAGAGAAGACAGAGGCAGGCTCTTTCCAAAAGTGCAAAGTGTCAGAGCAAGAGACACCTGGCACACGATGGAAAGTGAGACATTCTGGCCAGACATAGGGAAAACACTTCCACAAGAATGCTGCTTAAATAGCAGAATAGAGCCTCGAAAGCCTGTGGAGTTTCCATCCTTGGAGATATTCCAAAGTGAACCGGCCAACACCTTGCTTAACCCGGTCATGCTTTCAGCTGAGGGGTGACACAGATAAAGCGAGAGGAGCCCATAGGTTCATTCAAACTCCTCCCTACTTTTTTCCTTTTGCCAGGAGTCGCCTTCCAGAACACAAGTGGGACTACCCAAAAGACTACCGAGAAACCATCTGGCTGTCTTCCTTGCACACCACTCCCCACATAATGCAGAATGACTTCCACACAGCTCTTGCTGACAGAAGAGTGACCCTGGAGGGCAATGGACATGCCGAATGGTGCCGGGCTGTCATCCGCAAGCTGTTGAACTTCTCGACATGTGGCCAGAGCCAGGAGAGCACCCTCCTCGGTGCCTACGAGCCCGCTGGGAGCGGGCACTTCTTTGTAAGGAAAATGCGCACCCTTCCCTTCCCTCGCTCTCTTTAGAAGCCACTGTTCTGCTCAGGGGCACCTTTGGGGTCCCATTAAGAGGCCTCTTGCCAGCCCTTTGCAGAGCTGTGCACAAGGGGCAAAAGAAGAGCTGCTTGTAGCAGTGTGCAGGGTGAGAGCTCTCCTTGCGGACAGCCCTTGCTGACTCAAGGGAGACCAGAGCAGCTGCCCCGCAGCACTTTCCCCTCTCTTACTCGGTACCATTTCTCCTTCCTGCCTTTCAGGCCTTCTCCGAATTTTACTTTGACTTGAGATTCCTTAACGTGACCAAGGAGCGCTCCCTGCTCACTGTCAGCAACAGCATCCGGAATTTCTGCACAAGGAGCTGGCAAGATGTATGTTTCCCACAATGGCTCATGGGAGGCTCTGGGGAAGCTGCAAAGGAATAATCAATCCCCCTGGGCAGAGCTGCCCTCATGGCTCCAAAACACCTGCCCAGTCCACACAAAATGTCTTTGCATGAAGGGCCTTACAGAGCCATCCTTCTTCATGCAGCAGTCAGCGCTCAGCAGGCCATTGCACCTGCAAGGCAATTGCCTGCTGCCAGATCATTGCTAGGAGCTCAAATAACTTCCCTTCCTTCTCACACCCGCCCCCAGCTGTCTTCTAGCTACCCTGAGGAAAATCCCTGGCGACTGCGTAGCTATTGCACCAACGCCAACTACGTCCTCACCCTCCTTGAGATTAATGAGACCAGCTGGAATGACATCATCATCCAGAGGAAGGTAAGCAGCAACCTCAGCCCAGCATGGCAATGCCCTCGCAGGCAGGTGTCCAGCAGCACCGTGCCCAGCTAACACGCAGCTGTGCAGCTCAGCCCTGTGGCCAAGGCTCGTGGAGACCTCCTGCTTGGGGACACGCGCTGTGCCTGTGCCAGGCCTGGCACGCAGAGCCCCAGTGCTGCTAGGGGCATCTCTGTGCTAGAGCTGCCCTCACGATGCCCCTCTCTCCTTTGGCAGCCCGGGAGCACGGACGTCGCCTGGAGCCTGGGCTACGAGCTGGAGCTCGCCAACACCATCCCACGGGAGCTGCTGCACTTGGTGCAGAGGCAAAACCCCTCCGTGCGCGCTGCAGCCGTGGCCCTCATGGTGTCCACTCTTGGCGTGGGGCTTGTTGTCGTGCACACCCACTGGCACATGTAGGAGCTGGGCTGCATCTCAGAGATGGTAGGAAGGCGTCAAGGCTGGAGGGCTGACTCACACACTGGCCAGCAGGACAGAGAGCCCATCCCTTCATCTTGGGCCCATGACGTGGAGCATATTAACCTTTACAGCACTCAAAAAGCGAAGGCTGGACTCTTTTTGAACTGTGCCCAAAAGGGAGCTTGGCACTACAGGGCATTTTCCAAGGAGCCTCCCTCCCCTTTAACTCTGCTCGCATCAGCCTGTGCGCTCTAGAAATCCCAAGCAGGGCCTTTCTTACAGCTTTGCAGATGCTGATGCCTGTTCCTCGTGTGGCCTTCATGACATCTGGTTAGCAGCCTGTTTCTCTCAATTTTCCTCAATTCTCACCTCAATTAAACTCTTTGCAAGGCGCTTCAGCACCTCATTCTGTCCATAGCAGAGGTGGTGCTGGGTGTAAACGTTGTCCTTGTACCAGTTAAATGTGAGCTTAGAGACTTCCTTGGATGGCAAAACTGAGCTGTTTGGCATTAAACTCAGGAGATCCACAGCGCCAGAAGTGTTGGCCGTTTCTGCAGGGACCCGTGTGTCTTCTTTGGAGGAGTCCTGCCAAGCTGAGACACCACGCGGTTAAAAGACCTGCTGTGGAGATGGCCACAGATTTGGGGACATTTGCCATCTGTGAATGCTGTCCTGCCTTTGCCTTTGTTTTTGCTCATCTGCTAGCTGTCCTGCCAATCATCCATCTGGCCATTTGTCAGCTGCACGTTCACCTTCTACCAGCGATGAGCTGACCCCTACCATTTCTTCAGATATTTTTCCCTGGTTTTTAGCTGTTCTATTAGTTCTATTAACTATGATAGAAATAAATATTCTGAAAGGCACCCAAGAGGGAAATTCTTCTTCTTTTGCTCCTGAATCAAAAGGATTTTAATGTTGTTGGTCCCAGGTAAGGGGTGGTGCCAATGATGGGAGCTGAGGCCAGGTGCCAGAACAAGGGCCTTGGCCGTGGGGAGCTGCTCTGCAAAATGCAGCTTAGTCCCCAGCGTGTGGTGTGACCTGGCTCCCCACTGGCCTCTGCTCAGGTCGCATGTGGCTGCAGCCCTGCCCCGGGGACACTAAATGGCCTGTCCTGGCCTCAGGGCATGGAGCTGAAAACACAGCCTAGGAGCACTCCATGTACTGGTCCTTGTGCACACTTAGGTGTCACTGGGACCCCAGCACAGGCCACACTGGGACTGCTGTGGGTGCGACTGTACATGGAATGTGACAGGTCACGCTGAGTGCACAAGCCACAGATTCTGCCTCCCCACCAGTCACAGAGCCATGTGGGGGGCCCCAGGCAGGGAGAGAGCTGGGGCAGTAAGGCCTGGGTGCCATGGGGGTTTGCAGGGAAGCAAGTTGGGAGGATCTGCTGGGATGGCTGCTGTCTGCTGAAGGGCACGAGGCAGTGGAGCAGTAGAGGAGGGAGGACGGGGGATGCGAGGGCTGAGATGCTCCGGCAGCCCAGGCCCTGCTTCCTGCAAGGCAGGCACAAGCCGGGCAGAGGGCTCACTGTGGCCGGCCTTGCACAGGCCGCCCCTCAACCAGGCCAAGGGAACCTGTCTCAGCCTGCAGCGCTGGCTCCTTGGCACTCAGTAAACGGCAGCCTTCACAAGGCAGCTAGCACCACTCCCTACAGAGCGGTGCCGTTACCTGCACGTGCTTTTTAGGTGCTGCCATTTGCAGGCTAAGAGGTGCCCTGGGAACCCAGGAGCACCCGAGCTTGGCAGCCTTAACTGCAGCCAACATTTTGCCACAACGCTTCCCTGCTTAAACAGAGACAAGAAACAGCTTCTGCAGAGCTGGCACACAAATGTTAGGCCCTACCCTAACCCAGGCGACAGTCTGGCAGTGCAGTCTGGCAATAACCCCATGGCTCACACACACCAGGCTCTAGTCCCTGCCTCCTCCAGCACACGTGGACCTGTGCTCTGTCCCTGCCACACTGCACATGAGTTCTCTCCCACTTTACTGCAGGACATGCCAGGCCTCTCCAAAGCCTCAGGAGCCCCCAGGCCTTCCCTCGTGTGTGTGGGAAAAAAGTGCCTGTTCTAACAGATCCTGCCAGGATCCTCACTCACCCCTGTGTCCCTGTGCTACATGCTCCGTACGGCTGCCTCACCTGTGCCAGGGCTGAGCATGATCACAGGGGTGTCAGCAACACCCCAGAACTTCATTCCTCCTTTCTTCACCCAAAGAGGGGCCCGGACATCTCCTGCAAAACAAACACGACGCCTAGCAGCATGCAGGACCACTGCTTTCAGAAACCACCCAGCACAGACCCCGCAGAGGGCACAGCCTAGGCCAGCCCAAAGCGGGGCCACCCACAAGGCTCTGCCAGTATGGATGTGCCTGACTTAACAGGACCCCCACCTCAAGGTGCTCGTGGTGCTACAGCACACTGGGTGAGTGTGAAAGGCCCTTCAGCTGGCCCAGACACCCCTGTGTCACTCTGCAAAGTGCTCTAAGGAAACCCAGAGCAAGGCAAAAGCGCCACAGCACAGGGGTGCTGGGACAGCAGCCCCCTCCTCACACACACACCATGGACCATCAAAGACAGTGGCAGAAGGAAGCAGAGATCTCAACCTGCCTCTCATCTAAAGGACACACAGAGGACTCAAGAGACCCGTCCGGGTACTCCAAGAATCATAGAATCATAGAATGCTTAGGTTTGGAAGGGACCTCTAGAGATCATCTAGTCCAACCCCCCTGCATACGCAGGGACACCTAGAGCACGTGGCACAGGACTGCATCCAAGCGGGTTTTGAAGATCTCCAGAGAAGGAGACTCTACAATCTCTCCGGGCAGCCTGTTCCAGTGCTCTGTCACCCTCACTGTTAAGAAATTTTTCCTTAAGTTCCTATGGAATTTTTGATGTTTCAGTTTCCGGCCATTTCCTCTAGTCCTATCAGTGGCCACCACTGAAAGGAGACCAGCACCGTCCTCTGCACTCCCTCCCTTGAGGTATTTATATACACTGATTAGATCCCCTCTCAGCCTTCTCTTCTCCAGGCTGAACAGGCCCAGCTCCCTCAGCCTCTCCTCATAGGGCAGATGTTCCAGGCCCCTGATCATCCTTGTAGCCCTGCGCTGGACTCTCTCCAGCAGCTCCACATCCCTCTTGTCCTGTGGAGCCCAGAACTGGACACAATACTCCAGATGCGGCCTCACCAGGGCTGAGTAGAGGGGCAGGATCACCTCCCTCGACCTGCTGGAGATGCTCTTCTTAATGCAGCCCAGGATTCCATTGGCCTTCTTGGCCACGAGGGCACGCTGCTGCCTCATGGTCAACTTATCATCCACCATGACACCCAGGTCTTTCTCTGCAGAGCTGCTCTCCACAAGGTCGGTCCCCAGCCTGTACTGGTGTCTGGGGTTATTCCTCCCCAGGTGCAGGACCTTGCACTTGGCCTTGTTCAATTGCATGAGGTTTTTCACCGCCCAGTTGTCCAGTCTGTCCAGGTCCCTCTGGATGGCAGAGCAGCCCTCTGGGGTATCGGCTACTCCTCCCAGTTTCGTGTCATCAGCAAACTTGCTGAGGGAGCACTCTGTGCCTTCATCCAGGTCATTGATTAATAAATTGAACAGGACTGGAACAAGAACTGACCCCTGGGGGACCCGACTAGCCACAGGCCTCCAAATAGACTCTACACCGCTGATCACCACTCTCTGGGCCCTGCCATCCAGCCAGTTCCTAATCCATCTCACTGTGCACTCATCTATCCCACACTTCCGGAGCTTGCCCAGGAGGATGTTGTGAGGGACGGTGTTAGGCCGTCCCACTCATGTCACACAGAAGACCCACTCATGTCACACAGAGCAATCCCCTGCCCTCCTGCAGAACAGACACCCTGGCAGCTTATTGCACTTGCTAGGGGACCCAGTTCAGGGGCTCGGTCATCAGAGCAGCACACACAGTCCTAGGGAGATAGGACAGAAAGGGCCAGCTCAGCACCTGACAAAGCGGAGCAAAAGCAAATCACCAACATGCAGCACGGCAGCACCCCATCGCTCAAAACAAACCCAACACACACACACAGGCACCCCATCTCACCCGCTTGGGCTCCTTGTGCTCACGCAGTGCCTCCTCTCCGCCAAATCCAACAAAATCTACAAACACAAAAGACGAGAGAAGAGCACACCTTGAGGAGATGACAAAAAATACATCCCAACTGCAATAATACCCCATTACAACACCTTGACCTCTTCTGCTAGCGCATCCAGAACAGCGGCCTATGTGCTGCAAGCTCTAGAGCTGCCGTAGGGCCTGTAAGAGGAGAAGGGAGGTGGGCAAGAGACACAGCACCAGGGACACAATGCCCCTACCCTAGGCTCTGCTTGCTCTCACAGGCAAGACCCTCACCTTGCCGCGCTCCTCCAGAACCCCAGCAACCCCCTCTCCACATTACTCAACACCTGCATGCACAAAGCAAAAACTCATCAAAAAAGCCCACAGACCACAACACTTTACCCCCAACAACTGCCTCGCTCATCTTCTTCTTAGGAAAGGACCCTTTCTCACGCCTTCTCTTTTGGGACCGTCAGGACACGGACCCCTGCATTTGAAAAGCAATGCAAAACCTACCTGCCCCACCAACCCACCCCGTCCCCCAAAAATTAATAAATCAAGTGCATTATGCACAGACATGCTCAACAATCACCAGGCCATCACTGCCACACTCCATAACCTACTGCACACAACTCCAACAGTCAGGGAGCTCCAGCCCCAAACAGACAGGCACGCACACAAACAACATCAGGCAAACAGAGGAAAGCTCTACGCAGCAAGAACTTATACCACATGGAAAATACTGAGGACTACAAAGTCCTGTGACATATGAACTGTGCAGCCCTGATGGTCGGCACGAGACCAGAAGAGACTCAAATACCGGCACCTGTGCCAGAAAGGGGACAGCCAAGCCAGAGAAAGACATGCAAAGAGAGGCCTTAAGGGGGATATAATACTATGATGCAATACAGGAAAGACAACCCTGGAGGGACGTTGAGAACGTGCAAAACAAGACGGGCTTCCGAAGAGAAAAGAGAGACTGATGAAGCCTCCACAGCAGTGGCGAAGACGATGGACCACAAAAACTCACAAGACAGTCAGAGGGACTGAACTGCCCTTAGCTGCCTTCGCAGCACACGCTGGGATCCTCTTCACAGTGATGATTACTCAGGCCCGGCAGAAAGACAAAGGATGCCTAGAGCGCTAGTGCTGCACCGGGTGGGAGGCATTCTGGAACATAAAGGACAAGGTCAACCTCAAGACCTGAACTACAGAGTGCACCTACCACACACACCACAGAGATACAGGCTGGAGCTGCCTGCCTTAGCGCACCCGCACTTCCTCTTCTGAAACACCCAAAACCCTGCCTCACACACCACCGACCTGGGAGAGGCATCTGCACTCGAGGGTATGTACTAGCACACACACCATACACACACACACGACACCCCAACACCTTCCATCCCTCTGCATAGCTTTTCCAGTGCTCGGGGTCACAACAGGACGTCACTTGGCAGACACATCCTCCTCACTCTTCTTTCGGACACTCCATTCGCCTTCACCACCTGACAATCCAGAGCTCAAGCCATCATCCCCATGATGGACAACTCCCACCTCAGCCGGGAAAATAACCCTCCTCCAGAGTACAGCTGTTGCTCTGCTCACCTGCACCAGGACAGACTGACTCTCTGGTACCAGGGCTCTGGTGACCCCAAGAACAAACAAAATTACTAAGCGATCTGCCCAAACAACTCATGCCTTCCTGCCCTGCCCTCAAATAAATTAGTCAGTGAAGTAGATTACACTTAGGCTGACCTGAACAGCTCTGCAGTCAGTCTGCCCCAAGCTTGGAGAGCTGCAGAAGGTGATTGTGACTCAAGTGCTGGACCCGAAACTTGGCCTTGTTGAACCTCATATGGTTGGACGAATCCCATTCATCCAGCCTGTCCAGACCCCTCCGTACAGCCTTCCTACCCTCAAGCAGATCTATTCTTCTACCCAGCTTGGTGTCGTCTGCAAATTACACTTAGTGCCATTTAGCTCTAGCTGTGAGGATGCCTGGGACTTTAGATCCAGCATCTATATGAGAGTTACTTTGCTGTCTTGAAGCACTTTTGTGCTTTGACACTGTGTTGGAGGACAATGATGGTTGCAAGAAACATCTCCCAGCAGTCGCGGACTATCCCTCCAAACTCTGTGATCCATCGCTGCTGCTGCTCGCTCTGACCCATCACAAAGTTGCTCTGTCTCTCTGCTGGACTTAGAGCTTGTGTCCTCCAGAAATGGGACGGGCCGAGAGGTTCTAGGCAGCGGGATGGTGTCTGAGGGCACAGGCAGGGGCAGTCTCCCCACTCGACACGACACCAGCAGTGAAGCTGAGAACGCGACGATGGCCGAGTCCCTGGGCACTGCTCTGGGGCAGGGCAGGACCGTGTCCATGGGGATAATGGTCCCAGCCCTGTGGGATCCTCTGATGCTGAGAAAACAAGCGATTGGCTTCCTTTTCTTGACAGCCTTGAGCACTGGGAGGACATTTCCCCTATGTGATGGGGATTGTCCCTTCACAGGGAATCTGCTTCAGCCAGGCTGTGACAGAAAGGGGTCTGGTCCAGGAGGAGGACAGGGCTGACAGCGAGGGATTTAGTTGCCTGTGTGTGGTGTGACTTGGCTCCCCACAGCTCCTATGTGGCTCCAGCTCTGGCCTGGGGACACTAAATGGCCTGTCCTGGCCTCACGATGTGGGGCTGAAAAGGCCCACGAGCAGCTCAGAGACGAGCTCTGGCTGCAGCAAGGAGTTGGAGGCACTGGGGGCTGCTGCCTCTGCTCAGGGCTCCTGGCACCCTCCTTGCACGGCCATCCCTCCTTTTCCAGCACCAGCCTGCTTCTCATTGGAATCAGTGGATACGGCAAAGCTGCCTGTTTAAGAGCTAACACATTCCTAAGGGCAATATGGAGAGTGGCGATTGGTGTCGGCACGACAAAGTGCAACTGCTCAATGCCCTCGTGAGGGAACCTAGAAAAGCGCAAAATTCCAGAACTTTCACAGAGTTTCTGTTGACAGTCTGGTATCCACGAGCGACCGAGCGGACGAAGAGGACCAGTGAGCTGGTGTTCCCCGTCTTCGCTGTTGCTCGCAAGTGATCCTGGCATCATCCCTGGCTGCCCGTGTCTGCGTGCTGGGCAGCGCGCAGGACTGAGAGTGCGAGCAGGTGAGAGGAGCCCATTGAACTCGAGATACCCGCAGCTTCCTTAAGGAGAGGGCCAACCTGGAGGCATCTTTGGGGAACGGCCTCCTTGCAGCTTTAACTCATCAGCACTCTTCCCAGCGTTACACATCCAAACATTTTTCCTCTTTCTGGGTTGACGTTTGCAGGCTCCTCTACCACGATGGTCCTTCAAAAGAAGCGCTTCCTCCGGGCTCTTCTGGGGGCAGTGGTATTGGGGTTACTGGTTGCCCTCGTGTACCTCGTGACGCAGCACAGAGCACCCATGCACAAGGTGAGCACCGCTGCAGAGAGCAGACATGTGGCACAGACGCACCGAGACAAGAGCCCATGTTAGGGCTTTGGAGTGAGTGGGCCTCAGTAGGACGTGCCTTGCAGGCCATAGGCATGGGTCTTCTCTAGCCATGCCAAAATGCAGACAGGAGAAAGAAGGCAGAGGCACTGAAAGAGCCTCTGAGCACACAAGCTGAAAGAGGCTCAGTGAGATCTCAGAGGGGGATGGAGGCTTTCTCAGGGACATGCAAACCATCTGGAGTCTCACGGAGCAGAGTCGCTGCTATTCTAAACCCCGCGGAAAGTGCTGGTGTGAGGTGACATCACTGCATAGGCCTCAGCAGAGAGAATCAGAGGGTGTCTCAGCTGGCAGGAGAAATGCCCATACTGAGGCCACACTTTGAAGGGCCCTGTCCTGTCACTGCTCTGCTTGGCCATGCTGTAGCCTGCCATAGCTTAGGGAGGATCTATTCATTAAGAGCATTAAGGGCTGCTCTTTGGGCACCCTCCTGAAGGTCTGGGTCGTTGCCCCTCAGGAACGATGTCAGAGAAGTAATTCTTGGAATAGCCTAAAGAGCAATCTCCCTGCAAGAAAGCAAGGATGAGGGTGTTGCAGCTAAAAGATAAGGGCACACCTCCATGCCATGTGGACACGGAGAAGAAAGCCCCATGCCACCTAACACTGACAAGGACTGCAAAAGCCAAACACAGCCCTCACCCCCGCTAAGAAAGAAAAACAAAAAACAACCACCACTGCCATAAACTGGGAGGAGAATTAGGCTTGCAGCTAGTACTTAGGGCTGACATGCTCCTTTTCCTGTCCTGTCTCCTCTTGGCAGGACTCCTCCAAAGAAGACACATGGGTCCCTGCGGAAACGGCCAACACTTCTGGAGCTGTGGATCTCCTGAGTTTGATGCCAAACAGTTCACTTCTGCCATCCAATGAAGTCTCTAAGCTCACATTTAACTGGTACAAGGACAACCTTTACACCCAGAGACACCTCTGCTATGGACAGAATGAGGTGCTGAAGCGCCTGGCAAAGACTTTAATTGAGGTGAGAATTGAGGAAAATTGAGGGAAACTGGCTGCTAATCAGATTCTACCCTCATGCTAGCAACCACAGCAAAGATTAGAAGGTGAAACGGGAACAGCTACCTCAGGGGAGGGTAGAGAGAAGACAGAGGCAGGCTCTTTCCAAAAGTGCAAAGTGTCAGAGCAAGAGACACCTGGCACACGATGGAAAGTGAGACATTCTGGCCAGGCATAGGGAAAACACTTCCACAAGAATGCTGCCTAAATAGCAGAATAGAGCCTCGAAAGCCTGTGGAATTTCCATCCTTGGAGATATTCCAAAGTGAACCGGCCAACACCTTGCTTAACCCGGTCATGCTTTCAGCTGAGGGGTGACACAGATAAAGCGAGAGGAGCCCATAGGTTCATTCAAACTCCTCCCTACTTTTTTCCTTTTGCCAGGAGTCGCCTTCCAGAACACAAGTGGGACATCCTTGCTACCCAAAAGACTACCGAGAAACCATCTGGCTGTCTTCCTTGCACACCACTCCCCACATAATGCAGAATGACTTCCACACAGCTCTTGCTGACAGAAGAGTGACCCTGGAGGGCAATGGACATGCCGAATGGTGCCGGGCTGTCATCCGCAAGCTGTTGAACTTCTCGACATGTGGCCAGAGCCAGGAGAGCACCCTCCTCGGTGCCTACGAGCCCGCTGGGAGCGGGCACTTCTTTGTAAGGAAAATGCGCACCCTTCCCTTCCCTCGCTCTCTTTAGAAGCCACTGTTCTGCTCAGGGGCACCTTTGGGGTCCCATTAAGAGGCCTCTTGCCAGCCCTTTGCAGAGCTGTGCACAAGGGGCAAAAGAAGAGCTGCTTGCAGCAGTGTGCAGGGTGAGAGCTCTCCTTGCGGACAGCCCTTGCTGACTCAAGGGAGACCAGAGCAGCTGCCCCGCAGCACTTTCCCCTCTCTTACTCGGTACCATTTCTCCTTCCTGCCTTTCAGGCCTTCTCCGAATTTTACTTTGACTTGAGATTCCTTAACGTGACCAAGGAGCGCTCCCTGCTCACTGTCAGCAACAGCATCCGGAATTTCTGCACAAGGAGCTGGCAAGATGTATGTTTCCCACAATGGCTCATGGGAGGCTCTGGGGAAGCTGCAAAGGAATAATCAATCCCCCTGGGCAGAGCTGCCCTCGTGGCTCCAAAACACCTGCCCAGTCCACACAAAATGTCTTTGCATGAAGGGCCTTACAGAGCCATCCTTCTTCATGCAGCAGTCAGCGCTCAGCAGGCCATTGCACCTGCAAGGCAATTGCCTGCTGCCAGATCATTGCTAGGAGCTCAAATAACTTCCCTTCCTTCTCACACCCGCCCCCAGCTGTCTTCTAGCTACCCTGAGGAAAATCCCTGGCGACTGCGTAGCTATTGCACCAACGCCAACTACGTCCTCACCCTCCTTGAGATTAATGAGACCAGCTGGAACGACATCATCATCCAGAGGAAGGTAAGCAGCAACCTCAGCCCAGCATGGCAATGCCCTCGCAGGCAGGTGTCCAGCAGCACCGTGCCCAGCTAACACGCAGCTGTGCAGCTCAGCCCTGTGGCCAAGGCTCGTGGAGACCTCCTGCTTGGGGACACGCGCTGTGCCTGTGCCAGGCCTGGCACGCAGAGCCCCACTGCTGCTAGGGGCATCTCTGTGCTAGAGCTGCCCTCACGATGCCCCTCTCTCCTTTGGCAGCCCGGGAGCACGGACGTCGCCTGGAGCCTGGGCTACGCGCTGGAGCTCGCCAACACCATCCCACGGGAGCTGCTGCACTTGGTGCAGAGGCAAAACCCCTCCGTGCGCGCTGCAGCCGTGGCCCTCATGGTGTCCACTCTTGGCGTGGGGCTTGTTGTCGTGCACACCCACTGGCACATGTAGGAGATGGGCTGCATCTCAGAGATGGTAGGAAGGCGTCAAGGCTGGAGGGCTGACTCACACACTGGCCAGCAGGACAGAGAGCCCATCCCTTCATCTTGGGCCCATGACGTGGAGCATATTAACCTTTACAGGACTCAAAAAGCGAAGGCTGGACTCTTTTTGAACTGTGCCCAAAAGGGAGCTTGGCACTACAGGGCATTTTCCAAGGAGCCTCCCTCCCCTTTAACTCTGCTCGCATCAGCCTGTGCGCTCTAGAAATCCCAGGCAGGGCCTTTCTTACAGCTTTGCAGATGCTGATGCCTGTTCCTCGTGTGGCCTTCAGGCCATCTGATTAGCAGCCTGTTTCTCTCAATTTTCCTCAATTCTCACCTCAATTAAACTCAATTGCGCTCAATTAAAGCGCAAGGCGCTTCAGCACCTCATTCTGTCCATAGCAGAGGTGGTGCTGGGTGTAAACGTTGTCCTTGTACCAGTTAAATGTGAGCTTAGAGACTTCCTTGGATGGCAAAACTGAGCTGTTTGGCATTAAACTCAGGAGATCCACAGCGCCAGAAGTGTTGGCCGTTTCTGCAGGGACCCGTGTGTCTTCTTTGGAGGAGTCCTGCCAAGCTGAGACACCACGCGGTTAAAAGACCTGCTGTGGAGATGGCCACAGATTTGGGGACATTTGCCATCTGTGAATGCTGTCCTGCCTTTGCCTTTGTTTTTGCTCATCTGCTAGCTGTCCTGCCAATCATCCATCTGGCCATTTGTCAGCTGCACGTTCACCTTCTACCAGCGATGAGCTGACCCCTACCATTTCTTCAGATATTTTTCCCTGGTTTTTAGCTGTTCTATTAGTTCTATTAACTATGATAGAAATAAATATTCTGAAAGGCACCCAAGAGGGAAATTCTTCTTCTTTTGCTCCTGAATCAAAAGGATTTTAATGTTGTTGGTCCCAGGTAAGGGGTGGTGCCAATGATGGGAGCTGAGGCCAGGTGCCAGAACAAGGGCCTTGGCCGTGGGGAGGTGCTCTGCAAAATGCAGCTTAGTCCCCAGTGTGTGGTGTGACCTGGCTCCCCACTGGCCTCTGCTCAGGTCGCATGTGGCTGCAGCCCTGCCCCGGGGACACTAAATGGCCTGTCCTGGCCTCAGGGCATGGAGCTGAAAACACAGCCTAGGAGCACTCCATGTACTGGTCCTTGTGCACACTTAGGTGTCACTGGGACCCCAGCACAGGCCACACTGGGACTGCTGTGGGTGCGACTGTACATGGAATGTGACAGGTCACGCTGAGTGCACAAGCCACAGATTCTGCCTCCCCACCCGTCACAGAGCCATGTGGGGGGCCCCAGGCAGGGAGAGAGCTGGGGCAGTAAGGCCTGGGTGCCATGGGGGTTTGCAGGGAAGCAAGTTGGGAGGATCTGCTGGGATGGCTGCTGTCTGCTGAAGGGCACGAGGCAGTGGAGCAGTAGAGGAGGGAGGACGGGGGATGCGAGGGCTGAGATGCTCCGGCAGCCCAGGCCCTGCTTCCTGCAAGGCAGGCACAAGCCGGGCAGAGGGCTCACTGTGGCCGGCCTTGCACAGGCCGCCCCTCAACCAGGCCAAGGGAACCTGTCTCAGCCTGCAGCGCTGGCTCCTTGGCACTCAGTAAACGGCAGCCTTCACAAGGCAGCTAGCACCACTCCCTACAGAGCGGTGCCGTTACCTGCACGTGCTTTTTAGGTGCTGCCATTTGCAGGCTAAGAGGTGCCCTGGGAACCCAGGAGCACCCGAGCTTGGCAGCCTTAACTGCAGCCAACATTTTGCCACAACGCTTCCCTGCTTAAACAGAGACAAGAAACAGCTTCTGCAGAGCTAGCACACAAATGTTAGGCCCTACCCTAACCCAGGCGACAGCCTGGCAGTGCAGCCTGGCAATAACCCCAAGGCTCACACACACCAGGCTCTAGTCCCTGCCTCCTCCAGCACACGTGGACCTGTGCTCTGTTCCTGCCACACTGCACATGAGTTCTCTCCCACTTTACTGCAGGACATGCCAGGCCTCTCCAAAGCCTCAGGAGCCCCCAGGCCTTCCCTCGTGTGTGTGGGAAAAAAGTGCCTGTTCTAACAGATCCTGCCAGGATCCTCACTCACCCCTGCGTCCCTGTGCTACACGCTCCGTACGGCTGCCTCACCTGTGCCAGGGCTGAGCATGATCACAGGGGTGTCAGCAACACCCCAGAACTTCATTCCTCCTTTCTTCACCCAAAGAGGGGCCCGGATAGCTCCTGCAAAACAAACACGACGCCTAGCAGCATGCAGGACCACTGCTTTCAGAAATCACCCAGCACAGACCCCGCAAAGGGCACAGCCTAGGCCAGCCCAAAGCGGGGCCACCCACAAGGCTCTGCCAGTATGGATGTGCCTGACTTAACAGGAACCCCCACCTCAAGGTGCTTGTGGTGCTACAGCACACTGGGTGAGTGTGAAAGGCCCTTCAGCTGGCCCAGACACCCCTGTGTCACTCTGCAAAGTGCTCTAAGGAAACCCAGAGCAAGGCAAAAGCGCCACAGCACAGGGGTGCTGGGACAGCAGCCCCCTCCTCACACACACACCATGGACCATCAAAGACAGTGGCAGAAGGAAGCAGAGATCTCAACCTGCCTCTCATCTAAAGGACACACAGAGGACTCAAGAGACCCGTCCGGGTACTCCAAGAAGACCCACTCATGTCACACAGAGCAATCCCCTGCCCTCCTGCAGCACAGACACCCTGGCAGCTTATTGCACTTGCTAGGGGACCCAGCTCAGGGACTCGGTCATCAGAGCAGCACACACAGTCCTAGGGAGATAGGACAGGAGGTGGCCAGAGGAACAATAGCTTGTGGCCCTAGCTGTAAACTCTAGCCCTAACCCTTAACCCTAAACCTTCTTCTTAAGGAGGTAGTGCATGCTGAGGGGGAGGGAGGCGGGTAGGGGAGAGGTAGACATGGATGAGGACAGGGAAGGGATAGAGCAGGGAATGGCGGGGAAAGAGGAGAGGTGACGGGGAGGATGGAGAGAGGAGGGGTGGGAGAGCACAAGGCAGGTATGTGCTGTGTACATGCAAGGGCTGGAATAGCGTAGTGCGGGAGGTGTACCAGGGTGGGTGTCCTTGGTGTATGCGGTTACACAGAAGATGCTCTATGTTCCAGAAAGGAAAAAAAAAAAACAACAAGAACCGCACCAAGACCTGCTGAGAGCAGTGCACAGATGCAACACATACCATAGAGACACAGGCTGGAGCTGCCTGCCTCACACACCGCTCATCCCCAAGAGGCATCCACACTAGACAGTCTGGAAGCAAAGAGACTCACCATCAAAAGACTCCCCAACACCTTCTGTCCATCCACCCACTTAGCTCTGGCAGTGCTCAGGGTCACCACTGGACTTCAGGAGCTGTCCTCAGTTGGCAGACGCATCCTTTCCATCTTGTTTTGGACACCTCGTTCACCTTCATCACCTGCCTAACTAGACCTCAAGTTGTCATTGCCATGCCAGATAAGTCCCAATGCAGTAGCCAATACACCCTCCTCCAAAGAAGAGCTCTCCCTCTGCTCACCTGCACTGGGACACAACCACGTTCTGGCATCAGGGCTCTGAGGGGACTTGTGACACTTAGAACAAGCAAAATTACCAACTAAGTCTTCTGCTAGGCAGGAATGAGGAGTCCTACACCTACGGACACAGCATTACTCTCAGTTATTCTACCTCACCTTGGATCCTCAGTCGTGACTGGAAAGGGCCAGCTCAGCACCTGACAAAGCGGAGCAAAAGCAAATCACCAACATGCAGCACGGCAGCACCCCATCGCTCAAAACAAACCCAACACACACACACAGGCACCCCATCTCACCCGCTTGGGCTCCTTGTGCTCACGCAGTGCCTCCTCTCCGCCAAATCCAACAAAATCTACAAACACAAAAGACGAGAGAAGAGCACACCTTGAGGAGATGACAAAAAATACATCCCAACTGCAGTAATACTCCAATACAACACCTTGACCTCTTCTGC
This sequence comes from Tinamus guttatus, assembly GCF_059628265.1. Classification (NCBI taxonomy): domain Eukaryota; kingdom Metazoa; phylum Chordata; class Aves; order Tinamiformes; family Tinamidae; genus Tinamus; species Tinamus guttatus. The sequence goes on from NW_028288831.1 coordinate 4,933,037, forward strand.
TAGCGCATCCAGAACAGCGGCCTATGTGCTGCAAGCTCTAGAGCTGCCGTAGGGCCTGTAAGAGGAGAAGGGAGGTGGGCAAGAGACACAGCACCAGGGACACAATGCCCCTACCCTAGGCTCTGCTTGCTCTCACAGGCAAGACCCTCACCTTGCCGCGCTCCTCCAGAACCCCAGCCACCCCCTCTCTACATTACTCAACACCTGCATGCACAAAGCAAAAACTCATCAAAAAAGCCCACAGAGCACAACACTTTACCCCCAACAACTCCCTCGCTCATCTTCTTCTTAGGAAAGGACCCTTTCTCACGCCTTCTCTTTTGGGACCGTCAGGACACGGACCCCTGCAGTTGAAAAGCAATGCAAAACCTACCTGCCCCACCAACCCACCCCGTCCCCCAAAAATTAATAAATCAAGTGCATTATGCACAGACATGCTCAACAATCACCAGGCCATCACTGCCACACTCCATAACCTACTGCACACAACTCCAACAGTCAGGGAGCTCCAGCCCCAAACAGACAGGCACGCACACAAACAACATCAGGCAAACAGAGGAAAGCTCTACGCAGCAAGAACTTATACCACATGGAAAATACTGAGGACTACAAAGTCCTGTGACATATGAACTGTGCAGCCCTGATGGTCGGCACGAGACCAGAAGAGACTCAAATACCGGCACCTGTGCCAGAAGGGGGACAGCCAAGCCAGAGAAAGACATGCAAAGAGAGTCCTTAAGGGGGATATAATACTATGATGCAATACAGGAAAGACAACCCTGGAGGGACGTTGAGAACGTGCAAAACAAGACGGGCCTCCGAAGAGAAAAGAGAGACTGATGAAGCCTCCACAGCAGTGGCGAAGACGATGGACCACAAAAACTCACAAGACAGTCAGAGGGACTGAACTGCCCTTAGCTGCCTTCGCAGCACACGCTGGGATCCTCTTCACAGTGATGATTACTCAGGCCCGGCAGAAAGACAAAGGATGCCTAGAGCGCTAGTGCTGCACCGGGTGGGAGGCATTCTGGAACATAAAGGACAAGGTCAACCTCAAGACCTGAACTACAGAGTGCACCTACCACACACACCACAGAGATACAGGCTGGAGCTGCCTGCCTTAGCGCACCCGCACTTCCTCTTCTGAAACACCCAAAACCCTGCCTCACACACCACCGACCTGGGAGAGGCATCTGCACTCGAGGGTATGTACTAGCACACACACCATACACACACACACGACACCCCAACACCTTCCATCCCTCTGCATAGCTTTTCCAGTGCTCGGGGTCACAACAGGACGTCACTTGGCAGACACATCCTCTTCACTCTTCTTTCGGACACTCCATTCGCCTTCAGCACCTGACAATCCAGAGCTCAAGCCATCATCCCCATGATGGACAACTCCCACCTCAGCCGGGAAAATAACCCTCCTCCAGAGTACAGCTGTTGCTCTGCTCACCTGCACCAGGACAGACTAACTCTCTGGTACCAGGGCTCTGGTGACCCCAAGAACAAACAAAATTACTAAGCGATCTGCCAAAAACAACTCATGCCTTCCTGCCCTGCCCTCAAATAAATTAGTCAGTGAAGTAGATTACACTTAGGCTGACCTGAACAGCTCTGCAGTCAGTCTGCCCCAAGCTTGGAGAGCTGCAGAAGGTGATTGTGACTCAAGTGCTGGACCCGAAACTTGGCCTTGTTGAACCTCATATGGTTGGACTCATCCCATTCATCCAGCCTGTCCAGACCCCTCCGTACAGCCTTCCTACCCTCAAGCAGATCTATTCTTCTACCCAGCTTGGTGTCGTCTGCAAATTACACTTAGTGTCATTTAGCGCTAGCTGTGAGGATGCCTGGGACTTTAGATCCAGCATCTATATGAGAGTTACTTTGCTGTCTTGAAGCACTTTTGTGCTTTGACACTGTGTTGGAGGACAATGATGGTTGCAAGAAACATCTCCCAGCAGTCGCGGACTATCCCTCCAAACTCTGTGATCCATCGCTGCTGCTGCTCGCTCTGACCCATCACAAAGTTGCTCTGTCTCTCTGCTGGACTTAGAGCTTGTGTCCTCCAGAAATGGGACGGGCCGAGAGGTTCTAGGCAGCGGGATGGTGTCTGAGGGCACAGGCAGGGGCAGTCTCCCCACTCGACACGACACCAGCAGTGAAGCTGAGAACGCGACGATGGCCGAGTCCCTGGGCACTGCTCTGGGGCAGGGCAGGACCGTGTCCATGGGGATAATGGTCCCAGCCCTGAGGGATCCTCTGATGCTGAGAAAACAAGCGATTGGCTTCCTTTTCTTGACAGCCTTGAGCACTGGGAGGACATTTCCCCTATGTGATGGGGATTGTCCCTTCACAGGGAATCTGCTTCAGCCAGGCTGTGACAGAAAGGGGTCTGGTCCAGGAGGAGGACAGGGCTGACAGCGAGGGATTTAGTTGCCTGTGTGTGGTGTGACTTGGCTCCCCACAGCTCCTATGTGGCTCCAGCTCTGGCCTGGGGACACTAAATGGCCTGTCCTGGCCTCACGATGTGGGGCTGAAAAGGCCCACGAGCAGCTCAGAGACGAGCTCTGGCTGCAGCAAGGAGTTGGAGGCACTGGGGGCTGCTGCCTCTGCTCAGGGCTCCTGGCACCCTCCTTGCACGGCCATCCCTCCTTTTCCAGCACCACCCTGCTTCTCATTGGAATCAGTGGATACGGCAAAGCTGCCTGTTTAAGAGCTAACACATTCCTAAGGGCAATATGGAGAGTGGCGATTGGTGTCGGCACGACAAAGTGCAACTGCTCAATGCCCTCGTGAGGGAACCTAGAAAAGCGCAAAATTCCAGAACTTTCACCCAGTTTCTGTTGACAGTCTGGTATCCAAGAGCGACCGAGCGGACGAAGAGGACCAGTGAGCTGGTGTTCCCCGTCTTCGCTGTTGCTCGCAAGTGATCCTGGCATCATCCCTGGCTGCCCATGTCTGCGTGCTGGGCAGCGCGCAGGACTGAGAGTGCGAGCAGGTGAGAGGAGCCCATTGAACTCGAGATACCCGCAGCTTCCTTAGGAGAGGGCCAACCTGGAGGCAGCTTTGGGGAACGGCCTCCTTGCAGCTTTAACTCATCAATGCTCTTCCCAGCGTTTCACATCCAAACATTTCTCCTCTTTCTGGGTTGACGTTTGCAGGCTCCTCTACCACGATGGTCCTTCAAAAGAAGCGCTTCCTTCGGGCTCTTCTGGGGGCAGTGGTATTGGAGTTACTGGTTGCCCTCGTGTACCTCGTGACGCAGCACAGAGCACCCATGTACAAGGTGAGCACCGCTGCAGAGAGCAGACATGTGGCACAGACGCTCTGAGACAAGAGCCCATGTTAGGGCTTTGGAGTGAGTGGGCCTCAGTAGGACGTGCCTTGCAGGCCATAGGCATGGGTCTTCTCTAGCCATGCCAAAATGCAGACAGGAGAAAGAAGGCAGAGGCACTGAAAGAGCCTCTGAGCACACAAGCTGAAAGAGGCTCAGTGAGATCTCAGAGGGGGATGGAGGCTTTCTCAGGGACATGCAAACCATCTGGAGTCTCACGGAGCAGAGTCGCTGCTATTCTAAACCCCGCGGAAAGTGCTGGTGTGAGGTGACATCACTGCATAGGCCTCAGCAGAGAGAATCAGAGGGTGTCTCAGCTGGCAGGAGAAATGCCCATACTGAGGCCACACTTTGAAGGGCCCTGTCCTGTCACTGCTCTGCTTGGCCATGCTGTAGCCTGCCATAGCTTAGGGAGGATCTATTCATTAAGAGCATTAAGGGCTGCTCTTTGGGCACCCTCCTGAAGGTCTGGGTCGTTGCCCCTCAGGAATGATGTCAGAGAAGAAATTCTTGGAATAGCCTAAAGAGCAATCTCCCTGCAAGAAAGCAAGGATCAGGGTGTTGGAGCTAAAAGATAAGGGCACACCTCCATGCCATGTGGACACGGAGAAGAAAGCCCCATGCCACCTAACACTGACAAGGACTGCAAAAGCCAAACACAGCCCTCACCCCCGCTAAGAAAGAAAAAACAAAAAACAACCACCACTGCCATAAACTGGGAGGAGAATTAGGCTTGCAGCTAGTACTTAGGGCTGACATGCTCCTTTTCCTGTCCTGGCTCCTCTTGGCAGGACTCCTCCAAAGAAGACACATGGGTCCCTGCGGAAACGGCCAACACTTCTGGAGCTGTGGATCTCCTGAGTTTGATGCCAAACAGTTCACTTTTGCCATCCAATGAAGTCTCTAAGCTCACATTTAACTGGTACAAGGACAACCTTTACACCCAGAGACACCTCTGCTATGGACAGAATGAGGTGCTGAAGCGCCTGGCAAAGACTTTAATTGAGGTGAGAATTGAGGAAAATTGAGGGAAACTGGCTGCTAATCAGATTCTACCCTCATGCTAGCAACCACAGCAAAGATTAGAAGGTGAAACGGGAACAGCTACCTCAGGGGAGGGTAGAGAGAAGACAGAGGCAGGCTCTTTCCAAAAGTGCAAAGTGTCAGAGCAAGAGACACCTGGCACACGATGGAAAGTGAGACATTCTGGCCAGGCATAGGGAAAACACTTCCACAAGAATGCTGCCTAAATAGCAGAATAGAGCCTCGAAAGCCTGTGGAATTTCCATCCTTGGAGATATTCCAAAGTGAACCGGCCAACACCTTGCTTAACCCGGTCATGCTTTCAGCTGAGGGGTGACACAGAGAAAGTGAGAGGAGCCCATAGGTTCATTCAAACTCCTCCCTACTTTTTTCCTTTTGCCAGGAGTCGCCTTCCAGAACACAAGTGGGACATCCTTGCTACCCAAAAGACTACCGGGAAACCATCTGGCTGTCTTCCTTGCACACCACTCCCCACATAATGCAGAATGACTTCCACACAGCTCTTGCTGACAGAAGAGTGACCCTGGAGGGCAATGGACATGCCGAATGGTGCCGGGCTGTCATCCGCAAGCTGTTGAACTTCTCGACATGTGGCCAGAGCCAGGAGAGCACCCTCCTCGGTGCCTACGAGCCCGCTGGGAGCGGGCACTTCTTTGTAAGGAAAATGCGCACCCTTCCCTTCCCTCGCTCTCTTTAGAAGCCACTGTTCTGCTCAGGGGCACCTTTGGGGTCCCATTAAGAGGCCTCTTGCCAGCCCTTTGCAGAGCTGTGCACAAGGGGCAAAAGAAGAGCTGCTTGCAGCAGTGTGCAGGGTGAGAGCTCTCCTTGCGGACAGCCCTTGCTGACTCAAGGGAGACCAGAGCAGCTGCCCCGCAGCACTTTCCCCTCTCTTACTCGGTACCATTTCTCCTTCCGGCCTTTCAGGCCTTCTCCGAATTTTACTTTGACTTGAGATTCCTTAACGTGACCAAGGAGCGCTCCCTGCTCACTGTCAGCAACAGCATCCGGAATTTCTGCACAAGGAGCTGGCAAGATGTATGTTTCCCACAATGGCTCATGGGAGGCTCTGGGGAAGCTGCAAAGGAATAATCAATCCCCCTGGGCAGAGCTGCCCTCACGGCTCCAAAACACCTGCCCAGTCCACACAAAATGTCTTTGCATGAAGGGCCTTACAGAGCCATCCTTCTTCATGCAGCAGTCAGCGCTCAGCAGGCCATTGCACCTGCAAGGCAATTGCCTGCTGCCAGATCATTGCTAGGAGCTCAAATAACTTCCCTTCCTTCTCACACCCGCCCCCAGCTGTCTTCTAGCTACCCTGAGGAAAATCCCTGGCGACTGCGTAGCTATTGCACCAACGCCAACTACGTCCTCACCCTCCTTGAGATTAATGAGACCAGCTGGAACGACATCATCATCCAGAGGAAGGTAAGCAGCAACCTCAGCCCAGCATGGCAATGCCCTCGCAGGCAGGTGTCCAGCAGCACCGTGCCCAGCTAACACGCAGCTGTGCAGCTCAGCCCTGTGGCCAAGGCTCGTGGAGACCTCCTGCTTGGGGACACGCGCTGTGCCTGTGCCAGGCCTGGCACGCAGAGCCCCACTGCTGCTAGGGGCATCTCTGTGCTAGAGCTGCCCTCACGATGCCCCTCTCTCCTTTGGCAGCCCGGGAGCACGGACGTCGCCTGGAGCCTGGGCTACGCGCTGGAGCTCGCCAACACCATCCCACGGGAGCTGCTGCACTTGGTGCAGAGGCAAAACCCCTCCGTGCGCGCTGCAGCTGTGGCCCTCATGGTGTCCACTCTTGGCGTGGGGCTTGTTGTCGTGCACACCCACTGGCACATGTAGGAGATGGGCTGCATCTCAGAGATGGTAGGAAGGCGTCAAGGCTGGAGGGCTGACTCACACACTGGCCAGCAGGACAGAGAGCCCATCCCTTCATCTTGGGCCCATGACGTGGAGCATATTAACCTTTACAGCACTCAAAAAGCGAAGGCTGGACTCTTTTTGAACTGTGCCCAAAAGGGAGCTTGGCACTACAGGGCATTTTCCAAGGAGCCTCCCTCCCCTTTAACTCTGCTCGCATCAGCCTGTGCGCTCTAGAAATCCCAAGCAGGGCCTTTCTTACAGCTTTGCAGATGCTGATGCCTGTTCCTCCTGTGGCCTTCATGCCATCTGATTAGCAGCCTGTTTCTCTCAATTTTCCTCAATTCTCACCTCAATTAAACTCTTTGCAAGGCGCTTCAGCACCTCATTCTGTCCATAGCAGAGGTGGTGCTGGGTGTAAACGTTGTCCTTGTACCAGTTAAATGTGAGCTTAGAGACTTCCTTGGATGGCAAAACTGAACTGTTTGGCATTAAACTCAGGAGATCCACAGCGCCAGAAGTGTTGGCCGTTTCTGCAGGGACCCGTGTGTCTTCTTTGGAGGAGTCCTGCCAAGCTGAGACACCACGACGTTAAAAGACCTGCTGTGGAGATGGCCACAGATTTGGGGACATTTGCCATCTGTGAATGCTGTCCTGCCTTTGCCTTTTTTTTTACTCATCTGCTAGCTGTCCTGCAATCATCCATCTGGCCATTTGTCAGCTGCACGTTCACCTTCTACCAGCGATGAGCTGACCCCTACCATTTCTTCAGATATTTTTCCCTGGTTTTTAGCTGTTCTATTAGTTCTATTAACTATGATAGAAATAAATATTCTGAAAGGCACCCAAGAGGGAAATTCTTCTTCTTTTGCTCCTGAATCAAAAGGATTTTAATGTTGTTGGTCCCAGGTAAGGGGTGGTGCCAGTGATGGGAGCTGAGGCCAGGTGCCAGAACAAGGGCCTTGGCCGTGGGGAGCTGCTCTGCAAAATGCAGCTTAGTCCCCAGTGTGTGGTGTGACCTGGCTCCCCACTGGCCTCTGCTCAGGTCGCATGTGGCTGCAGCCCTGCCCCGGGGACACTAAATGGCCTGTCCTGGCCTCAGGGCATGGAGCTGAAAACACAGCCTAGGAGCACCCCATGTACTGCTCCTTGTGCACACTTAGGTGTCACTGGGACCCCAGCACAGGCCACACTGGGACTGCTGTGGGTGCGACTCTACATGGAATGTGACAGGTCACGCTGAGTGCACAAGCCACAGATTCTGCCTCCCCACCAGTCACAGAGCCATGTGGGGGGCCCCAGGCAGGGAGAGAGCTGGGGCAGTAAGGCCTGGGTGCCATGGGGGTTTGCAGGGAAGCAAGTTGGGAGGATCTGCTGGGATGGCTGCTGTCTGCTGAAGGGCACGAGGCAGTGGAGCAGTAGAGGAGGGAGGACGGGGGATGCGAGGGCTGAGATGCTCCGGCAGCCCAGGCCCTGCTTCCTGCAAGGCAGGCACAAGCCGGGCAGAGGGCTCACTGTGGCCGGCCTTGCACAGGCCGCCCCTCAACCAGGCCAAGGGAACCTGTCTCAGCCTGCAGCGCTGGCTCCTTGGCACTCAGTAAATGGCAGCCTTCACAAGGCAGCTAGCACCACTCCCTACAGAGCGGTGCCGTTACCTGCACGTGCTTTTTAGGTGCTGCCATTTGCAGGCTAAGAGGTGCCCTGGGAACCCAGGAGCACCCGAGCTTGGCAGCCTTAACTGCAGCCAACATTTTGCCACAACGCTTCCCTGCTTAAACAGAGACAAGAAACAGCTTCTGCAGAGCTGGCACACAAATGTTAGGCCCTACCCTAACCCAGGCGACAGCCTGGCAGTGCAGCCTGGCAATAACCCCATGGCTCACACACACCGGGCTCTAGTCCCTGCCTCCTCCAGCACACGTGGACCTGTGCTCTGTTCCTGCCACACTGCACATGAGTTCTCTCCCACTTTACTGCAGGACATGCCAGGCCTCTCCAAAACCTCAGGAGCCCCCAGGCCTTCCCTCGTGTGTGTGGGAAAAAAGTGCCTGTTCTAACAGATCCTGCCAGGATCCTCACTCACCCCTGTGTGCCTGTGCTACACGCTCCGTACGGCTGCCTCACCTGTGCCAGGGCTGAGCATGATCACAGGGGTGTCAGCAACACCCCAGAACTTCATTCCTCCTTTCTTCACCCAAAGAGGGGCCCGGACATCTCCTGCAAAACAAACACGACGCCTAGCAGCATGCAGGACCACTGCTTTCAGAAACCACCCAGCACAGACCCCGCAGAGGGCACAGCCTAGGCCAGCCCAAAGCGGGGCCACCCACAAGGCTCTGCCAGTATGGATGTGCCTGACTTAACAGGACCCCCACCTCAAGGTGCTCGTGGTGCTACAGCACACTGGGTGAGTGTGAAAGGCCCTTCAGCTGGCCCAGACACCCCTGTGCCACTCTGCAAAGTGCTCTAACGAAACCCAGAGCAGGGCAAAAGCGCCACAGCACAGGGGTGCTGGGACAGCAGCCCCCTCCTCACACACACACCATGGACCATCAAAGACAGTGGCAGAAGGAAGCAGAGATCTCAACCTGCCTCTCATCTAAAGGACACACAGAGGAATCAAGAGACCCGTCCGGGTACTCCAAGAAGACCCACTCATGTCACACAGAGCAATCCCCTGCCCTCCTGCAGCACAGACACCCTGGCAGCTTATAGCACTTGCTAGGGGACCCAGCTCAGGGGCTCGGTCATCAGAGCAGCACACACAGTCCTAGGGAGATAGGACAGAAAGGGCCAGCTCAGCACCTGACAAAGCGGAGCAAAAGCAAATCACCAACATGCAGCACGGCAGCACCCCATCGCTCAAAACAAACCCAACACACACACACAGGCACCCCATCTCACCCGCTTGGGCTCCTTGTGCTCACGCAGTGCCTCCTCTCCGCCAAATCCAACAAAATCTACAAACACAAAAGACGAGAGAAGAGCACACCTTGAGGAGATGACAAAAAATACATCCCAACTGCAGTAATACCCCAATACAACACCTTGACCTCTTCTGCTAGCGCATCCAGAACAGCGGCCTATGTGCTGCAAGCTCTAGAGCTGCCGTAGGGCCTGTAAGAGGAGAAGGGAGGTGGGCAAGAGACACAGCAACAGGGACACAATGCCCCTACCCTAGGCTCTGCTTGCTCTCACAGGCAAGACCCTCACCTTGCCGCGCTCCTCCAGAACCCCAGCAACCCCCTCTCCACATTACTCAACACCTGCATGCACAAAGCAAAAACTCATCAAAAAAGCCCACAGACCACAACACTTTACCCCCAACAACTCCCTCGCTCATCTTCTTCTTAGGAAAGGACCCTTTCTCACGCCTTCTCTTTTGGGACCGTCAGGACACGGACCCCTGCAGTTGAAAAGCAATGCAAAACCTACCTGCCCCACCAACCCACCCCGTCCCCCAAAAATTAATAAATCAAGTGCATTATGCACAGACATGCTCAACAATCACCAGGCCATCACTGCCACACTCCATAACCTACTGCACACAACTCCAACAGTCAGGGAGCTCCAGCCCCAAACAGACAGGCACGCACACAAACAACATCAGGCAAACAGAGGAAAGCTCTACGCAGCAAGAACTTATACCACATGGAAAATACTGAGGACTACAAAGTCCTGTGACATATGAACTGTGCAGCCCTGATGCTTGGCATGAGACCTGAAGAGAGTCAAATGCCGGCACCTGTGCCAGAAGGGGGACAGCCAAGCCAGAGAAAGACATGCAAAGAGAGTCCTTAAGGGGGATATAATACTATGATGCAATACAGGAAAGACAACCCTGGAGGGACGTTGAGAACGTGCAAAACAAGACGGGCCTCCGAAGAGAAAAGAGAGACTGATGAAGCCTCCACAGCAGTGGCGAAGACGATGGACCACAAAAACTCACAAGACAGTCAGAGGGACTGAACTGCCCTTAGCTGCCTTCGCAGCACACGCTGGGATCCTCTTCACAGTGATGATTACTCAGGCCCGGCAGAAAGACAAAGGATGCCTAGAGCGCTAGTGCTGCACCGGGTGGGAGGCATTCTGGAACATAAAGGACAAGGTCAACCTCAAGACCTGAACTACAGAGTGCACCTACCACACACACCACAGAGATACAGGCTGGAGCTGCCTGCCTTAGCGCACCCGCACTTCCTCTTCTGAAACACCCAAAACCCTGCCTCACACACCACCGACCTGGGAGAGGCATCTGCACTCCAGGGTATGTACTAGCACACACACCATACACACACACACGACACCCCAACACCTTCCATCCCTCTGCATAGCTTTTCCAGTGCTCGGGGTCACAACAGGACGTCACTTGGCAGACACATCCTCTTCACTCTTCTTTCGGACACTCCATTCGCCTTCAGCACCTGACAATCCAGAGCTCAAGCCATCATCCCCATGATGGACAACTCCCACCTCAGCCGGGAAAATAACCCTCCTCCAGAGTACAGCTGTTGCTCTGCTCACCTGCACCAGGACAGACTGACTCTCTGGTACCAGGGCTCTGGTGACCCCAAGAACAAACAAAATTACTAAGCGAGTCTTCTGCTAGGCAGGGATGACAAATCCTACAACTACTGACACACCGTTATACTCAGCTATTCTACCTCACCTGAAATCCGCAGTCGGGACTGGAAAAGGCCTGCTCGGCACCTCACAAAGTCGAGCAAAAGCAAATCACCGAGAGGCAGCCTGGCAATGCCAGGCAATGCTAGGCAGGGATGACAAATCCTACAACTACTGCACACTGTTGCAGATAGTTAGGGTCTGGTGGCCGGAAGATATTGTGCTGTATGGAAAGATAGGGCCCCTAATAGCTAATAGCCCATGGCGTTTAGTTTATGATGTAAGCAGACGGACGTGATGTTGTAAACCTAGCTATATAACACCTTGTTACCCATCAATAAACGCCATTTGCCGTCCACCACATTGGTGTCAGCGAGCTGATGGTCCGAGCGGCCTGGGCGGGGTCGCCGTGCTGTTCCTGAACCAGGTCGCCGCGCCGCTTGAACTGCAACAAGTGGTGCCGAAACCCGGGAAGTCATCGCCTGGACGGGTGAACGGCGGCCGGAGCGAGTGGACCAGCCCGGCGGAGAGGACGCTACCAGAGCAACAAGGAGGATGGAAGCCCTCGTGAAGGTCGTATCGCAATTACATAAGCATTGGGGGATTGATTGTAAGCCAAAAGATTTTACTCTCGCTGTTGCGAGGCTTTTAAAAATTAAGGTTATGGACCAGCCGGTGGATATTCTGAAGTCCCTGAAGCGTGTCCCTGAAGTGTGGGACAAATGTACTAAGGCGTTAGCCGAGGAGATGATGTCTTCGGGTTGTGGGAAAAACCTTAAGGCTTGGGGAAAAGTTGTACAAGCCTTGCAGAAAGCTAGAAAAGAGCAGGAAACCTGGGTAGCAGTAAGGGACTGTTTGTTGCTCACCCCGAAAATGGGAGTCGGGGCAGCCGCACAGACTTTGCACCCCCCAGATGATGGCAATTCTGCTGAGCCTAAAGGTCTGCAAGAGGGTGAAACATCCCCTCCATCCCTGAACCCCGTCCCGCTTACAGAGGAGCAGAAACAGCCGAAATCTGTTTGGAGCGACCTAGCCGAGGAAGCCAGGAACATTGAAAAGAAGTCAGAGCTTGGTGACGTCTGGGCCAGGCCACCACCCTATGCCCCTCAACATGGCGCCGAGCCGCAAGGGGAAGGGCCGGGCGAGGGTGCCCCCGGCGCGAGTGAGGGGCCGAGAACCAATGGGAGTGACCGGACAGGGGAGGGAAGCCCGAGTGAGGGGCCGAGAGGAAGCCCGAGTGAGGGGCCGAGAACCGATCAGAGCGGCCCGAGTGAGGGGCCGAGAACCGATCAGAGCGGCCCGAGTGAGGGGCCGAGAACCGATCAGAGCGGCCCGAGTGAGGGGCCGAGAACCGATCAGAGCGGCCATTTCACAAAAGGCGCCTCCGCGGGGAGAAGGCGGGGCGAGCCAAGAGGGGGAGAACAGCCCGCCCGCAACGGAAGTAGGCGGGACGGAAGTAGGCGGGGCCGGAGCCCAACGGAAAAGTACCGGAGCCCGGAAGTGACCAGTCAGTCGAGTTCCGACTCCGAATCAGACGCTAGTCAGGACGAGTGGCTCACAACTGATTCAAACTTAAGGAAGGAGAAAAAGAACGTAAAGAGATCTTAGAGCCAAAATATTCCCATCCGAATTAAAGAAAAACCGGCAGGGGCAGACATGATTAAGCATGTTGCAAAGGAAGAGCATCTGACCCCAATTCAGGTGGCTGTTACCTTCAAAATAAAACTAATGAAAATTGTGAGTTTCTGTTCACAGGGCCGGATCATCGGACACCCCCGTAACCCGTACGCCCCGGTGACAAGCGTCCCGCCCGAGCCTGTGAGTTCCGCGCTGACCGAATCCAGAAAACAACAAAACAGCCTGCGCAAGACGGGGCCGCGATGCCTTTGCGTTATCTTAATTTTGCAGCTTGTCACTATAGGACAGGTAGAGTCACACCAGCCCTTTAAATGGGGTACTTGAACAGATCGAACAATCTCGAGCAATTAGTACAAAAATAACTACAGGGCCACCAGTTTTCAGTGCCACACCTTGCCAAATAGCACCCATTAAACCCTGTTCCAAACGCAGCTGGTACGAAAATTTGTTCACCGGTTCGCCGTGGTTAACCACCCTGATATCCACCTTGATAGGGCTGATCACAATGATCATGATGACACTAATCTTTGGATCCTGTATATTGAATAAGCTCATGCTGTTTGTGAAGAATCTGCTAGAGAAGGTTAACATCATGTTAGTAGAACACCGATAACTGCTTTAAGAATATATCCACTCAGTACTACCCCCAAGTTATCCCAAGGTACACCCTATTCCTACACCCCGGTATTACCTGTCATCCCCTACCTTCTATGCGCCTTCTTCTTTGTGCCTTATGTTTTTATATCAAGTTTATGATATATAATTTTAAGATTGTTATAAACTATAAGAATAGAATAAGATAAAGATAAGAATAAGTAAGAATAAGATGGCAATGCCTCACTACACAAAAGGAGCAAAGTAAAAACACACTCAGGTGGCCACTCTTATCTGCTCATGCTTCTTCTGTCCACTCATCTTCTCCTCTCAGAAAACCTGAGCAACACCTACAAAAACCAAGAGAGGAATACTCCTCGAGGGAATATAAAAAAATTCCCCCAGCTGTAACAATACCACACTGCAACACCTTTACCTCTTCGGCTAGCACATCCAGACCAATGCCCTACACACTGCAACCGCTTGGCCTGAAACAGGGCATGTGAAGGTAGCCTGCAAATGGGCAAGAGGGTCATCACCAGCCCAACAACCTCCCCACGAGAGGCTCTGCTTCTCCTCGCAGGCAGACGCTCACCTTGCCGTGCTCCTCTGGAACGTGAGCGACCCGCTCTCCATGTTCATTGATATGTGAGGACAAACATGGTGCCGGGGAGAGATACCCGGACAGGCGGAGCAGGGAAATCTGCCCATCGAAAGATGGCCTTAGAAGCCATGGGGAGCTGCTGCACCCAAAGTAGTGACCCCATAGGAGAGACCCTGTTGAGTCCCAGTGAGTTCAGTAGGGGCTACGCGGCACATCCAGTGCTCCAGCCAAGCAACAGTGGACGGGTGGAGAAGCCACTCTGGTAGCTTAGAGCTTGTGTCCTCCAGAAATGGGACGGGCCGAGAGGTTCTAGGCAGGGGGATGGTGTCTGAGGGCACAGGCAGGGGCAGTCTCCCCACTCGACACGACACCAGCAGTGAAGCTGAGAACGCGACGATGGCCGAGTCCCTGGGCACTGCTCTGGGGCAGGGCAGGACCGTGTCCATGGGGATAATGGTCCCAGCCCTGTGGGATCCTCTGATGATCAGAAAACAAGCGATTGGCTTCCTTTTCTTGACAGCCTTGAGCACTGGGAGGACATTTCCCCTATGTGATGGGGATTGTCCCTTCACAGGGAATCTGCTTCAGCCAGGCTGTGACAGAAAGGGGTCTGGTCCAGGAGGAGGACAGGGCTGACAGCGAGGGATTTAGTTGCCTGTGTGTGGTGTGACTTGGCTCCCCACAGCTCCTATGTGGCTCCAGCTCTGGCCTGGGGACACTAAATGGCCTGTCCTGGCCTCACGATGTGGGGCTGAAAAGGCCCACGAGCAGCTCAGAGACGAGCTCTGGCTGCAGCAAGGAGTTGGAGGCACTGGGGGCTGCTGCCTCTGCTCAGGGCTCCTGGCACCCTCCTTGCACGGCCATCCCTCCTTTTCCAGCACCAGCCTGCTTCTCATTGGAATCAGTGGATACGGCAAAGCTGCCTGTTTAAGAGCTAACACATTCCTAAGGGCAATATGGAGAGTGGCGATTGGTGTCGGCACGACAAAGTGCAACTGCTCAATGCCCTCGTGAGGGAACCTAGAAAAGCGCAAAATTCCAGAACTTTCACCCAGTTTCTGTTGACAGTCTGGTATCCAAGAGCGACCGAGCGGACGAAGAGGACCAGTGAGCTGGTGTTCCTCATCTTCGCTGTTGCTCGCAAGTGATCCTGGCATCATCCCTGGCTGCCCGTGTCTGCGTGCTGGGCAGCGCGCAGGACTGAGAGTGCGAGCAGGTGAGAGGAGCCCATTGAACTCGAGATACCCGCAGCTTCCTTAGGAGAGGGCCAACCTGGAGGCAGCTTTGGGGAACAGCCTCCTTGCAGCTTTAACTCATCAACACTCTTCCCAGCGTTTCACATCCAAACATTTCTCCTCTTTCTGGGTTGACGTTTGCAGGCTCCTCTACCACGATGGTCCTTCAAAAGAAGCGCTTCCTTCGGGCTCTTCTGGGGGCAGTGGTATTGGGGTTACTGGTTGCCCTCGTGTACCTCGTGACGCAGCACAGAGCACCCATGTACAAGGTGAGCACCGCTGCAGAGAGCAGACATGTGGCACAGACGCACCGAGACAAGAGCCCATGTTAGGGCTTTGGAGTGAGTGGGCCTCAGTAGGACGTGCCTTGCAGGCCATAGGCATGGGTCTTCTCTAGCCATGCCAAAATGCAGACAGGAGAAAGAAGGCAGAGGCACTGAAAGAGCCTCTGAGCACACAAGCTGAAAGAGGCTCAGTGAGATCTCAGAGGGGGATGGAGGCTTTCTCAGGGACATGCAAACCATCTGGAGTCTCACGGAGCAGAGTCGCTGCTATTCTAAACCCCGCGGAAAGTGCTGGTGTGAGGTGACATCACTGCATAGGCCTCAGCAGAGAGAATCAGAGGGTGTCTCAGCTGGCAGGAGAAATGCCCATACTGAGGCCACACTTTGAAGGGCCCTGTCCTGTCACTGCTCTGCTTGGCCATGCTGTAGCCTGCCATAGCTTAGGGAGGATCTATTCATTAAGAGCATTAAGGGCTGCTCTTTGGGCACCCTCCTGAAGGTCTGGGTCGTTGCCCCTCAGGAATGATGTCAGAGAAGAAATTCTTGGAATAGCCTAAAGAGCAATCTCCCTGCAAGAAAGCAAGGATGAGGGTGTTGCAGCTAAAAGATAAGGGCACACCTCCATGCCATGTGGACACGGAGAAGAAAGCCCCATGCCACCTAACACTGACAAGGACTGCAAAAGCCAAACACAGCCCTCACCCCCGCTAAGAAAGAAAAAACAAAAAACAACCACCACTGCCATAAACTGGGAGGAGAATTAGGCTTGCAGCTAGTACTTAGGGCTGACATGCTCCTTTTCCTGTCCTGTCTCCTCTTGGCAGGACTCCTCCAAAGAAGACACATGGGTCCCTGCGGAAACGGCCAACACTTCTGGAGCTGTGGATCTCCTGAGTTTGATGCCAAACAGTTCACTTTTGCCATCCAATGAAGTCTCTAAGCTCACATTTAACTGGTACAAGGACAACCTTTACACCCAGAGGCACCTCTGCTATGGACAGAATGAGGTGCTGAAGCGCCTGGCAAAGACTTTAATTGAGGTGAGAACTGAGGAAAATTGAGGGAAACTGGCTGCTAATCAGATTCTACCCTCATGCTAGCAACCACAGCAAAGATTAGAAGGTGAAAGGGGAACAGCTACCTCAGGGGAGGGTAGAGAGAAGACAGAGGCAGGCTCTTTCCAAAAGTGCAAAGTGTCAGAGCAAGAGACACCTGGCACACGATGGAAAGTGAGACATTCTGGCCAGACATAGGGAAAACACTTCCACAAGAATGCTGCTTAAATAGCAGAATAGAGCCTCGAAAACCTGTGGAGTTTCCATCCTTGGAGATATTCCAAAGTGAACCGGCCAACACCTTGCTTAACCCGGTCATGCTTTCAGCTGAGGGGTGACACAGAGAAAGTGAGAGGAGCCCATAGGTTCATTCAAACTCCTCCCTACTTTTTTCCTTTTGCCAGGAGTCGCCTTCCAGAACACAAGTGGGACATCCTTGCTACCCAAAAGACTACCGAGAAACCATCTGGCTGTCTTCCTTGCACACCACTCCCCACATAATGCAGAATGACTTCCACACAGCTCTTGCTGACAGAAGAGTGACCCTGGAGGGCAATGGACATGCCGAATGGTGCCGGGCTGTCATCCGCAAGCTGTTGAACTTCTCGACATGTGGCCAGAGCCAGGAGAGCACCCTCCTCGGTGCCTACGAGCCCGCTGGGAGCGGGCACTTCTTTGTAAGGAAAATGCGCACCCTTCCCTTCCCTCGCTCTCTTTAGAAGCCACTGTTCTGCTCAGGGGCACCTTTGGGGTCCCATTAAGAGGCCTCTTGCCAGCCCTTTGCAGAGCTGTGCACAAGGGGCAAAAGAAGAGCTGCTTGTAGCAGTGTGCAGGGTGAGAGCTCTCCTTGCGGACAGCCCTTGCTGACTCAAGGGAGACCAGAGCAGCTGCCCCGCAGCACTTTCCCCTCTCTTACTCGGTACCATTTCTCCTTCCTGCCTTTCAGGCCTTCTCTGAATTTTACTTTGACTTGAGATTCCTTAACGTGACCAAGGAGCGCTCCCTGCTCACTGTCAGCAACAGCATCCGGAATTTCTGCACAAGGAGCTGGCAAGATGTATGTTTCCCACAATGGCTCATGGGAGGCTCTGGGGAAGCTGCAAAGGAATAATCAATCCCCCTGGGCAGAGCTGCCCTCATGGCTCCAAAACACCTGCCCAGTTCACACAAAATGTCTTTGCATGAAGGGCCTTACAGAGCCATCCTTCTTCATGCAGCAGTCAGCGCTCAGCAGGCCATTGCACCTGCAAGGCAATTGCCTGCTGCCAGATCATTGCTAGGAGCTCAAATAACTTCCCTTCCTTCTCACACCCGCCCCCAGCTGTCTTCTAGCTACCCTGAGGAAAATCCCTGGCGACTGCGTAGCTATTGCACCAACGCCAACTACGTCCTCACCCTCCTTGAGATTAATGAGACCAGCTGGAACGACATCATCATCCAGAGGAAGGTAAGCAGCAACCTCAGCCCAGCATGGCAATGCCCTCGCAGGCAGGTGTCCAGCAGCACCGTGCCCAGCTAACACGCAGCTGTGCAGCTCAGCCCTGTGGCCAAGGCTCGTGGAGACCTCCTGCTTGGGGACACGCGCTGTGCCTGTGCCAGGCCTGGCACGCAGAGCCCCACTGCTGCTAGGGGCATCTCTGTGCTAGAGCTGCCCTCACGATGCCCCTCTCTCCTTTGGCAGCCCGGGAGCACGGACGTCGCCTGGAGCCTGGGCTACGCGCTGGAGCTCGCCAACACCATCCCACGGGAGCTGCTGCACTTGGTGCAGAGGCAAAACCCCTCCGTGCGCGCTGCAGCCGTGGCCCTCATGGTGTCCACTCTTGGCGTGGGGCTTGTTGTCGTGCACACCCACTGGCACATGTAGGAGCTGGGCTGCATCTCAGAGATGGTAGGAAGGCATCAAGGTTGGAGGGCTGACTCACACACTGGCCAGCAGGACAGAGTGCCCATCTCTTCATCTTGGGCCCATGACGTGGAGCATATTAACCTTTACAGCACTCAAAAAGCGAAGGCTGGACTCTTTTTGAACTGTGCCCAAAAGGGAGCTTGGCATTACAGGGCATTTTCCAAGGAGCCTCCCTCCCCTTTAACTCTGCTCGCATCAGCCTGTGCGCTCTAGAAATCCCAAGCAGGGCCTTTCTTACAGCTTTGCAGATGCTGATGCCTGTTCCTCGTGTGGCCTTCATGCCATCTGATTAGCAGCCTGTTTCTCTCAATTTTCCTCAATTCTCACCTCAATTAAACTCTTTGCAAGGCGCTTCAGCACCTCATTCTGTCCATAGCAGAGGTGGTGCTGGGTGTAAACGTTGTCCTTGTACCAGTTAAATGTGAGCTTAGAGACTTCCTTGGATGGCAAAACTAAACTGTTTGGCATTAAACTCAGGAGTTCCACAGCTCTAGAAGTGTTGGCCGTTTCTGCAGGGACCCGTGTGTCTTCTTTGGAGGAGTCCTGCCTAGCTGAGACACCACGACGTTAAAAGACCTGCTGTGGAGATGGCCACAGATTTGGGGACATTTGCCATCTGTGAATGCTGTCCTGCCTTTGCCTTTTTTTTTGCTCATCTGCTAGCTGTCCTGCCAATCATCCATCTGGCCATTTGTCAGCTGCACGTTCACCTTCTACCAGCGATGAGCTGACCCCTACCATTTCTTCAGATATTTTTCCCTGGTTTTTAGCTGTTCTATTAGTTCTATTAACTATGATAGAAATAAATATTCTGAAAGGCACCCAAGAGGGAAATTCTTCTTCTTTTGCTCTTGAATCAAAAGGATTTTAATGTTGTTGGTCCCAGGTAAGGGGTGGTGCCAATGATGGGAGCTGAGGCCAGGTGCCAGAACAAGGGCCTTGGCCGTGGGGAGGTGCTCTGCAAAATGCAGCTTAGTCCCCAGTGTGTGGTGTGACCTGGCTCCCCACTGGCCTCTGCTCAGGTCGCATGTGGCTGCAGCCCTGCCCCGGGGACACTAAATGGCCTGTCCTGGCCTCAGGGCATGGAGCTGAAAACACAGCCTAGGAGCACCCCATGTACTGGTCCTTGTGCACACTTAGGTGTCACTGGGACCCCAGCACAGGCCACACTGGGACTGCTGTGGGTGCGACTGTACATGGAATGTGACAGGTCACACTGAGTGCACAAGCCACAGATTCTGCCTCCCCACCAGTCACAGAGCCATGTGGGGGGCCCCAGGCAGGGAGAGAGCTGGGGCAGTAAGGCCTGGGTGCCATGGGGGTTTGCAGGGAAGCAAGTTGGGAGGATCTGCTGGGATGGCTGCTGTCTGCTGAAGGGCACGAGGCAGTGGAGCAGTAGAGGAGGGAGGACGGGGGATGCGAGGGCTGAGATGCTCCGGCAGCCCAGGCCCTGCTTCCTGCAAGGCAGGCACAAGCCGGGCAGAGGGCTCACTGTGGCCGGCCTTGCACAGGCCGCCCCTCAACCAGGCCAAGGGAACCTGTCTCAGCCTGCAGCGCTGGCTCCTTGGCACTCAGTAAATGGCAGCCTTCACAAGGCAGCTAGCACCACTCCCTACAGAGCGGTGCCGTTACCTGCACGTGCTTTTTAGGTGCTGCCATTTGCAGGCTAAGAGGTGCCCTGGGAACCCAGGAGCACCCGAGCTTGGCAGCCTTAACTGCAGCCAACATTTTGCCACAACGCTTCCCTGCTTAAACAGAGACAAGAAACAGCTTCTGCAGAGCTGGCACACAAATGTTAGGCCCTACCCTAACCCAGGCGACAGCCTGGCAGTGCAGCCTGGCAATAACCCCATGGCTCACACACACCGGGCTCTAGTCCCTGCCTCCTCCAGCACACGTGGACCTGTGCTCTGTTCCTGCCACACTGCAGATGAGTTCTCTCCCACTTTACTGCAGGACATGCCAGGCCTCTCCAAAGCCTCAGGAGCCCCCAGGCCTTCCCTCGTGTGTGTGGGAAAAAAGTGCCTGTTCTAACAGATCCTGCCAGGATCCTCACTCACCCCTGTGTCCCTGTGCTACACGCTCCGTACGGCTGCCTCACCTGTGCCAGGGCTGAGCATGATCACAGGGGTGTCAGCAACACCCCAGAACTTCATTCCTCCTTTCTTCACCCAAAGAGGGGCCCGGACATCTCCTGCAAAACAAACACGACGCCTAGCAGCATGCAGGACCACTGCTTTCAGAAACCACCCAGCACAGACCCCGCAAAGGGCACAGCCTAGGCCAGCCCAAAGCGGGGCCACCCACAAGGCTCTGCCAGTATGGATGTGCCTGACTTAACAGGAACCCCCACCTCAAGGTGCTCGTGGTGCTACAGCACACTGGGTGAGTGTGAAAGGCCCTTCAGCTGGCCCAGACACCCCTGTGCCACTCTGCAAAGTGCTCTAACGAAACCCAGAGCAAGGCAAAAGCGCCACAGCACAGGGGTGCTGGGACAGCAGCCCCCTCCTCACACACACACCATGGACCATCAAAGACAGTGGCAGAAGGAAGCAGAGATCTCAACCTGCCTCTCCTCTAAAGGACACACAGAGGACTCAAGAGACCCGTCCGGGTACTCCAAGAAGACCCACTCATGTCACACAGAGCAATCCCCTGCCCTCCTGCAGCACAGACACCCTGGCAGCTTATTGCACTTGCTAGGGGACCCAGCTCAGGGACTCGGTCATCAGAGCAGCACACACAGTCCTAGGGAGACAGGACAGGAGGTGGTAAACTCTAGCCCTAACCCTTAACCCTAAACCTTCTTCTTAAGGAGGTAGTGCATGCTGAGGGGGAGGGAGGCGGGTAGGGGAGAGGTAGACACGGATGAGGACAGGGAAGGGATAGAGCAGGGAATGGCGGGGAAAGAGGGGAGGTGACGGGGAGGATGGAGAGAGGAGGGGTGGGAGAGCACAAGGCAGGTATGTGCTGTGTACATGCAAGGGCTGCAATAGCGTAGTGCGGGAGGTGTACCAGGGTGGGTGTCCTTGGTGTATGCGGTTACACAGAAGATGCTCTATGTTCCAGAAAGGAAAAAAAAAAAACAACAAGAATCACACCAAGACCTGCTGAGAGCAGTGCACAGATGCAACACACACCATAGAGACACAGGCTGGAGCTGCCTGCCTCACACACCGCTCATCCCCAAGAGGCATCCACACTAGACAGTCTGGAAGCAAAGAGACTCACCATCAAAAGACTCCCCAACACCTTCTGTCCATCCACCCACTTAGCTCTGGCAGTGCTCAGGGTCACCACTGGACTTCAGGAGCTGTCCTCAGTTGGCAGACACATCCTTTCCATCTTGTTTTGGACACCTCGTTCACCCTCATCACCTGCCTAACTAGACCTCAAGTTGTCATTGCCATGATAGATACGTGCCAATGCAGCAGCAAAAACACCCTCCTCCAAAGAAGAGCTCTCCCTCTGCTCACCTGCACCGGGACACAATCACGTTCTGGCATCAGGGCTCTGAGGGGACTTGTGACACTTAGAACAAGCAAAATTACCAAGTAAGTCTTCTGCTAGGCAGGAATGAGGAGTCCTACACCTACGGACACAGCATTACTCTCAGTTATTCTACCTCACCTTGGATCCTCAGTCGTGACTGGAAAGGGCCAGCTCAGCACCTGACAAAGCGGAGCAAAAGCAAATCACCAACATGCAGCATGGCAGCACCCCATCGCTCAAAACAAACCCAACACACACACACAGGCACCCCATCTCTCCCGCTTGGGCTCCTTGTGCTCACGCAGTGCCTCCTCTCCGCCAAATCCAACAAAATCTACAAACACAAAAGACGAGAGAAGAGCACACCTTGAGGAGATGACAAAAAATACATCCCAACTGCAGTAATACTCCAATACAACACCTTGACCTCTTCTGCTAGCGCATCCAGAACAGCGGCCTATGTGCTGCAAGCTCTAGAGCTGCCGTAGGGCCTGTAAGAGGAGAAGGGAGGTGGGCAAGAGACACAGCACCAGGGACACAATGCCCCTACCCTAGGCTCTGCTTGCTCTCACAGGCAAGACCCTCACCTTGCCGCGCTCCTCCAGAACCCCAGCAACCCCCTCTCCACATTACTCAACACCTGCATGCACAAAGCAAAAACTCATCAAAAAAGCCCACAGAGCACAACACTTTACCCCCAACAACTCCCTCGCTCATCTTCTTCTTAGGAAAGGACCCTTTCTCACGCCTTCTCTTTTGGGACCGTCAGGACACGGACCCCTGCAGTTGAAAAGCAATGCAAAACCTACCTGCCCCACCAACCCACCCCGTCCCCCAAAAATTAATAAATCAAGTGCATTATGCACAGACATGCTCAACAATCACCAGGCCATCACTGCCACACTCCATAACCTACTGCACACAACTCCAACAGTCAGGGAGCTCCAGCCCCAAACAGACAGGCACGCACACAAACAACATCAGGCAAACAGAGGAAAGCTCTACGCAGCAAGAACTTATACCACATGGAAAATACTGAGGACTACAAAGTCCTGTGACATATGAACTGTGCAGCCCTGATGGTCAGCACGAGACCAGAAGAGACTCAAATGCCGGCACCTGTGCCAGAAAGGGGACAGCCAAGCCAGAGAAAGACATGCAAAGAGAGTCCTTAAGGGGGATATAATACTATGATGCAATACAGGAAAGACAACCCTGGAGGGACGTTGAGAACGTGCAAAACAAGACGGGCTTCCGAAGAGAAAAGAGAGACTGATGAAGCCTCCACAGCAGTGGCGAAGACGATGGACCACAAAAACTCACAAGACAGTCAGAGGGACTGAACTGCCCTTAGCTGCCTTCGCAGCACACGCTGGGATCCTCTTCACAGTAATGATTACTCAGGCCCGGCAGAAAGACAAAGGATGCCTAGAGCGCTAGTGCTGCACCGGGTGGGAGGCATTCTGGAACATAAAGGACAAGGTCAACCTCAAGACCTGAACTACAGAGTGCACCTACCACACACACCACAGAGATACAGGCTGGAGCTGCCTGCCTTAGCGCACCCGCACTTCCTCTTCTGAAACACCCAAAACCCTGCCTCACACACCACCGACCTGGGAGAGGCATCTGCACTCGAGGGTATGTACTAGCACACACACCAGACACACACACACGACACCCCAACACCTTCCATCCCTCTGCATAGCTTTTCCAGTGCTCGGGGTCACAACAGGACGTCACTTGGCAGACACATCCTCCTCACTCTTCTTTCGGACACTCCATTCGCCTTCACCACCTGACAATCCAGAGCTCAAGCCATTCTCCCCATGATGGACAACTCCCACCTCAGCCGGGAAAATAACCCTCCTCCAGAGTACAGCTGTTGCTCTGCTCACCTGCACCAGGACAGACTGACTCTCTGGTACCAGGGCTCTGGTGACCCCAAGAACAAACAAAATTACTAAGCGATCTGCCCAAACAACTCATGCCTTCCTGCCCTGCCCTCAAATTAATTAGTCAGTGAAGTAGATTACACTTAGGCTGACCTGAACAGCTCTGCAGTCAGTCTGCCCCAAGCTTGGAGAGCTGCAGAAGGTGATTGTGACTCAAGTGCTGGACCCGAAACTTGGCCTTGTTGAACCTCATATGGTTGGACGAATCCCATTCATCCAGCCTGTCCAGACCCCTCCGTACAGCCTTCCTACCCTCAAGCAGATCTATTCTTCTACCCAGCTTGGTGTCGTCTG
Organism: Tinamus guttatus; assembly: GCF_059628265.1. Lineage (NCBI taxonomy): Eukaryota > Metazoa > Chordata > Aves > Tinamiformes > Tinamidae > Tinamus > Tinamus guttatus. Next base: position 4,956,964 of record NW_028288831.1, read on the forward strand.
CAAATTACACTTAGTGCCATTTAGCTCTAGCTGTGAGGATGCCTGGGACTTTAGATCCAGCATCTATATGAGAGTTACTTTGCTGTCTTGAAGCACTTTTGTGCTTTGACACTGTGTTGGAGGACAATGATGGTTGCAAGAAACATCTCCCAGCAGTCGCGGACTATCCCTCCAAACTCTGTGATCCATCGCTGCTGCTGCTCGCTCTGACCCATCACAAAGTTGCTCTGTCTCTCTGCTGGACTTAGAGCTTGTGTCCTCCAGAAATGGGACGGGCCGAGAGGTTCTAGGCAGCGGGATGGTGTCTGAGGGCACAGGCAGGGGCAGTCTCCCCACTCGACACGACACCAGCAGTGAAGCTGAGAACGCGACGATGGCCGAGTCCCTGGGCACTGCTCTGGGGCAGGGCAGGACCGTGTCCATGGGGATAATGGTCCCAGCCCTGTGGGATCCTCTGATGCTGAGAAAACAAGCGATTGGCTTCCTTTTCTTGACAGCCTTGAGCACTGGGAGGACATTTCCCCTATGTGATGGGGATTGTCCCTTCACAGGGAATCTGCTTCAGCCAGGCTGTGACAGAAAGGGGTCTGGTCCAGGAGGAGGACAGGGCTGACAGCGAGGGATTTAGTTGCCTGTGTGTGGTGTGACTTGGCTCCCCACAGCTCCTATGTGGCTCCAGCTCTGGCCTGGGGACACTAAATGGCCTGTCCTGGCCTCACGATGTGGGGCTGAAAAGGCCCACGAGCAGCTCAGAGACGAGCTCTGGCTGCAGCAAGGAGTTGGAGGCACTGGGGGCTGCTGCCTCTGCTCAGGGCTCCTGGCACCCTCCTTGCACGGCCATCCCTCCTTTTCCAGCACCAGCCTGCTTCTCATTGGAATCAGTGGATACGGCAAAGCTGCCTGTTTAAGAGCTAACACATTCCTAAGGGCAATATGGAGAGTGGCGATTGGTGTCGGCACGACAAAGTGCAACTGCTCAATGCCCTCGTGAGGGAACCTAGAAAAGCACAAAATTCCAGAATTTTCACCGAGTTTCTGTTGACAGTCAGGTATCCACGAGCGACCGAGCGGACGAAGAGGACCAGTGAGCTGGTGTTCCCCGTCTTCGCTGTTGCTCACAAGTGATCCTGGCATCATCCCTGGCTGCCCGTGTCTGCGTGCTGGGCAGCGCGCAGGACTGAGAGTGCGAGCAGGTGAGAGGAGCCCATTGAACTCGAGATACCCGCAGCTTCCTTAGGAGAGGGCCAACCTGGAGGCAGCTTTGGGGAACGGCCTCCTTGCGGCTTTAACTCATCAATGCTCTTCCCAGCGTTTCACATCCAAACATTTCTCCTCTTTCTGGGTTGACGTTTGCAGGCTCCTCTACCACGATGGTCCTTCAGAAGAAGCGCTTCCTTCGGGCTCTTCTGGGGGCAGTGGTATTGGAGTTACTGGTTGCCCTCGTGTACCTCGTGACGCAGCACAGAGCACCCATGTACAAGGTGAGCACCGCTGCAGAGAGCAGACATGTGGCACAGACGCTCTGAGACAAGAGCCCATGTTAGGGCTTTGGAGTGAGTGGGCCTCAGTAGGACGTGCCTTGCAGGCCATAGGCATGGGTCTTCTCTAGCCATGCCAAAATGCAGACAGGAGAAAGAAGGCAGAGGCACTGAAAGAGCCTCTGAGCACACAAGCTGAAAGAGGCTCAGTGAGATCTCAGAGGGGGATGGAGGCTTTCTCAGGGACATGCAAACCATCTGGAGTCTCACGGAGCAGAGTCGCTGCTATTCTAAACCCCGCGGAAAGTGCTGGTGTGAGGTGACATCACTGCATAGGCCTCAGCAGAGAGAATCAGAGGGTGTCTCAGCTGGCAGGAGAAATGCCCATACTGAGGCCACACTTTGAAGGGCCCTGTCCTGTCACTGCTCTGCTTGGCCATGCTGTAGCCTGCCATAGCTTAGGGAGGATCTATTCATTAAGAGCATTAAGGGCTGCTCTTTGGGCACCCTCCTGAAGGTCTGGGTCGTTGCCCCTCAGGAATGATGTCAGAGAAGAAATTCTTGGAATAGCCTAAAGAGCAATCTCCCTGCAAGAAAGCAAGGATCAGGGTGTTGGAGCTAAAAGATAAGGGCACACCTCCATGCCATGTGGACACGGAGAAGAAAGCCCCATGCCACCTAACACTGACAAGGACTGCAAAAGCCAAACACAGCCCTCACCCCCGCTAAGAAAGAAAAAACAAAGAACAACCACCACTGCCATAAACTGGGAGGAGAATTAGGCTTGCAGCTAGTACTTAGGGCTGACATGCTCCTTTTCCTGTCCTGTCTCCTCTTGGCAGGACTCCTCCAAAGAAGACACATGGGTCCCTGCGGAAACGGCCAACACTTCTGGAGCTGTGGATCTCCTGAGTTTGATGCCAAACAGTTCACTTTTGCCATCCAATGAAGTCTCTAAGCTCACATTTAACTGGTACAAGGACAACCTTTACACCCAGAGACACCTCTGCTATGGACAGAATGAGGTGCTGAAGCGCCTGGCAAAGACTTTAATTGAGGTGAGAACTGAGGAAAATTGAGGGAAACTGGCTGCTAATCAGATTCTACCCTCATGCTAGCAACCACAGCAAAGATTAGAAGGTGAAACGGGAACAGCTACCTCAGGGGAGGGTAGAGAGAAGACAGAGGCAGGCTCTTTCCAAAAGTGCAAAGTGTCAGAGCAAGAGACACCTGGCACACGATGGAAAGTGAGACATTCTGGCCAGACATAGGGAAAACACTTCCACAAGAATGCTGCTTAAATAGCAGAATAGAGCCTCGAAAGCCTGTGGAGTTTCCATCCTTGGAGATATTCCAAAGTGAACCGGCCAACACCTTGCTTAACCCGGTCATGCTTTCAGCTGAGGGGTGACACAGAGAAAGTGAGAGGAGCCCATAGGTTCATTCAAACTCCTCCCTACTTTTTTCCTTTTGCCAGGAGTCGCCTTCCAGAACACAAGTGGGACATCCTTGCTACCCAAAAGACTACCGAGAAACCATCTGGCTGTCTTCCTTGCACACCACTCCCCACATAATGCAGAATGACTTCCACACAGCTCTTGCTGACAGAAGAGTGACCCTGGAGGGCAATGGACATGCCGAATGGTGCCGGGCTGTCATCCGCAAGCTGTTGAACTTCTCGACATGTGGCCAGAGCCAGGAGAGCACCCTCCTCGGTGCCTACGAGCCCGCTGGGAGCGGGCACTTCTTTGTAAGGAAAATGCGCACCCTTCCCTTCCCTCGCTCTCTTTAGAAGCCACTGTTCTGCTCAGGGGCACCTTTGGGGTCCCATTAAGAGGCCTCTTGCCAGCCCTTTGCAGAGCTGTGCACAAGGGGCAAAAGAAGAGCTGCTTGTAGCAGTGTGCAGGGTGAGAGCTCTCCTTGCGGACAGCCCTTGCTGACTCAAGGGAGACCAGAGCAGCTGCCCCGCAGCACTTTCCCCTCTCTTACTCGGTACCATTTCTCCTTCCTGCCTTTCAGGCCTTCTCCGAATTTTACTTTGACTTGAGATTCCTTAACGTGACCAAGGAGCGCTCCCTGCTCACTGTCAGCAACAGCATCCGGAATTTCTGCACAAGGAGCTGGCAAGATGTATGTTTCCCACAATGGCTCATGGGAGGCTCTGGGGAAGCTGCAAAGGAATAATCAATCCCCCTGGGCAGAGCTGCCCTCATGGCTCCAAAACACCTGCCCAGTCCACACAAAATGTCTTTGCATGAAGGGCCTTACAGAGCCATCCTTCTTCATGCAGCAGTCAGCGCTCAGCAGGCCATTGCACCTGCAAGGCAATTGCCTGCTGCCAGATCATTGCTAGGAGCTCAAATAACTTCCCTTCCTTCTCACACCTGCCCCCAGCTGTCTTCTAGCTACCCTGAGGAAAATCCCTGGCGACTGCGTAGCTATTGCACCAACGCCAACTATGTCCTCACCCTCCTTGAGATTAATGAGACCAGCTGGAACGACATCATCATCCAGAGGAAGGTAAGCAGCAACCTCAGCCCAGCATGGCAATGCCCTCGCAGGCAGGTGTCCAGCAGCACCGTGCCCAGCTAACACGCAGCTGTGCAGCTCAGCCCTGTGGCCAAGGCTCGTGGAGACCTCCTGCTTGGGGACACGCGCTGTGCCTGTGCCAGGCCTGGCACGCAGAGCCCCAGTGCTGCTAGGGGCATCTCTGTGCTAGAGCTGCCCTCACGATGCCCCTCTCTCCTTTGGCAGCCCGGGAGCACGGACGTCGCCTGGAGCCTGGGCTACGCGCTGGAGCTCGCCAACACCATCCCACGGGAGCTGCTGCACTTGGTGCACAGGCAAAACCCCTCCGTGCGCGCTGCAGCCGTGGCCCTCATGGTGTCCACTCTTGGCGTGGGGCTTGTTGTCGTGCACACCCACTGGCACATGTAGGAGATGGGCTGCATCTCAGAGATGGTAGGAAGGCGTCAAGGCTGGAGGGCTGACTCACACACTGGCCAGCAGGACAGAGAGCCCATCTCTTCATCTTGGGCCCATGACGTGGAGCATATTAACCTTTGCAGCACTCAAAAAGCGAAGGCTGGACTCTTTTTGAACTGTGCCCAAAAGGGAGCTTGGCACTACAGGGCATTTTCCAAGGAGCCTCCCTCCCCTTTAACTCTGCTCGCATCAGCCTGTGCGCTCTAGAAATCCCAAGCAGGGCCTTTCATACAGCTTTGCAGATGCTGATGCCTGTTCCTCCTGTGGCCTTCATGCCATCTGATTAGCAGCCTGTTTCTCTCAATTTTCCTCAATTCTCACCTCAATTAAACTCTTTGCAAGGCGCTTCAGCACCTCATACTGTCCATAGCAGAGGTGACTCTGGGTGTAAACGTTGTCCTTGTACCAGTTAAATGTGAGCTTAGAGACTTCCTTGGATGGCAAAACTGAACTGTTTGGCATTAAACTCAGGAGATCCACAGCGCCAGAAGTGTTGGCCGTTTCTGCAGGGACCCGTGTGTCTTCTTTGGAGGAGTCCTGCCAAGCTGAGACACCACGACGTTAAAAGACCTGCTGTGGAGATGGCCACAGATTTGGGGAGATTTGCCATCTGTGAATGCTGTCCTGCCTTTGCCTTTGTTTTTGCTCATCTGCTAGCTGTCCTGCCAATCATCCATCTGGCCATTTGTCAGCTGCACGTTCACCTTCCACCAGCGATGAGCTGACCCCTACCATTTCTTCGGATATTTTTCCCTGGTTTTTAGCTGTTCTATTAGTTCTATTAACTATGATAGAAATAAATATTCTGAAAGGCACCCAAGAGGGAAATTCTTCTTCTTTTGCTCCTGAATCAAAAGGATTTTAATGTTGTTGGTCCCAGGTAAGGGGTGGTGCCAATGATGGGAGCTGAGGCCAGGTGCCAGAACAAGGGCCTTGGCCGTGGGGAGCTGCTCTGCAAAATGCAGCTTAGTCCCCAGTGTGTGGTGTGACCTGGCTCCCCACTGGCCTCTGCTCAGGTCGCATGTGGCTGCAGCCCTGCCCCGGGGACACTAAATGGCCTGTCCTGGCATCAGGGCATGGAGCTGAAAACACAGCCTAGGAGCACCCCATGTACTGGTCCTTGTGCACACTTAGGTGTCACTGGGACCCCAGCACAGGCCACTGGGACTTCATTCCTGCTGTGGGTGCAACTCTACATGGAATGTGACAGGTCACGCTGAGTGCACAAGCCACAGATTCTGCCTCCCCACCAGTCACAGAGACATGTGGGGGGCCCCAGGCAGGGAGAGAGCTGGGGCAGTAAGGCCTGGGTGCCATGGGGGTTTGCAGGGAAGCAAGTTGGGAGGATCTGCTGGGATGGCTGCTGTCTGCTGAAGGGCACGAGGCAGTGGAGCAGTAGAGGAGGGAGGACGGGGGATGCGAGGGCTGAGATGCTCCGGCAGCCCAGGCCCTGCTTCCTGCAAGGCAGGCACAAGCCGGGCAGAGGGGTCACTGTGGCCGGCCTTGCACAGGCCGCCCCTCAACCAGGCCAAGGGAACCTGTCTCAGCCTGCAGCGCTGGCTCCTTGGCACTCAGTAAACGGCAGCCTTCACAAGGCAGCTAGCACCACTCCCTACAGAGCGGTGCCGTTACCTGCACGTGCTTTTTAGGTGCTGCCATTTGCAGGCTAAGAGGTGCCCTGAGAACTCAGGAGCACCCGAGCTTGGCAGCCTTAACTGCAGCCAACATTTTGCCACAACGCTTCCCTGCTTAAACAGAGACAAGAAACAGCTTCTGCAGAGCTGGCACACAAATGTTAGGCCCTACCCTAACCCAGGCGACAGCCTGGCAGTGCAGCCTGGCAATAACCCCAAGGCTCACACACACTGGGCTCTAGTCCCTGCCTCCTCCAGCACACGTGGACCTGTGCTCTGTTCCTGCCACACTGCAGATGAGTTCTCTCCCACTTTACTGCAGGACATGCCAGGCCTCTCCAAAGCCTCAGGAGCCCCCAGGCCTTCCCTCGTGTGTGTGGGAAAAAAGTGCCTGTTCTAACAGATCCTGCCAGGATCCTCACTCACCCCTGTGTCCCTGTGCTACACGCTCCGTATGGCTGCTCGGAAGGGTGCCTCACCTGTGCCAGGGCTGAGCATGATCACAGGGGTGTCAGCAACACCCCAGAACTTCATTCCTCCTTTCTTCACCCAAAGAGGGGCCCGGATATCTCCTGCAAAACAAACACGACGCCTAGCAGCATGCAGGACCACTGCTTTCAGAAATCACCCAGCACAGACCCCGCAAAGGGCACAGCCTAGGCCAGCCCAAAGCGGGGCCACCCACAAGGCTCTGCCAGTATGGATGTGCCTGACTTAACAGGAACCCCCACCTCAAGGTGCTCGTGGTGCTACAGCACACTGGGTGAGTGTGAAAGGCCCTTCAGCTGGCCCAGACACCCCTGTGTCACTCTGCAAAGTGCTCTAAGGAAACCCAGAGCAAGGCAAAAGCGCCACAGCACAGGGGTGCTGGGACAGCAGCCCCCTCCTCACACACACACCATGGACCATCAAAGACAGTGGCAGAAGGAAGCAGAGATCTCAACCTGCCTCTCATCTAAAGGACACACAGAGGACTCAAGAGACCCGTCCAGGTACTCCAAGAAGACCCACTCATGTCACACAGAGCAATCCCCTGCCCTCCTGCAGCACAGACACCCTGGCAGCTTATTGCACTTGCTAGGGGACCCAGCTCAGGGACTCGGTCATCAGAGCAGCACACACAGTCCTAGGGAGATAGGACAGGAGGTGGCCAGAGGAACAATAGCTTGTGGCCCTAGCTGTAAACTCTAGCCCTAACCCTTAACCCTAAACCTTCTTCTTAAGGAGGTAGTGCATGCTGAGGGGGAGGGAGGCGGGTAGGGGAGAGGTAGACACGGATGAGGACAGGGAAGGGATAGAGCAGGGAATGGCGGGGAAAGAGGAGAGGTGACGGGGAGGATGGAGAGAGGAGGGGTGGGAGAGCACAAGGCAGGTATGTGCTGTGTACATGCAAGGGCTGGAATAGCGTAGTGCGGGAGGTGTACCAGGGTGGGTGTCCTTGGTGTATGCGGTTACACAGAAGATGCTCTATGTTCCAGAAAGGAAAAAAAAAAAACAACAAGAACCGCACCAAGACCTGCTGAGAGCAGTGCACAGATGCAACACACACCATAGAGACACAGGCTGGAGCTGCCTGCCTCACACACCGCTCATCCCCAAGAGTCATCCACACTAGACAGTCTGGAAGCAAAGAGACTCACCATCAAAAGACTCCCCAACACCTTCTGTCCATCCACCCACTTAGCTCTGGCAGTGCTCAGGGTCACCACTGGACTTCAGGAGCTGTCCTCAGTTGGCAGACGCATCCTTTCCATCTTGTTTTGGACACCTCGTTCACCTTCATCACCTGCCTAACTAGACCTCAAGTTGTCATTGCCATGCCAGATAAGTCCCAATGCAGTAGCCAATACACCCTCCTCCAAAGAAGAGCTCTCCCTCTGCTCACCTGCACTGGGACACAACCACGTTCTGGCATCAGGGCTCTGAGGGGACTTGTGACACTTAGAACAAGCAAAATTACCAACTAAGTCTTCTGCTAGGCAGGAATGAGGAGTCCTACACCTACGGACACAGCATTACTCTCAGTTATTCTACCTCACCTTGGATCCTCAGTAGTGACTGGAAAGGGCCAGCTCAGCACCTGACAAAGCGGAGCAAAAGCAAATCACCAACATGCAGCACGGCAGCACCCCATCGCTCAAAACAAACCCAACACACACACACAGGCACCCCATCTCACCCGCTTGGGCTCCTTGTGCTCACGCAGTGCCTCCTCTCCGCCAAATCCAACAAAATCTACAAACACAAAAGACGAGAGAAGAGCACACCTTGAGGAGATGACAAAAAATACATCCCAACTGCAGTAATACCCCAATACAACACCTTGACCTCTTCTGCTAGCGCATCCAGAACAGCAGCCTATGTGCTGCAAGCTCTAGAGCTGCCGTAGGGCCTGTAAGAGGAGAAGGGAGGTGGGCAACAGAGACAGCACCAGGGACACAATGCCCCTACCCTAGGCTCTGCTTGCTCTCACAGGCAAGACCCTCACCTTGCCGCGCTCCTCCAGAACCCCAGCAACCCCCTCTCCACATTACTCAACACCTGCATGCACAAAGCAAAAACTCATCAAAAAAGCCCACAGAGCACAACACTTTACCCCCAACAACTCCCTCGCTCATCTTCTTCTTAGGAAAGGACCCTTTCTCACGCCTTCTCTTTTGGGACCGTCAGGACACGGACCCCTGCAGTTGAAAAGCAATGCAAAACCTACCTGCCCCACCAACCCACCCCGTCCCCCAAAAATTAATAAATCAAGTGCATTATGCACAGACATGCTCAACAATCACCAGGCCATCACTGCCACACTCCATAACCTACTGCACACAACTCCAACAGTCAGGGAGCTCCAGCCCCAAACAGACAGGCACGCACACAAACAACATCAGGCAAACAGAGGAAAGCTCTACGCAGCAAGAACTTATACCACATGCAAAAAAAAATGAGGACTACAAAGTCCTGTGACATATGAACTGTGCAGACCTGATGCTTGGCACGAGACCAGAAGAGACTCAAATACCGGCACCTGTGCCAGAAGGGGGACAGCCAAGCCAGAGAAAGACATGCAAAGAGAGTCCTTAAGGGGGATATAATACTATGATGCAATACAGGAAAGACAACCCTGGAGGGATGTTGAGAACGTGCAAAACAAGACGGGCCTCCAAAGAGAAAAGAGAGACTGATGAAGCCTCCACAGCAGTGGCGAAGACGATGGACCACAAAAACTCACAAGACAGTCAGAGGGACTGAACTGCCCTTACCTGCCTTCGCAGCACACGCTGGGATCCTCTTCACAGTGATGATTACTCAGGCCCGGCAGAAAGACAAAGGATGCCTAGAGCGCTAGTGCTGCACCGGGTGGGAGGCATTCTGGAACATAAAGGACAAGGTCAACCTCAAGACCTGAACTACAGAGTGCACCTACCACACACACCACAGAGATACAGGCTGGAGCTGCCTGCCTTAGCGCACCCGCACTTCCTCTTCTGAAACACCCAAAACCCTGCCTCACACACCACCGACCTGGGAGAGGCATCCGCACTCCAGGGTATGTACTAGCACACACACCATACACACACACACGACACCCCAACACCTTCCATCCCTCTGCATAGCTTTTCCAGTGCTCGGGGTCACAACAGGACGTCACTTGGCAGACACATCCTCCTCACTCTTCTTTCGGACACTCCATTCGCCTTCAGCACCTGACAATCCAGAGCTCAAGCCATCATCCCCATGATGGACAACTCCCACCTCAGCCGGGAAAATAACCCTCCTCCAGAGTACAGCTGTTGCTCTGCTCACCTGCACCAGGACAGACTGACTCTCTGGTACTAGGGCTCTGGTGACCCCAAGAACAAACAAAATTACTAAGCGATCTGCCCAAACAACTCATGCCTTCCTGCCCTGCCTTCAAATAAATTAGTCAGTGAAGTAGATTACACTTAGGCTGACCTGAACAGCTCTGCAGTCAGTCTGCCCCAAGCTTGGAGAGCTGCAGAAGGTGATTGTGACTCAAGTGCTGGACCCGAAACTTGGCCTTGTTGAACCTCATATGGTTGGACTCATCCCATTCATCCAGCCTGTCCAGACCCCTCCGTACAGCCTTCCTACCCTCAAGTAGATCTATTCTTCTACTCAGCTTGGTGTCGTCTGCAAATTACACTTAGTGTCATTTAGCTCTAGCTGTGAGGATGCCTGGGACTTTAGATCCAGCATCTATATGAGAGTTACTTTGCTGTCTTGAAGCACTTTTGTGCTTTGACACTGTGTTGGAGGACAATGATGGTTGCAAGAAACATCTCCCAGCAGTCACGGACTATCCCTCCAAACTCTGTGATCCATCCCTGCTGCTCCTCGCTCTGACCCATCACAAAGTTGCTCTGTCTCTCTGCTGGACTTAGAGCTTGTGTCCTCCAGAAATGGGACGGGCCGAGAGGTTCTAGGCAGCGGGATGGTGTCTGAGGGCACAGGCAGGGGCAGTCTCCCCACTCGACACGACACCAGCAGTGAAGCTGAGAATGCGACGATGGCCGAGTCCCTGGGCACTGCTCTGGGGCAGGGCAGGACCGTGTCCATGGGGATGGTCCCAGCCCTGTGGGATCCTCTGATGCTGAGAAAACAAGCGATTGGCTTCCTTTTCTTGACAGCCTTGAGCACTGGGAGGACATTTCCCCTATGTGATGGGGATTGTCCCTTCACAGGGAATCTGCTTCAGCCAGGCTGTGACAGAAAGGGGTCTGGTCCAGGAGGAGGACAGGGCTGACAGCGAGGGATTTAGTTGCCTGTGTGTGGTGTGACTTGGCTCCCCACAGCTCCTATGTGGCTCCAGCTCTGGCCTGGGGACACTAAATGGCCTGTCCTGGCCTCACGATGTAGGGCTGAAAAGGCCCACGAGCAGCTCAGAGACGAGCTCTGGCTGCAGCAAGGAGTTGGAGGCACTGGGGACTGCTGCCTCTGCTCAGGGCTCCTGGCACCCTCCTTGCACGGCCATCCCTCCTTTTCCAGCACCATCCTGCTTCTCATTGGAATCAGTGGATACGGCAAAGCTGCCTGTTTGAGAGCTAACACATTCCTAAGGGCAATATGGAGAGTGGCGATTGGTGTCGGCACGACAAAGTGCAACTGCTCAATGCCCTCGTGAGGGAACCTAGAAAAGCGCAAAATTCCAGAACTTTCACCCAGTTTCTGTTGACAGTCTGGTATCCACGAGCGACCGAGCGGACGAAGAGGACCAGTGAGCTGGTGTTCCCCGTCTTCGCTGTTGCTCGCAAGTGATCCTGGCATCATCCCTGGCTGCCCGTGTCTGCGTGCTGGGCAGCGCGCAGGACTGAGAGTGCGAGCAGGTGAGAGGAGCCCATTGAACTCGAGATACCCGCAGCTTCCTTAAGGAGAGGGCCAACCTGGAGGCATCTTTGGGGAACGGCCTCCTTGCAGCTTTAACTCATCAGCACTCTTCCCAGCGTTACACATCCAAACATTTTTCCTCTTTCTGGGTTGACGTTTGCAGGCTCCTCTACCACGATGGTCCTTCAAAAGAAGCGCTTCCTCCGGGCTCTTCTGGGGGCAGTGGTATTGGAGTTACTGGTTGCCCTCGTGTACCTCGTGACGCAGCACAGAGCACCCATGTACAAGGTGAGCACCGCTGCAGAGAGCAGACATGTGGCACAGACGCACCGAGACAAGAGCCCATGTTAGGGCTTTGGAGTGAGTGGGCCTCAGTAGGACGTGCCTTGCAGGCCATAGGCATGGGTCTTCTCTAGCCATGCCAAAATGCAGACAGGAGAAAGAAGGCAGAGGCACTGAAAGAGCCTCTGAGCACACAAGCTGAAAGAGGCTCAGTGAGATCTCAGAGGGGGATGGAGGCTTTCTCAGGGACATGCAAACCATCTGGAGTCTCACGGAGCAGAGTCGCTGCTATTCTAAACCCCGCGGAAAGTGCTGGTGTGAGGTGACATCACTGCATAGGCCTCAGCAGAGAGAATCAGAGGGTGTCTCAGCTGGCAGGAGAAATGCCCATACTGAGGCCACACTTTGAAGGGCCCTGTCCTGTCACTGCTCTGCTTGGCCATGCTGTAGCCTGCCATAGCTTAGGGAGGATCTATTCATTAAGAGCATTAAGGGCTGCTCTTTGGGCACCCTCCTGAAGGTCTGGGTCGTTGCCCCTCAGGAACGATGTCAGAGAAGTAATTCTTGGAATAGCCTAAAGAGCAATCTCCCTGCAAGAAAGCAAGGATGAGGGTGTTGCAGCTAGAAGATAAGGGCACACCTCCATGCCATGTGGACACGGAGAAGAAAGCCCCATGCCACCTAACACTGACAAGGACTGCAAAAGCCAAACACAGCCCTCACCCCCGCTAAGAAAGAAAAAACAAAAAACAACCACCACTGCCATAAACTGGGAGGAGAATTAGGCTTGCAGCTAGTACTTAGGGCTGACATGCTCCTTTTCCTGTCCTGTCTCCTCTTGGCAGGACTCCTCCAAAGAAGACACATGGGTCCCTGCGGAAACGGCCAACACTTCTGGAGCTGTGGATCTCCTGAGTTTGATGCCAAACAGTTCACTTTTGCCATCCAATGAAGTCTCTAAGCTCACATTTAGCTGGTACAAGGACAACCTTTACACCCAGAGACACCTCTGCTATGGACAGAATGAGGTGCTGAAGCGCCTGGCAAAGACTTTAATTGAGGTGAGAATTGAGGAAAATTGAGGGAAACTGGCTGCTAATCAGATTCTACCCTCATGCTAGCAACCACAGCAAAGATTAGAAGGTGAAACGGGAACAGCTACCTCAGGGGAGGGTAGAGAGAAGACAGAGGCAGGCTCTTTCCAAAAGTGCAAAGTGTCAGAGCAAGAGACACCTGGCACACGATGGAAAGTGAGACATTCTGGCCAGACATAGGGAAAACACTTCCACAAGAATGCTGCTTAAATAGCAGAATAGAGCCTCGAAAGCCTGTGGAGTTTCCATCCTTGGAGATATTCCAAAGTGAACCGGCCAACACCTTGCTTAACCCGGTCATGCTTTCAGCTGAGGGGTGACACAGAGAAAGTGAGAGGAGCCCATAGGTTCATTCAAACTCCTCCCTACTTTTTTCCTTTTGCCAGGAGTCGCCTTCCAGAACACAAGTGGGACATCCTTGCTACCCAAAAGACTACCGAGAAACCATCTGGCTGTCTTCCTTGCACACCACTCCTCACATAATGCAGAATGACTTCCACACAGCTCTTGCTGACAGAAGAGTGACCCTGGAGGGCAATGGACATGCCGAATGGTGCCGGGCTGTCATCCGCAAGCTGTTGAACTTCTCGACATGTGGCCAGAGCCAGGAGAGCACCCTCCTCGGTGCCTACGAGCCCGCTGGGAGCGGGCACTTCTTTGTAAGGAAAATGCACACCCTTCCCTTCCCTCGCTCTCTTTAGAAGCCACTGTTCTGCTCAGGGGCACCTTTGGGGTCCCATTAAGAGGCCTCTTGCCAGCCCTTTGCAGAGCTGTGCACAAGGGGCAAAAGAAGAGCTGCTTGTAGCAGTGTGCAGGGTGAGAGCTCTCCTTGCGGACAGCCCTTGCTGACTCAAGGGAGACCAGAGCAGCTGCCCCGCAGCACTTTCCCCTCTCTTACTCGGTACCATTTCTCCTTCCTGCCTTTCAGGCCTTCTCCGAATTTTACTTTGACTTGAGATTCCTTAACGTGACCAAGGAGCGCTCCCTGCTCACTGTCAGCAACAGCATCCGGAATTTCTGCACAAGGAGCTGGCAAGATGTATGTTTCCCACAATGGCTCATGGGAGGCTCTGGGGAAGCTGCAAAGGAATAATCAATCCCCCTGGGCAGAGCTGCCCTCATGGCTCCAAAACACCTGCCCAGTCCACACAAAATGTCTTTGCATGAAGGGCCTTACAGAGCCATCCTTCTTCATGCAGCAGTCAGCGCTCAGCAGGCCATTGCACCTGCAAGGCAATTGCCTGCTGCCAGATCATTGCTAGGAGCTCAAATAACTTCCCTTCCTTCTCACACCCGCCCCCAGCTGTCTTCTAGCTACCCTGAGGAAAATCCCTGGCGACTGCGTAGCTATTGCACCAACGCCAACTACGTCCTCACCCTCCTTGAGATTAATGAGACCAGCTGGAACGACATCATCATCCAGAGGAAGGTAAGCAGCAACCTCAGCCCAGCATGGCAATGCCCTCGCAGGCAGGTGTCCAGCAGCACCGTGCCCAGCTAACACGCAGCTGTGCAGCTCAGCCCTGTGGCCAAGGCTCGTGGAGACCTCCTGTTTGGGGACACGCGCTGTGCCTGTGCCAGGCCTGGCACGCAGAGCCCCACTGCTGCTAGGGGCATCTCTGTGCTAGAGCTGCCCTCACGATGCCCCTCTCTCCTTTGGCAGCCCGGGAGCACGGACGTCGCCTGGAGCCTGGGCTACGCGCTGGAGCTCGCCAACACCATCCCACGGGAGCTGCTGCACTTGGTGCAGAGGCAAAACCCCTCCGTGCGCGCTGCAGCCGTGGCCCTCATGGTGTCTACTCTTGGCGTGGGGCTTGTTGTCGTGCACACCCACTGGCACATGTAGGAGCTGGGCTGCATCTCAGAGATGGTAGGAAGGCGTCAAGGCTGGAGGGCTGACTCACACACTGGCCAGCAGGACAGAGAGCCCATCCCTTCATCTTGGGCCCATGACGTGGAGCATATTAACCTTTACAGCACTCAAAAAGCGAAGGCTGGACTCTTTTTGAACTGTGCCCAAAAGGGAGCTTGGCACTACAGGGCATTTTCCAAGGAGCCTCCCTCCCCTTTAACTCTGCTCGCATCAGCCGGTGCGCTCTAGAAATCCCAAGCAGGGCCTTTCTTACAGCTTTGCAGATGCTGATGCCTGTTCCTCGTGTGGCCTTCATGCCATCTGATTAGCAGCCTGTTTCTCTCAATTTTCCTCAATTCTCACCTCAATTAAACTCTTTGCAAGGTGCTTCAGCACCTCATTCTATCCATAGCAGAGGTGACTCTGGGTGTAAACGTTGTCCTTGTACCAGTTAAATGTGAGCTTAGAGACTTCCTTGGATGGCAAAACTGAACTGTTTGGCATTAAACTCAGGAGATCCACAGCTCCAGAAGTGTTGGCCGTTTCTGCAGGGACCCGTGTGTCTTCTTTGGAGGAGTCCTGCCAAGCTGAGACACCACGACGTTAAAAGACCTGCTGTGGAGATGGCCACAGATTTGGGGAGATTTGCCATCTGTGAATGCTGTCCTGCCTTTGCCTTTGTTTTTGCTCATCTGCTAGCTGTCCTGCCAATCATCCATCTGGCCATTTGTCAGCTGCACGTTCACCTTCTACCAGCGATGAGCTGACCCCTACCACTTCTTCGGATATTTTTCCCTGGTTTTTAGCTGTTCTATTAGTTCTATTAACTATGATAGAAATAAATATTCTGAAAGGCACCCAAGAGGGAAATTCTTCTTCTTTTGCTCCTGAATCAAAAGGATTTTAATGTTGTTGGTCCCAGGTAAGGGGTGGTGCCAATGATGGGAGCTGAGGCCAGGTGCCAGAACAAGGGCCTTGGCCGTGGGGAGGTGCTCTGCAAAATGCAGCTTAGTCCCCAGTGTGTGGTGTGACCTGGCTCCCCACTGGCCTCTGCTCAGGTCGCATGTGGCTGCAGCCCTGCCCCGGGGACACTAAATGGCCTGTCCTGGCCTCAGGGCATGGAGCTGAAAACACAGCCTAGGAGCACCCCATGTACTGGTCCTTGTGCACACTTAGGTGTCACTGGGACCCCAGCACAGGCCACACTGGGACTGCTGTGGGTGCGACTGTACATGGAATGTGACAGGTCACGCTGAGTGCACAAGCCACAGATTCTGCCTCCCCACCAGTCACAGAGCCATGTGGGGGGCCCCAGGCAGGGAGAGAGCTGGGGCAGTAAGGCCTGGGTGCCATGGGGGTTTGCAGGGAAGCAAGTTGGGAGGATCTGCTGGGATGGCTGCTGTCTGCTGAAGGGCACGAGGCAGTGGAGCAGTAGAGGAGGGAGGACGGGGGATGCGAGGGCTGAGATGCTCCGGCAGCCCAGGCCCTGCTTCCTGCAAGGCAGGCACAAGCCGGGCAGAGGGCTCACTGTGGCCGGCCTTGCACAGGCCGCCCCTCAACCAGGCCAAGGGAACCTGTCTCAGCCTGCAGCGCTGGCTCCTTGGCACTCAGTAAACGGCAGCCTTCACAAGGCAGCTAGCACCACTCCCTACAGAGCGGTGCCGTTACCTGCACGTGCTTTTTAGGTGCTGCCATTTGCAGGCTAAGAGGTGCCCTGGGAACCCAGGAGCACCCGAGCTTGGCAGCCTTAACTGCAGCCAACATTTTGCCACAACGCTTCCCTGCTTAAACAGAGACAAGAAACAGCTTCTGCAGAGCTGGCACACAAATGTTAGGCCCTACCCTAACCCAGGCGACAGCCTGGCAGTGCAGCCTGGCAATAACCCCAAGGCTCACACACACTGGGCTCTAGTCCCTGCCTCCTCCAGCACACGTGGACCTGTGCTCTGTTCCTGCCACACTGCAGATGAGTTCTCTCCCACTTTACTGCAGGACATGCCAGGCCTCTCCAAAGCCTCAGGAGCCCCCAGGCCTTCCCTCGTGTGTGTGGGAAAAAAGTGCCTGTTCTAACAGATCCTGCCAGGATCCTCACTCACCCCTGTGTCCCTGTGCTACACGCTCCGTATGGCTGCTCGGAAGGGTGCCTCACCTGTGCCAGGGCTGAGCATGATCACAGGGGTGTCAGCAACACCCCAGAACTTCATTCCTCCTTTCTTCACCCAAAGAGGGGCCCGGATATCTCCTGCAAAACAAACACGACGCCTAGCAGCATGCAGGACCACTGCTTTCAGAAATCACCCAGCACAGACCCCGCAAAGGGCACAGCCTAGGCCAGCCCAAAGCGGGGCCACCCACAAGGCTCTGCCAGTATGGATGTGCCTGACTTAACAGGAACCCCCACCTCAAGGTGCTCGTGGTGCTACAGCACACTGGGTGAGTGTGAAAGGCCCTTCAGCTGGCCCAGACACCCCTGTGTCACTCTGCAAAGTGCTCTAAGGAAACCCAGAGCAAGGCAAAAGCGCCACAGCACAGGGGTGCTGGGACAGCAGCCCCCTCCTCACACACACACCATGGACCATCAAAGACAGTGGCAGAAGGAAGCAGAGATCTCAACCTGCCTCTCATCTAAAGGACACACAGAGGACTCAAGAGACCCGTCCAGGTACTCCAAGAAGACCCACTCATGTCACACAGAGCAATCCCCTGCCCTCCTGCAGCACAGACACCCTGGCAGCTTATTGCACTTGCTAGGGGACCCAGCTCAGGGACTCGGTCATCAGAGCAGCACACACAGTCCTAGGGAGATAGGACAGGAGGTGGCCAGAGGAACAATAGCTTGTGGCCCTAGCTGTAAACTCTAGCCCTAACCCTTAACCCTAAACCTTCTTCTTAAGGAGGTAGTGCATGCTGAGGGGGAGGGAGGCGGGTAGGGGAGAGGTAGACACGGATGAGGACAGGGAAGGGATAGAGCAGGGAATGGCGGGGAAAGAGGAGAGGTGACGGGGAGGATGGAGAGAGGAGGGGTGGGAGAGCACAAGGCAGGTATGTGCTGTGTACATGCAAGGGCTGGAATAGCGTAGTGCGGGAGGTGTACCAGGGTGGGTGTCCTTGGTGTATGCGGTTACACAGAAGATGCTCTATGTTCCAGAAAGGAAAAAAAAAAAACAACAAGAACCGCACCAAGACCTGCTGAGAGCAGTGCACAGATGCAACACACACCATAGAGACACAGGCTGGAGCTGCCTGCCTCACACACCGCTCATCCCCAAGAGTCATCCACACTAGACAGTCTGGAAGCAAAGAGACTCACCATCAAAAGACTCCCCAACACCTTCTGTCCATCCACCCACTTAGCTCTGGCAGTGCTCAGGGTCACCACTGGACTTCAGGAGCTGTCCTCAGTTGGCAGACGCATCCTTTCCATCTTGTTTTGGACACCTCGTTCACCTTCATCACCTGCCTAACTAGACCTCAAGTTGTCATTGCCATGCCAGATAAGTCCCAATGCAGTAGCCAATACACCCTCCTCCAAAGAAGAGCTCTCCCTCTGCTCACCTGCACTGGGACACAACCACGTTCTGGCATCAGGGCTCTGAGGGGACTTGTGACACTTAGAACAAGCAAAATTACCAACTAAGTCTTCTGCTAGGCAGGAATGAGGAGTCCTACACCTACGGACACAGCATTACTCTCAGTTATTCTACCTCACCTTGGATCCTCAGTAGTGACTGGAAAGGGCCAGCTCAGCACCTGACAAAGCGGAGCAAAAGCAAATCACCAACATGCAGCACGGCAGCACCCCATCGCTCAAAACAAACCCAACACACACACACAGGCACCCCATCTCACCCGCTTGGGCTCCTTGTGCTCACGCAGTGCCTCCTCTCCGCCAAATCCAACAAAATCTACAAACACAAAAGACGAGAGAAGAGCACACCTTGAGGAGATGACAAAAAATACATCCCAACTGCAGTAATACCCCAATACAACACCTTGACCTCTTCTGCTAGCCCATCCAGAACAGCGGCCTATGTGCTGCAAGTTCTAGAGCTGCCACAGGGCCTGTAAGAGGAGAAGGGAGGTGGGCAACAGAGACAGCACCAGGGACACAATGCCCCTACCCTAGGCTCTGCTTGCTCTCACAGGCAAGACCCTCACCTTGCCGCGCTCCTCCAGAACCCCAGCAACCCCCTCTCCACATTACTCAACACCTGCATGCACAAAGCAAAAACTCATCAAAAAAGCCCACAGACCACAACACTTTACCCCCAACAACTCCCTCGCTCATCTTCTTCTTAGGAAAGGACCCTTTCTCATGCCTTCTCTTTTGGGACCGTCAGGACACGGACCCCTGCAGTTGAAAAGCAATGCAAAACCTACCTGCCCCACCAACCCACCCCGTCCCCCAAAAATTAATAAATCAAGTGCATTATGCACAGACATGCTCAACAATCACCAGGCCATCACTGCCACACTCCATAACCTACTGCACACAACTCCAACAGTCAGGGAGCTCCAGCCCCAAACAGACAGGCACGCACACAAACAACATCAGGCAAACAGAGGAAAGCTCTACGCAGCAAGAACTTATACCACATGCAAAAAAACATGAGGACTACAAAGTCCTGTGACATATGAACTGTGCAGACCTGATGCTTGGCACGAGACCAGAAGAGACTCAAATACCGGCACCTGTGCCAGAAGGGGGACAGCCAAGCCAGAGAAAGACATGCAAAGAGAGTCCTTAAGGGGGATATAATACTATGATGCAATACAGGAAAGACAACCCTGGAGGGATGTTGAGAACGTGCAAAACAAGACGGGCCTCCAAAGAGAAAAGAGAGACTGATGAAGCCTCCACAGCAGTGGCGAAGACGATGGACCACAAAAACTCACAAGACAGTCAGAGGGACTGAACTGCCCTTACCTGCCTTCGCAGCACACGCTGGGATCCTCTTCACAGTGATGATTACTCAGGCCCGGCAGAAAGACAAAGGATGCCTAGAGCGCTAGTGCTGCACCGGGTGGGAGGCATTCTGGAACATAAAGGACAAGGTCAACC
Organism: Tinamus guttatus; assembly: GCF_059628265.1. Classification (NCBI taxonomy): domain Eukaryota; kingdom Metazoa; phylum Chordata; class Aves; order Tinamiformes; family Tinamidae; genus Tinamus; species Tinamus guttatus. The sequence goes on from NW_028288831.1 coordinate 4,976,694, forward strand.
TCAAGACCTGAACTACAGAGTGCACCTACCACACACACCACAGAGATACAGGCTGGAGCTGCCTGCCTTAGCGCACCCGCACTTCCTCTTCTGAAACACCCAAAACCCTGCCTCACACACCACCGACCTGGGAGAGGCATCCGCACTCCAGGGTATGTACTAGCACACACACCATACACACACACACGACACCCCAACACCTTCCATCCCTCTGCATAGCTTTTCCAGTGCTCGGGGTCACAACAGGACGTCACTTGGCAGACACATCCTCCTCACTCTTCTTTCGGACACTCCATTCGCCTTCAGCACCTGACAATCCAGAGCTCAAGCCATCATCCCCATGATGGACAACTCCCACCTCAGCCGGGAAAATAACCCTCCTCCAGAGTACAGCTGTTGCTCTGCTCACCTGCACCAGGACAGACTGACTCTCTGGTACTAGGGCTCTGGTGACCCCAAGAACAAACAAAATTACTAAGCGATCTGCCCAAACAACTCATGCCTTCCTGCCCTGCCTTCAAATAAATTAGTCAGTGAAGTAGATTACACTTAGGCTGACCTGAACAGCTCTGCAGTCAGTCTGCCCCAAGCTTGGAGAGCTGCAGAAGGTGATTGTGACTCAAGTGCTGGACCCGAAACTTGGCCTTGTTGAACCTCATATGGTTGGACTCATCCCATTCATCCAGCCTGTCCAGACCCCTCCGTACAGCCTTCCTACCCTCAAGTAGATCTATTCTTCTACTCAGCTTGGTGTCGTCTGCAAATTACACTTAGTGTCATTTAGCTCTAGCTGTGAGGATGCCTGGGACTTTAGATCCAGCATCTATATGAGAGTTACTTTGCTGTCTTGAAGCACTTTTGTGCTTTGACACTGTGTTGGAGGACAATGATGGTTGCAAGAAACATCTCCCAGCAGTCACGGACTATCCCTCCAAACTCTGTGATCCATCCCTGCTGCTCCTCGCTCTGACCCATCACAAAGTTGCTCTGTCTCTCTGCTGGACTTAGAGCTTGTGTCCTCCAGAAATGGGACGGGCCGAGAGGTTCTAGGCAGCGGGATGGTGTCTGAGGGCACAGGCAGGGGCAGTCTCCCCACTCGACACGACACCAGCAGTGAAGCTGAGAACGCGACGATGGCCGAGTCCCTGGGCACTGCTCTGGGGCAGGGCAGGACCGTGTCCATGGAGATGGTCCCAGCCCTGTGGGATCCTCTGATGCTGAGAAAACAAGCGATTGGCTTCCTTTTCTTGACAGCCTTGAGCACTGGGAGGACATTTCCCCTATGTGATGGGGATTGTCCCTTCACAGGGAATCTGCTTCAGCCAGGCTGTGACAGAAAGGGGTCTGGTCCAGGAGGAGGACAGGGCTGACAGCGAGGGATTTAGTTGCCTGTGTGTGGTGTGACTTGGCTCCCCACAGCTCCTATGTGGCTCCAGCTCTGGCCTGGGGACACTAAATGGCCTGTCCTGGCCTCACAATGTGGGGCTGAAAAGGGCCAGGAGCAGCTCAGAGACGAGCTCTGGCTGCAGCAAGGAGTTGGAGGCACTGGGGGCTGCTGCCTCTGCTCAGGGCTCCTGGCACCCTCCTTGCACGGCCATCCCTCCTTTTCCAGCACCAGCCTGCTTCTCATTGGAATCAGTGGATACGGCAAAGCTGCCTGTTTGAGAGCTAACACATTCCTAAGGGCAATATGGAGAGTGGCGATTGGTGTCGGCACGACAAAGTGCAACTGCTCAATGCCCTCGTGAGGGAACCTAGAAAAGCGCAAAATTCCAGAACTTTCACCCAGTTTCTGTTGACAGTCAGGTATCCACGAGCGACCGAGCGGACGAAGAGGACCAGTGAGCTGGTGTTCCCCGTCTTCGCTGTTGCTCGCAAGTGATCCTGGCATCATCCCTGGCTGCCCGTGTCTGCGTGCTGGGCAGCGCGCAGGACTGAGAGTGCGAGCAGGTGAGAGGAGCCCATTGAACTCGAGATACCCGCAGCTTCCTTAAGGAGAGGGCCAACCTGGAGGCATCTTTGGGGAACGGCCTCCTTGCAGCTTTAACTCATCAGCACTCTTCCCAGCGTTACACATCCAAACATTTTTCCTCTTTCTGGGTTGACGTTTGCAGGCTCCTCTACCACGATGGTCCTTCAAAAGAAGCGCTTCCTCCGGGCTCTTCTGGGGGCAGTGGTATTGGAGTTACTGGTTGCCCTCGTGTACCTCGTGACGCAGCACAGAGCACCCATGTACAAGGTGAGCACTGCTGCAGAGAGCAGACATGTGGCACAGACGCTCTGAGACAAGAGCCCATGTTAGGGCTTTGGAGTGAGTGGGCCTCAGTAGGACGTGCCTTGCAGGCCATAGGCATGGGTCTTCTCTAGCCATGCCAAAATGCAGACAGGAGAAAGAAGGCAGAGGCACTGAAAGAGCCTCTGAGCACACAAGCTGAAAGAGGCTCAGTGAGATCTCAGAGGGGGATGGAGGCTTTCTCAGGGACATGCAAACCATCTGGAGTCTCACGGAGCAGAGTCGCTGCTATTCTAAACCCCGCGGAAAGTGCTGGTGTGAGGTGACATCACTGCATAGGCCTCAGCAGAGAGAATCAGAGGGTGTCTCAGCTGGCAGGAGAAATGCCCATACTGAGGCCACACTTTGAAGGGCCCTGTCCTGTCACTGCTCTGCTTGGCCATGCTGTAGCCTGCCATAGCTTAGGGAGGATCTATTCATTAAGAGCATTAAGGGCTGCTCTTTGGGCACCCTCCTGAAGGTCTGGGTCGTTGCCCCTCAGGAACGATGTCAGAGAAGTAATTCTTGGAATAGCCTAAAGAGCAATCTCCCTGCAAGAAAGCAAGGATGAGGGTGTTGCAGCTAGAAGATAAGGGCACACCTCCATGCCATGTGGACACGGAGAAGAAAGCCCCATGCCACCTAACACTGACAAGGACTGCAAAAGCCAAACACAGCCCTCACCCCCGCTAAGAAAGAAAAAACAAAAAACAACCACCACTGCCATAAACTGGGAGGAGAATTAGGCTTGCAGCTAGTACTTAGGGCTGACATGCTCCTTTTCCTGTCCTGTCTCCTCTTGGCAGGACTCCTCCAAAGAAGACACATGGGTCCCTGCGGAAACGGCCAACACTTCTGGAGCTGTGGATCTCCTGAGTTTGATGCCAAACAGTTCACTTTTGCCATCCAATGAAGTCTCTAAGCTCACATTTAGCTGGTACAAGGACAACCTTTACACCCAGAGACACCTCTGCTATGGACAGAATGAGGTGCTGAAGCGCCTGGCAAAGACTTTAATTGAGGTGAGAATTGAGGAAAATTGAGGGAAACTGGCTGCTAATCAGATTCTACCCTCATGCTAGCAACCACAGCAAAGATTAGAAGGTGAAACGGGAACAGCTACCTCAGGGGAGGGTAGAGAGAAGACAGAGGCAGGCTCTTTCCAAAAGTGCAAAGTGTCAGAGCAAGAGACACCTGGCACACGATGGAAAGTGAGACATTCTGGCCAGACATAGGGAAAACACTTCCACAAGAATGCTGCTTAAATAGCAGAATAGAGCCTCGAAAGCCTGTGGAGTTTCCATCCTTGGAGATATTCCAAAGTGAACCGGCCAACACCTTGCTTAACCCGGTCATGCTTTCAGCTGAGGGGTGACACAGAGAAAGTGAGAGGAGCCCATAGGTTCATTCAAACTCCTCCCTACTTTTTTCCTTTTGCCAGGAGTCGCCTTCCAGAACACAAGTGGGACATCCTTGCTACCCAAAAGACTACCGAGAAACCATCTGGCTGTCTTCCTTGCACACCACTCCCCACATAATGCAGAATGACTTCCACACAGCTCTTGCTGACAGAAGAGTGACCCTGGAGGGCAATGGACATGCCGAATGGTGCCGGGCTGTCATCCGCAAGCTGTTGAACTTCTCGACATGTGGCCAGAGCCAGGAGAGCACCCTCCTCGGTGCCTACGAGCCCGCTGGGAGCGGGCACTTCTTTGTAAGGAAAATGCACACCCTTCCCTTCCCTCGCTCTCTTTAGAAGCCACTGTTCTGCTCAGGGGCACCTTTGGGCTCCCATTAAGAGGCCTCTTGCCAGCCCTTTGCAGAGCTGTGCACAAGGGGCAAAAGAAGAGCTGCTTGTAGCAGTGTGCAGGGTGAGAGCTCTCCTTGCGGACAGCCCTTGCTGACTCAAGGGAGACCAGAGCAGCTGCCCCGCAGCACTTTCCCCTCTCTTACTCGGTACCATTTCTCCTTCCTGCCTTTCAGGCCTTCTCCGAATTTTACTTTGACTTGAGATTCCTTAACGTGACCAAGGAGCGCTCTCTCCTCACTGTCAGCAACAGCATCCGGAATTTCTGCACAAGGAGCTGGCAAGATGTATGTTTCCCACAATGGCTCATGGGAGGCTCTGGGGAAGCTGCAAAGGAATAATCAATCCCCCTGGGCAGAGCTGCCCTCATGGCTCCAAAACACCTGCCCAGTCCACACAAAATGTCTTTGCATGAAGGGCCTTACAGAGCCATCCTTCTTCATGCAGCAGTCAGCGCTCAGCAGGCCATTGCACCTGCAAGGCAATTGCCTGCTGCCAGATCATTGCTAGGAGCTCAAATAACTTCCCTTCCTTCTCACACCCGCCCCCAGCTGTCTTCTAGCTACCCTGAGGAAAATCCCTGGCGACTGCGTAGCTATTGCACCAACGCCAACTACGTCCTCACCCTCCTTGAGATTAATGAGACCAGCTGGAACGACATCATCATCCAGAGGAAGGTAAGCAGCAACCTCAGCCCAGCATGGCAATGCCCTCGCAGGCAGGTGTCCAGCAGCACCGTGCCCAGCTAACACGCAGCTGTGCAGCTCAGCCCTGTGGCCAAGGCTCGTGGAGACCTCCTGCTTGGGGACACGCGCTGTGCCTGTGCCAGGCCTGGCACGCAGAGCCCCACTGCTGCTAGGGGCATCTCTGTGCTAGAGCTGCCCTCACGATGCCCCTCTCTCCTTTGGCAGCCCGGGAGCACGGACGTCGCCTGGAGCCTGGGCTACGCGCTGGAGCTCGCCAACACCATCCCACGGGAGCTGCTGCACTTGGTGCAGAGGCAAAACCCCTCCGTGCGCGCTGCAGCCGTGGCCCTCATGGTGTCTACTCTTGGCGTGGGGCTTGTTGTCGTGCACACCCACTGGCACATGTAGGAGATGGGCTGCATCTCAGAGATGGTAGGAAGGTGTCAAGGCTGGAGGGCTGACTCACACACTGGCCAGCAGGACAGAGAGCCCATCCCTTCATCTTGGGCCCATGACGTGGAGCATATTAACCTTTACAGCACTCAAAAAGCGAAGGCTGGACTCTTTTTGAACTGTGCCCAAAAGGGAGCTTGGCACTACAGGGCATTTTCCAAGGAGCCTCCCTCCCCTTTAACTCTGCTCGCATCAGCCGGTGCGCTCTAGAAATCCCAAGCAGGGCCTTTCTTACAGCTTTGCAGATGCTGATGCCTGTTCCTCGTGTGGCCTTCATGCCATCTGATTAGCAGCCTGTTTCTCTCAATTTTCCTCAATTCTCACCTCAATTAAACTCTTTGCAAGGTGCTTCAGCACCTCATTCTATCCATAGCAGAGGTGACTCTGGGTGTAAACGTTGTCCTTGTACCAGTTAAATGTGAGCTTAGAGACTTCCTTGGATGGCAAAACTGAACTGTTTGGCATTAAACTCAGGAGATCCACAGCTCCAGAAGTGTTGGCCGTTTCTGCAGGGACCCGTGTGTCTTCTTTGGAGGAGTCCTGCCAAGCTGAGACACCACGACGTTAAAAGACCTGCTGTGGAGATGGCCACAGATTTGGGGAGATTTGCCATCTGTGAATGCTGTCCTGCCTTTGCCTTTGTTTTTGCTCATCTGCTAGCTGTCCTGCCAATCATCCATCTGGCCATTTGTCAGCTGCACGTTCACCTTCTACCAGCGATGAGCTGACCCCTACCACTTCTTCGGATATTTTTCCCTGGTTTTTAGCTGTTCTATTAGTTCTATTAACTATGATAGAAATAAATATTCTGAAAGGCACCCAAGAGGGAAATTCTTCTTCTTTTGCTCCTGAATCAAAAGGATTTTAATGTTGTTGGTCCCAGGTAAGGGGTGGTGCCAATGATGGGAGCTGAGGCCAGGTGCCAGAACAAGGGCCTTGGCCGTGGGGAGGTGCTCTGCAAAATGCAGCTTAGTCCCCAGTGTGTGGTGTGACCTGGCTCCCCACTGGCCTCTGCTCAGGTCGCATGTGGCTGCAGCCCTGCCCCGGGGACACTAAATGGCCTGTCCTGGCCTCAGGGCATGGAGCTGAAAACACAGCCTAGGAGCACCCCATGTACTGGTCCTTGTGCACACTTAGGTGTCACTGGGACCCCAGCACAGGCCACACTGGGACTGCTGTGGGTGCGACTGTACATGGAATGTGACAGGTCACGCTGAGTGCACAAGCCACAGATTCTGCCTCCCCACCAGTCACAGAGCCATGTGGGGGGCCCCAGGCAGGGAGAGAGCTGGGGCAGTAAGGCCTGGGTGCCATGGGGGTTTGCAGGGAAGCAAGTTGGGAGGATCTGCTGGGATGGCTGCTGTCTGCTGAAGGGCACGAGGCAGTGGAGCAGTAGAGGAGGGAGGACGGGGGATGCGAGGGCTGAGATGCTCCGGCAGCCCAGGCCCTGCTTCCTGCAAGGCAGGCACAAGCCGGGCAGAGGGCTCACTGTGGCCGGCCTTGCACAGGCCGCCCCTCAACCAGGCCAAGGGAACCTGTCTCAGCCTGCAGCGCTGGCTCCTTGGCACTCAGTAAACGGCAGCCTTCACAAGGCAGCTAGCACCACTCCCTGCAGAGCGGTGCCGTTACCTGCACGTGCTTTTTAGGTGCTGCCATTTGCAGGCTAAGAGGTGCCCTGAGAACTCAGGAGCACCCGAGCTTGGCAGCCTTAACTGCAGCCAACATTTTGCCACAACGCTTCCCTGCTTAAACAGAGACAAGAAACAGCTTCTGCAGAGCTGGCACACAAATGTTAGGCCCTACCCTAACCCAGGCGACAGCCTGGCAGTGCAGCCTGGCAATAACCCCAAGGCTCACACACACCGGGCTCTAGTCCCTGCCTCCTCCAGCACACGTGGACCTGTGCTCTGTTCCTGCCACACTGCAGATGAGTTCTCTCCCACTTTACTGCAGGACATGCCAGGCCTCTCCAAAGCCTCAGGAGCCCCCAGGCCTTCCCTCGTGTGTGTGGGAAAAAAGTGCCTGTTCTAACAGATCCTGCCAGGATCCTCACTCACCCCTGTGTCCCTGTGCTACACGCTCCGTACGGCTGCCTCACCTGTGCCAGGGCTGAGCATGATCACAGGGGTGTCAGCAACACCCCAGAACTTCGTTCCTCCTTTCTTCACCCAAAGAGGGGCCCGGACATCTCCTGCAAAACAAACACGACGCCTAGCAGCATGCAGGACCACTGCTTTCAGAAACCACCCAGCACAGACCCCGCAAAGGGCACAGCCTAGGCCAGCCCAAAGCGGGGCCACCCACAAGGCTCTGCCAGTATGGATGTGCCTGACTTAACAGGACCCCCACCTCAAGGTGCTTGTGGTGCTACAGCACACTGGGTGAGTGTGAAAGGCCCTTCAGCTGGCCCAGACACCCCTGTGTCACTCTGCAAAGTGCTCTAAGGAAACCCAGAGCAAGGCAAAAGCGCCACAGCACAGGGGTGCTGGGACAGCAGCCCCCTCCTCACACACACACCATGGACCATCAAAGACAGTGGCAGAAGGAAGCAGAGATCTCAACCTGCCTCTCATCTAAAGGACACACAGAGGACTCAAGAGACCCGTCCGGGTACTCCAAGAAGACCCACTCATGTCACACAGAGCAATCTCCTGTCCTCCTGCAGCACAGACACCCTGGCAGCTTATTGCACTTGCTAGGGGACCCAGCTCAGGGGCTCGGTCATCAGAGCAGCACACACAGTCCTAGGGAGATAGGACAGGAGGTGGTAAACTCTAGCCCTAACTCTTAACCCTAAACCTTCTTCTTAAGGAGGTAGTGCATGCTGAGGGGGAGGGAGGCGGGTAGGGGAGAGGTAGACACGGATGAGGACAGGGAAGGGATAGAGCAGGGAATGGCGGGGAAAGAGGGGAGGTGACGGGGAGGATGGAGAGAGGAGGGGTGGGAGAGCACAAGGCAGGTATGTGCTGTGTACCTGCAAGGGCTGCAATAGCGTAGTGCGGGAGGTGTACCAGGGTGGGTGTCCTTGGTGTATGCGGTTACACAGAAGATGCTCTATGTTCCAGAAAGGAAAAAAAAAAAACAACAAGAACCACACCAAGACCTGCTGAGAGCAGTGCACAGATGCAACACACACCATAGAGACACAGGCTGGAGCTGCCTGCCTCACACACCGCTCATCCCCAAGAGGCATCCACACTAGACAGTCTGGAAGCAAGGAGACTCACCATCAAAAGACTCCCCAACACCTTCTGTCCATCCACCCACTTAGCTCTGGCAGTGCTCAGGGTCACCACTGGACTTCAGGAGCTGTCCTCAGTTGGCAGACGCATCCTTTCCATCTTGTTTTGGACACCTCGTTCACCTTCATCACCTGCCTAACTAGACCTCAAGTTGTCATTGCCATGCCAGATAAGTCCCAATGCAGTAGCCAATACACCCTCCTCCAAAGAAGAGCTCTCCCTCTGCTCACCTGCACTGGGACACAACCACGTTCTGGCATCAGGGCTCTGAGGGGACTTGTGACACTTAGAACAAGCAAAATTACCAACTAAGTCTTCTGCTAGGCAGGAATGAGGAGTCCTACACCTACTGACACAGCATTACTCTCAGTTATTCTACCTCACCTTGGATCCTCAGTCGTGACTGGAAAGGGCCAGCTCAGCACCTGACAAAGCGGAGCAAAAGCAAATCACCAACATGCAGCACGGCAGCACCCCATCGCTCAAAACAAACCCAACACACACACACAGGCACCCCATCTCACCCGCTTGGGCTCCTTGTGCTCACGCAGTGCCTCCTCTCCGCCAAATCCAACAAAATCTACAAACACAAAAGACGAGAGAAGAGCACACCTTGAGGAGATGACAAAAAATACATCCCAACTGCAGTAATACTCCAATACAACACCTTGACCTCTTCTGCTAGCGCATCCAGAACAGCGGCCTATGTGCTGCAAGCTCTAGAGCTGCCGTAGGGCCTGTAAGAGGAGAAGGGAGGTGGGCAAGAGACACAGCACCAGGGACACAATGCCCCTACCCTAGGCTCTGCTTGCTCTCACAGGCAAGACCCTCACCTTGCCGCGCTCCTCCAGAACCCCAGCCACCCCCTCTCCACATTACTCAACACCTGCATGCACAAAGCAAAAACTCATCAAAAAAACCCACAGACCACAACACTTTACCCCCAACAACTCCCTCGCTCATCTTCTTCTTAGGAAAGGACCCTTTCTCACGCCTTCTCTTTTGGGACCGTCAGGACACGGACCCCTGCATTTGAAAAGCAATGCAAAACCTACCTGCCCCACCAACCCACCCCGTCCCCCAAAAATTAATAAATCAAGTGCATTATGCACAGACATGCTCAACAATCACCAGGCCATCACTGCCACACTCCATAACCTACTGCACACAACTCCAACAGTCAGGGAGCTCCAGCCCCAAACAGACAGGCACGCACACAAACAACATCAGGCAAACAGAGGAAAGCTCTACGCAGCAAGAACTTATACCACATGCAAAAAAAAATGAGGACTACAAAGTCCTGTGACATATGAACTGTGCAGACCTGATGCTTGGCACGAGACCAGAAGAGAGTCAAATACCGGCACCTGTGCCAGAAGGGGGACAGCCAAGCCAGAGAAAGACATGCAAAGAGAGTCCTTAAGGGGGATATAATACTATGATGCAATACAGGAAAGACAACCCTGGAGGGATGTTGAGAACGTGCAAAACAAGACGGGCCTCCAAAGAGAAAAGAGAGACTGATGAAGCCTCCACAGCAGTGGCGAAGACGATGGACCACAAAAACTCACAAGACAGTCAGAGGGACTGAACTGCCCTTAGCTGCCTTCGCAGCACACGCTGGGATCCTCTTCACAGTGATGATTACTCAGGTCCGGCAGAAAGACAAAGGATGCCCAGAGCGCTAGTGCTGCACCGGGTGGGAGGCATTCTGGAACATAAAGGACAAGGTCAACCTCAAGACCTGAACTACAGAGTGCACCTACCACACACACCACAGAGATACAGGCTGGAGCTGCCTGCCTTAGCGCACCCGCACTTCCTCTTCTGAAACACCCAAAACCCTGCCTCACACACCACCGACCTGGGAGAGGCATCTGCACTCCAGGGTATGTACTAGCACACACACCATACACACACACACGACACCCCAACACCTTCCATCCCTCTGCATAGCTTTTCCAGTGCTCGGGGTCACAACAGGACGTCACTTGGCAGACACATCCTCTTCACTCTTCTTTCGGACACTCCATTCGCCTTCAGCACCTGACAATCCAGAGCTCAAGCCATCATCCCCATGATGGACAACTCCCACCTCAGCCGGGAAAATAACCCTCCTCCAGAGTACAGCTGTTGCTCTGCTCACCTGCACCAGGACAGACTGACTCTCTGGTACCAGGGCTCTGGTGACCCCAAGAACAAACAAAATTACTAAGCGATCTGCCCAAACAACTCATGCCTTCCTGCCCTGCCCTCAAATAAATTAGTCAGTGAAGTAGATTACACTTAGGCTGACCTGAACAGCTCTGCAGTCAGTCTGCCCCAAGCTTGGAGAGCTGCAGAAGGTGATTGTGACTCAAGTGCTGGACCCGAAACTTGGCCTTGTTGAACCTCATATGGTTGGACGAATCCCATTCATCCAGCCTGTCCAGACCCCTCCGTACAGCCTTCCTACCCTCAAGCAGATCTATTCTTCTACCCAGCTTGGTGTCGTCTGCAAATTACACTTAGTGTCATTTAGCTCTAGCTGTGAGGATGCCTGGGACTTTAGATCCAGCATCTATATGAGAGTTACTTTGCTGTCTTGAAGCACTTTTGTGCTTTGACACTGTGTTGGAGGACAATGATGGTTGCAAGAAACATCTCCCAGCAGTCGCGGACTATCCCTCCAAACTCTGTGATCCATCGCTGCTGCTGCTCGCTCTGACCCATCACAAAGTTGCTCTGTCTCTCTGCTGGACTTAGAGCTTGTGTCCTCCAGAAATGGGACGGGCTGAGAGGTTCTAGGCAGGGGGATGGTGTCTGAGGGCACAGGCAGGGGCAGTCTCCCCACTCGACACGACACCAGCAGTGAAGCTGAGAATGCGACGATGGCCGAGTCCCTGGGCACTGCTCTGGGGCAGGGCAGGACCGTGTCCATGGGGATAATGGTCCCAGCCCTGTGGGATCCTCTGATGCTGAGAAAACAAGCGATTGGCTTCCTTTTCTTGACAGCCTTGAGCACTGGGAGGACATTTCCCCTATGTGATGGGGATTGTCCCTTCACAGGGAATCTGCTTCAGCCAGGCTGTGACAGAAAGGGGTCTGGTCCAGGAGGAGGACAGGGCTGACAGTGAGGGATTTAGTTGCCTGTGTGTGGTGTGACTTGGCTCCCCACAGCTCCTATGTGGCTCCAGCTCTGGCCTGGGGACACTAAATGGCCTGTCCTGGCCTCACGATGTGGGGCTGAAAAGGCCCACGAGCAGCTCAGAGACGAGCTCTGGCTGCAGCAAGGAGTTGGAGGCACTGGGGGCTGCTGCCTCTGCTCAGGGCTCCTGGCACCCTCCTTGCACGGCCATCCCTCCTTTTCCAGCACCACCCTGCTTCTCATTGGAATCAGTGGATACGGCAAAGCTGCCTGTTTAAGAGCTAACACATTCCTAAGGGCAATATGGAGAGTGGCGATTGGTGTCGGCACGACAAAGTGCAATTGCTCAATGCCCTCGTGAGGGAACCTAGAAAAGCGCAAAATTCCAGAACTTTCACCCAGTTTCTGTTGACAGTCAGGTATCCACGAGCGACCGAGCGGACGAAGAGGACCAGTGAGCTGGTGTTCCTCGTCTTCGCTGTTGCTCGCAAGTGATCCTGGCATCATCCCTGGCTGCCCGTGTCTGCGTGCTGGGCAGCGCGCAGGACTGAGAGTGCGAGCAGGTGAGAGGAGCCCATTGAACTCGAGATACCCGCAGCTTCCTTAGGAGAGGGCCAACCTGGAGGCAGCTTTGGGGAACGGCCTCCTTGCAGCTTTAACTCATCAACACTCTTCCCAGCGTTTCACATCCAAACATTTCTCCTCTTTCTGGGTTGACGTTTGCAGGCTCCTCTACCACGATGGTCCTTCAAAAGAAGCGCTTCCTTCGGGCTCTTCTGGGGGCAGTGGTATTGGAGTTACTGGTTGCCCTCGTGTACCTCGTGACGCAGCACAGAGCACCCATGTACAAGGTGAGCACCGCTGCAGAGAGCAGACATGTGTCACAGACGCTCTGAGACAAGAGCCCATGTTAGGGCTTTGGAGTGAGTGGGCCTCAGTAGGACGTGCCTTGCAGGCCATAGGCATGGGTCTTCTCTAGCCATGCCAAAATGCAGACAGGAGAAAGAAGGCAGAGGCACTGAAAGAGCCTCTGAGCACACAAGCTGAAAGAGGCTCAGTGAGATCTCAGAGGGGGATGGAGGCTTTCTCAGGGACATGCAAACCATCTGGAGTCTCACGGAGCAGAGTCGCTGCTATTCTAAACCCCGCGGAAAGTGCTGGTGTGAGGTGACATCACTGCATAGGCCTCAGCAGAGAGAATCAGAGGGTGTCTCAGCTGGCAGGAGAAATGCCCATACTGAGGCCACACTTTGAAGGGCCCTGTCCTGTCACTGCTCTGCTTGGCCATGCTGTAGCCTGCCATAGCTTAGGGAGGATCTATTCATTAAGAGCATTAAGGGCTGCTCTTTGGGCACCCTCCTGAAGGTCTGGGTCGTTGCCCCTCAGGAATGATGTCAGAGAAGAAATTCTTGGAATAGCCTAAAGAGCAATCTCCCTGCAAGAAAGCAAGGATGAGGGTGTTGCAGCTAAAAGATAAGGGCACACCTCCATGCCATGTGGACACGGAGAAGAAAGCCCCATGCCACCTAACACTGACAAGGACTGCAAAAGCCAAACACAGCCCTCACCCCCGCTAAGAAAGAAAAAACAAAAAGCAACCACCACTGCCATAAACTGGGAGGAGAATTAGGCTTGCAGCTAGTACTTAGGGCTGACATGCTCCTTTTCCTGTCCTGTCTCCTCTTGGCAGGACTCCTCCAAAGAAGACACATGGGTCCCTGCGGAAACGGCCAACACTTCTGGAGCTGTGGATCTCCTGAGTTTGATGCCAAACAGTTCACTTCTGCCATCCAATGAAGTCTCTAAGCTCACATTTAACTGGTACAAGGACAACCTTTACACCCAGAGACACCTCTGCTATGGACAGAATGAGGTGCTGAAGCGCCTGGCAAAGACTTTAATTGAGGTGAGAATTGAGGAAAATTGAGGGAAACTGGCTGCTAATCAGATTCTACCCTCATGCTAGCAACCACAGCAAAGATTAGAAGGTAAAACGGGAACAGCTACCTCAGGGGAGGGTAGAGAGAAGACAGAGGCAGGCTCTTTCCAAAAGTGCAAAGTGTCAGAGCAAGAGACACCTGGCACACGATGGAAAGTGAGACATTCTGGCCAGACATAGGGAAAACACTTCCACAAGAATGCTGCTTAAATAGCAGAATAGAGCCTCGAAAGCCTGTGGAGTTTCCATCCTTGGAGATATTCCAAAGTGAACCGGCCAACACCTTGCTTAACCCGGTCATGCTTTCAGCTGAGGGGTGACACAGAGAAAGTGAGAGGAGCCCATAGGTTCATTCAAACTCCTCCCTACTTTTTTCCTTTTGCCAGGAGTCGCCTTCCAGAACACAAGTGGGACATCCTTGCTACCCAAAAGACTACCGAGAAACCATCTGGCTGTCTTCCTTGCACACCACTCCCCACATAATGCAGAATGACTTCCACACAGCTCTTGCTGACAGAAGAGTGACCCTGGAGGGCAATGGACATGCCGAATGGTGCCGGGCTGTCATCCGCAAGCTGTTGAACTTCTCGACATGTGGCCAGAGCCAGGAGAGCACCCTCCTCGGTGCCTACGTGCCCGCTGGGAGCGGGCACTTCTTTGTAAGGAAAATGCGCACCCTTCCCTTCCCTCGCTCTCTTTAGAAGCCACTGTTCTGCTCAGGGGCACCTTTGGGGTCCCATTAAGAGGCCTCTTGCCAGCCCTTTGCAGAGCTGTGCACAAGGGGCAAAAGAAGAGCTGCTTGTAGCAGTGTGCAGGGTGAGAGCTCTCCTTGCGGACAGCCCTTGCTGACTCAAGGGAGACCAGAGCAGCTGCCCCGCAGCACTTTCCCCTCTCTTACTCGGTACCATTTCTCCTTCCTGCCTTTCAGGCCTTCTCCGAATTTTACTTTGACTTGAGATTCCTTAACGTGACCAAGGAGCGCTCCCTGCTCACTGTCAGCAAGAGCATCCGGAATTTCTGCACAAGGAGCTGGCAAGATGTATGTTTCCCACAATGGCTCATGGGAGGCTCTGGGGAAGCTGCAAAGGAATAATCAATCCCCCTGGGCAGAGCTGCCCTCACGGCTCCAAAACACCTGCCCAGTCCACACAAAATGTCTTTGCATGAAGGGCCTTACAGAGCCATCCTTCTTCATGCAGCAGTCAGCGCTCAGCAGGCCATTGCACCTGCAAGGCAATTGCCTGCTGCCAGATCATTGCTAGGAGCTCAAATAACTTCCCTTCCTTCTCACACCCGCCCCCAGCTGTCTTCTAGCTACCCTGAGGAAAATCCCTGGCGACTGCGTAGCTATTGCACCAACGCCAACTACGTCCTCACCCTCCTTGAGATTAATGAGACCAGCTGGAACGACATCATCATCCAGAGGAAGGTAAGCAGCAACCTCAGCCCAGCATGGCAATGCCCTCGCAGGCAGGTGTCCAGCAGCACTGTGCCCAGCTAACACGCAGCTGTGCAGCTCAGCCCTGTGGCCAAGGCTCGTGGAGACCTCCTGCTTGGGGACACGCGCTGTGCCTGTGCCAGGCCTGGCACGCAGAGCCCCAGTGCTGCTAGGGGCATCTCTGTGCTAGAGCTGCCCTCACGATGCCCCTCTCTCCTTTGGCAGCCCGGGAGCACGGACGTCGCCTGGAGCCTGGGCTACGCACTGGAGCTCGCCAACACCATCCCACGGGAGCTGCTGCACTTGGTGCAGAGGCAAAACCCCTCCGTGCGCGCTGCAGCCGTGGCCCTCATGGTGTCCACTCTTGGCGTGGGGCTTGTTGTCGTGCACACCCACTGGCACATGTAGGAGCTGGGCTGCATCTCAGAGATGGTAGGAAGGCGTCAAGGCTGGAGCGCTGACTCACACACTGGCCAGCAGGACAGAGAGCCCATCCCTTCATCTTGGGCCCATGACGTGGAGCATATTAACCTTTACAGCACTCAAAAAGCGAAGGCTGGACTCTTTTTGAACTGTGCCCAAAAGGGAGCTTGGCACTACAGGGCATTTTCCAAGGAGCCTCCCTCCCCTTTAACTCTGCTCGCATCAGCCTGTGCGCTCTAGAAATCCCAAGCAGGGCCTTTCTTACAGCTTTGCAGATGCTGATGCCTGTTCCTCGTGTGGCCTTCATGACATCTGGTTAGCAGCCTGTTTCTCTCAATTTTCCTCAATTCTCACCTCAATTAAACTCTTTGCAAGGCGCTTCAGCACCTCATTCTGTCCATAGCAGAGGTGGTGCTGGGTGTAAACGTTGTCCTTGTACCAGTTAAATGTGAGCTTAGAGACTTCCTTGGATGGCAAAACTGAGCTGTTTGGCATTAAACTCAGGAGATCCACAGCGCCAGAAGTGTTGGCCGTTTCTGCAGGGACCCGTGTGTCTTCTTTGGAGGAGTCCTGCCAAGCTGAGACACCACGCGGTTAAAAGACCTGCTGTGGAGATGGCCACAGATTTGGGGACATTTGCCATCTGTGAATGCTGTCCTGCCTTTGCCTTTGTTTTTGCTCATCTGCTAGCTGTCCTGCAATCATCCATCTGGCCATTTGTCAGCTGCACGTTCACCTTCTACCAGCGATGAGCTGACCCCTACCATTTCTTCAGATATTTTTTCCCTGGTTTTTAGCTGTTCTATTAGTTCTATTAACTATGATAGAAATAAATATTCTGAAAGGCACCCAAGAGGGAAATTCTTCTTCTTTTGCTCCTGAATCAAAAGGATTTTAATGTTGTTGGTCCCAGGTAAGGGGTGGTGCCAATGATGGGAGCTGAGGCCAGGTGCCAGAACAAGGGCCTTGGCCGTGGGGAGCTGCTCTGCAAAATGCAGCTTAGTCCCCAGCGTGTGGTGTGACCTGGCTCCCCACTGGCCTCTGCTCAGGTCGCATGTGGCTGCAGCCCTGCCCCGGGGACACTAAATGGCCTGTCCTGGCCTCAGGGCATGGAGCTGAAAACACAGCCTAGGAGCACCCCATGTACTGGTCCTTGTGCACACTTAGGTGTCACTGGGACCCCAGCACAGGCCACACTGGGACTGCTGTGGGTGCGACTGTACATGGAATGTGACAGGTCACGCTGAGTGCACAAGCCACAGATTCTGCCTCCCCACCAGTCACAGAGCCATGTGGGGGGCCCCAGGCAGGGAGAGAGCTGGGGCAGTAAGGCCTGGGTGCCATGGGGGTTTGCAGGGAAGCAAGTTGGGAGGATCTGCTGGGATGGCTGCTGTCTGCTGAAGGGCACGAGGCAGTGGAGCAGTAGAGGAGGGAGGACGGGGGATGCGAGGGCTGAGATGCTCCGGCAGCCCAGGCCCTGCTTCCTGCAAGGCAGGCACAAGCCGGGCAGAGGGCTCACTGTGGCCGGCCTTGCACAGGCCGCCCCTCAACCAGGCCAAGGGAACCTGTCTCAGCCTGCAGCGCTGGCTCCTTGGCACTCAGTAAACGGCAGCCTTCACAAGGCAGCTAGCACCACTCCCTACAGAGCGGTGCCGTTACCTGCACGTGCTTTTTAGGTGCTGCCATTTGCAGGCTAAGAGGTGCCCTGAGAACTCAGGAGCACCCGAGCTTGGCAGCCTTAACTGCAGCCAACATTTTGCCACAACGCTTCCCTGCTTAAACAGAGACAAGAAACAGCTTCTGCAGAGCTGGCACACAAATGTTAGGCCCTACCCTAACCCAGGCGACAGCCTGGCAGTGCAGCCTGGCAATAACCCCAAGGCTCACACACACCGGGCTCTAGTCCCTGCCTCCTCCAGCACACGTGGACCTGTGCTCTGTTCCTACCACACTGCAGATGAGTTCTCTCCCACTTTACTGCAGGACATGCCAGGCCTCTCCAAAGCCTCAGGAGCCCCCAGGCCTTCCCTCGTGTGTGTGGGAAAAAAGTGCCTGTTCTAACAGATCCTGCCAGGATCCTCACTCACCCCTGTGTCCCTGTGCTACATGCTCCGTACGGCTGCCTCACCTGTGCCAGGGCTGAGCATGATCACAGGGGTGTCAGCAACACCCCAGAACTTCATTCCTCCTTTCTTCACCCAAAGAGGGGCCCGGACATCTCCTGCGAAACAAACACGACGCCTAGCAGCATGCAGGACCACTGCTTTCAGAAACCACCCAGCACAGACCCCGCAGAGGGCACAGCCTAGGCCAGCCCAAAGTGGGGCCACCCACAAGGCTCTGCCAGTATGGATGTGCCTGACTTAACAGGACCCCCACCTCAAGGTGCTCGTGGTGCTACAGCACACTGGGTGAGTGTGAAAGGCCCTTCAGCTGGCCCAGACACCCCTGTGTCACTCTGCAAAGTGCTCTAAGGAAACCCAGAGCAAGGCAAAAGCGCCACAGCACAGGGGTGCTGGGACAGCAGCCCCCTCCTCACACACACACCATGGACCATCAAAGACAGTGGCAGAAGGAAGCAGAGATCTCAACCTGCCTCTCATCTAAAGGACACACAGAGGACTCAAGAGACCCGTCCGGGTACTCCAAGAAGACCCACTCATGTCACACAGAGCAATCTCCTGCCCTCCTGCAGCACAGACACCCTGGCAGCTTATAGCACTTGCTAGGGGACCCAGCTCAGGGGCTCGGTCATCAGAGCAGCACACACAGTCCTAGGGAGATAGGACAGAAAGGGCCAGCTCAGCACCTGACAAAGCGGAGCAAAAGCAAATCACCAACATGCAGCACGGCAGCACCCCATCGCTCAAAACAAACCCAACACACACACACAGGCACCCCATCTCACCCGCTTGGGCTCCTTGTGCTCACGCAGTGCCTCCTCTCCGCCAAATCCAACAAAATCTACAAACACAAAAGACGAGAGAAGAGCACACCTTGAGGAGATGACAAAAAATACATCCCAACTGCAGTAATACCCCAATACAACACCTTGACCTCTTCTGCTAGCGCATCCAGAACAGCAGCCTATGTGCTGCAAGCTCTAGAGCTGCCGTAGGGCCTGTAAGAGGAGAAGGGAAGTGGGCAAGAGACACAGCAACAGGGACACAATGCCCCTACCCTAGGCTCTGCTTGCTCTCACAGGCAAGACCCTCACCTTGCCGCGCTCCTCCAGAACCCCAGCAACCCCCTCTCCACATTACTCAACACCTGCATGCACAAAGCAAAAACTCATCAGAAAAGCCCACAGACCACAACACTTTACCCCCAACAACTCCCTCGCTCATCTTCTTCTTAGGAAAGGACCCTTTCTCACGCCTTCTCTTTTGGGACCGTCAGGACACGGACCCCTGCAGTTGAAAAGCAATGCAAAACCTACCTGCCCCACCAACCCACCCCGTCCCCCAAAAATTAATAAATCAAGTGCATTATGCACAGACATGCTCAACAATCACCAGGCCATCACTGCCACACTCCATAACCTACTGCACACAACTCCAACAGTCAGGGAGCTCCAGCCCCAAACAGACAGGCACGCACACAAACAACATCAGGCAAACAGAGGAAAGCTCTACGCAGCAAGAACTTATACCACATGCAAAAAAAAATGAGGACTACAAAGTCCTGTGACATATGAACTGTGCAGCCCCGATGCCTGGCACGAGACCAGAAGAGACTCAAATACCGGCACCTGTGCCAGAAAGGGGACAGCCAAGCCAGAGAAAGACATGCAAAGAGAGTCCTTAAGGGGGATATAATACTATGATGCAATACAGGAAAGACAACCCTGGAGGGATGTTGAGAACGTGCAAAACAAGACGGGCCTCCGAAGAGAAAAGAGAGACTGATGAAGCCTCCACAGCAGTGGCGAAGACGATGGACCACAAAAACTCACAAGACAGTCAGAGGGACTGAACTGCCCTTAGCTGCCTTCGCAGCACACGCTGGGATCCTCTTCACAGTGATGATTACTCAGGCCCGGCAGAAAGACAAAGGATGCCTAGAGCGCTAGTGCTGCACCGGGTGGGAGGCATTCTGGAACATAAAGGACAAGGTCAACCTCAAGACCTGAACTACAGAGTGCACCTACCACACACACCACAGAGATACAGGCTGGAGCTGCCTGCCTTAGCGCACCCGCACTTCCTCTTCTGAAACACCCAAAACCCTGCCTCACACACCACCGACCTGGGAGAGGCATCCGCACTCCAGGGTATGTACTAGCACACACACCATACACACACACACGACACCCCAACACCTTCCATCCCTCTGCATAGCTTTTCCAGTGCTCGGGGTCACAACAGGACGTCACTTGGCAGACACATCCTCTTCACTCTTCTTTCGGACACTCCATTCGCCTTCAGCACCTGACAATCCAGAGCTCAAGCCATCATCCCCATGATGGACAACTCCCACCTCAGCCGGGAAAATAACCCTCCTCCAGAGTACAGCTGTTGCTCTGCTCACCTGCACCAGGACAGACTGACTCTCTGGTACCAGGGCTCTGGTGACCCCAAGAACAAACAAAATTACTAAGCGAGTCTTCTGCTAGGCAGGGATGACAAATCCTACAACTACTGACACACCGTTATACTCAGCTATTCTACCTCACCTGAAATCCGCAGTCGGGACTGGAAAAGGCCTGCTCGGTACCTCACAAAGTCGAGCAAAAGCAAATCACCGAGAGGCAGCCTGGCAATGCCAGGCAATGCTAGGCAGGGATGACAAATCCTACAACTACTGCACACTGTTGCAGATAGTTAGGGTCTGGTGGCCGGAAGATATCGTGCTGTATGGAAAGATAGGGCCCCTAATAGCTAATAGCCCATGGCGTTTAGTTTATGATGTAAGCAGACGGACGTGATGTTGTAAACCTAGCTATGTAACACCTTGTTACCCATCAATAAACGCCATTTGCCGTCCACCACATTGGTGTCAGCGAGCTGATGGTCCGAGCGGCCTGGGCGGGGTCGCCGTGCTGTTCCTGAACCAGGTCGCCGCGCCGCTTGAACTGCAACAAGTGGTGCCGAAACCCGGGAAGTCATCGCCTGGACGGATGAACGGCGGCCGGAGCGAGTGGACCAGCCCGGCGGAGAGGACGCTACCAGAGCAACAAGGAGGATGGAAGCCCTCGTGAAGGTCGTATCGCAATTACATAAGCATTGGGGGATTGATTGTAAGCCAAAAGATTTTACTCTCGCTGTTGCGAGGCTTTTAAAAATTAAGGTTATAGACCAGCCGGTGGATATTCTGAAGTCCCTGAAGCGTGTCCCTGAAGTGTGGGACAAATGTACTAAGGCGTTAGCCGAGGAGATGATGTCTTCGGGTTGTGGGAAAAACCTTAAGGCTTGGGGAAAAGTTGTACAAGCCTTGCAGAAAGCTAGAAAAGAGCAGGAAACCTGGGTAGCAGTAAGGGACTGTTTGTTGCTCACCCCGAAAATGGGAGTCGGGGCAGCCGCACAGACTTTGCACCCCCCAGATGATGGCAATTCTGCTGAGCCTAAAGGTCTGCAAGAGGGTGAAACATCCCCTCCATCCCTGAACCCCGTCCCGCTTACAGAGGAGCAGAAACAGCCGAAATCTGTTTGGAGCGACCTAGCCGAGGAAGCTAGGAACACTGAAAAGAAGTCAGAGCTTGGTGACGTCTGGGCCAGGCCACCACCCTATGCCCCTCAACATGGCGCCGAGCCGCAAGGGGAAGGGCTGGGCGAGGGTGCCCCCGGCGAGAGTGAGGGGCCGAGAACCGATGGGAGTGACCGGACAGGGGAGGGAAGCCCGAGTGAGGGGCCGAGAACCGATCAGAGCGGCCCGAGTGAGGGGCCGAGAACCGATCAGAGCGGCCCGAGTGAGGGGCCGAGAACCCATCAGAGCGGTCCGAATGAGGGGCCGAGAACCCATCAGAGCGGCCATTTCACAAAAGGCGCCTCCGCGGGGAGAAGGCGGGGCGAGCCAAGAGGGGGAGAACAGCCCGCCCGCAACGGAAGTAGGCGGGACGGAAGTAGGCGGGGCCGGAGCCCAACGGAAAAGTACCGGAGCCCGGAAGTGACCAGTCAGTCGAGTTCCGACTCCGGATCAGACGCTAGTCAGGACGAGTGGCTCACAACTGATTCAAACTTAAGGAAGGAGAAAAAGAACGTAAAGAGATCTAAGAGCCAAAATATTCCCATCCGAATTAAAGAAAAACCGGCAGGGGCAGACATGATTAAGCATGTTGCAAAGGAAGAGCATCTGACCCCAATTCAGGTGGCTGTTACCTTCAAAATAAAACTAATGAAAATTGTGAGTTTCTGTTCACAGGGCCGGATCATCGGACACCCCCGTAACCCGTACGCCCCGGTGACAAGCGTCCCGCCCGAGCCTGTGAGTTCCGCGCTGACCGAATCCAGAAAACAACAAAACAGCCTGCGCAAGACGGGGCCGCGATGCCTTTGCGTTATCTTAATTTTGCAGCTTGTCACTATAGGACAGGTAGAGTCACACCAGCCCTTTAAATGGGGTACTTGAACAGATCGAACAATCTCGAGCAATTAGTACAAAAATAACTACAGGGCCACCAGTTTTCAGTGCCACACCTTGCCAAATAGCACCCATTAAACCCTGTTCCAAACGCAGCTGGTACGAAAATTTGTTCACCGGTTCGCCGTGGTTAACCACCCTGATATCCACCTTGATAGGGCTGATCACAATGATCATGATGACACTAATCTTTGGATCCTGTATATTGAATAAGCTCATGCTGTTTGTGAAGAATCTGCTAGAGAAGGTTAACATCATGTTAGTAGAACACCGATAACTGCTTTAAGAATATATCCACTCAGTACTACCCCCAAGTTATCCCAAGGTACACCCTATTCCTACACCCCGGTATTACCTGTCATCCCCTACCTTCTATGCGCCTTCTTCTTTGTGCCTTATGTTTTTATATCAAGTTTATGATATATAATTTTAAGATTGTTATAAACTATAAGAATAGAATAAGATAAAGATAAGAATAAATAAGAATAAGATGGCAATGCCTCACTACACAAAAGGAGCAAAGTAAAAACACACTCAGGTGGCCACTCTTATCTGCTCATGCTTCTTCTGTCCACTCATCTTCTCCTCTCAGAAAACCTGAGCAACACCTACAAAAACCAAGAGAGGAATACTCCTCGAGGGAATATAAAAAAATTCCCCCAGCTGTAACAATACCACACTGCAACACCTTTACCTCTTCGGCTAGCACATCCAGACCAATGCCCTACACACTGCAACCGCTTGGCCTGAAACAGGGCATGTGAAGGTAGCCTGCAAATGGGCAAGAGGGTCATCACCAGCCCAACAACCTCCCCACGATAGGCTCTGCTTCTCCCCGCAGGCAGATGCTCACCTTGCCATGCTCCTCTGGAACGTGAGCGACCCGCTCTCCATGTTCATTGATATGTGAGGACAAACATGGTGCCGGGGAGAGATACCCGGACAGGCGGAGCAGGGAAATCTGCCCATCGAAAGATGGCCTTAGAAGCCATGGGGAGCTGCTGCACCCAAAGTAGTGACCCCATAGGAGAGACCCTGTTGAGTCCCAGTGAGTTCAGTAGGGGCTACGCGGCACATCCAGTGCTCCAGCCAAGCAACAGTGGACGGGTGGAGAAGCCACTCTGGTAGCTTAGAGCTTGTGTCCTCCAGAAATGGGACGGGCCGAGAGGTTCTAGGCAGGGGGATGGTGTCTGAGGGCACAGGCAGGGGCAGTCTCCCCACTCGACACGACACCAGCAGTGAAGCTGAGAATACGACGATGGCCGAGTCCCTGGGCACTGCTCTGGGGCAGGGCAGGACCGTGTCCATGGGGATAATGGTCCCAGCCCTGTGGGATCCTCTGATGCTGAGAAAACAAGCGATTGGCTTCCTTTTCTTGACAGCCTTGAGCACTGGGAGGACATTTCCCCTATGTGATGGGGATTGTCCCTTCACAGGGAATCTGCTTCAGCCAGGCTGTGACAGAAAGGGGTCTGGTCCAGGAGGAGGACAGGGCTGACAGCGAGGGATTTAGTTGCCTGTGTGTGGTGTGACTTGGCTCCCCACAGCTCCTATGTGGCTCCAGCTCTGGCCTGGGGACACTAAATGGCCTGTCCTGGCCTCACGATGTGGGGCTGAAAAGGCCCACGAGCAGCTCAGAGACGAGCTCTGGCTGCAGCAAGGAGTTGGAGGCACTGGGGGCTGCTGCCTCTGCTCAGGGCTCCTGGCACCCTCCTTGCACGGCCATCCCTCCTTTTCCAGCACCAGCCTGCTTCTCATTGGAATCAGTGCATACGGCAAAGCTGCCTGTTTAAGAGCTAACACATTCCTAAGGGCAATATGGAGAGTGGCGATTGGTGTCGGCACGACAAAGTGCAACTGCTCAATGCCCTCGTGAGGGAACCTAGAAAAGCGCAAAATTCCAGAACTTTCACCCAGTTTCTGTTGACAGTCAGGTATCCACGAGCGACCGAGCGGACGAAGAGGACCAGTGAGCTGGTGTTCCCCGTCTTCGCTGTTGCTCGCAAGTGATCCTGGCATCATCCCTGGCTGCCCGTGTCTGCGTGCTGGGCAGCGCGCAGGACTGAGAGTGCGAGCAGGTGAGAGGAGCCCATTGAACTCGAGATACCCGCAGCTTCCTTAGGAGAGGGCCAACCTGGAGGCAGCTTTGGGGAACGGCCTCCTTGCAGCTTTAACTCATCAATGCTCTTCCCAGCGTTTCACATCCAAACATTTCTCCTCTTTCTGGGTTGACGTTTGCAGGCTCCTCTACCACGATGGTCCTTCAAAAGAAGCGCTTCCTTCGGGCTCTTCTGGGGGCAGTGGTATTGGAGTTACTGGTTGCCCTCGTGTACCTCGTGACGCAGCACAGAGCACCCATGTACAAGGTGAGCACCGCTGCAGAGAGCAGACATGTGGCACAGACGCTCTGAGACAAGAGCCCATGTTAGGGCTTTGGAGTGAGTGGGCCTCAGTAGGACGTGCCTTGCAGGCCATAGGCATGGGTCTTCTCTAGCCATGCCAAAATGCAGACAGGAGAAAGAAGGCAGAGGCACTGAAAGAGCCTCTGAGCACACAAGCTGAAAGAGGCTCAGTGAGATCTCAGAGGGGGATGGAGGCTTTCTCAGGGACATGCAAACCATCTGGAGTCTCACGGAGCAGAGTCGCTGCTATTCTAAACCCCGCGGAAAGTGCTGGTGTGAGGTGAAATCACTGCATAGGCCTCAGCAGAGAGAATCAGAGGGTGTCTCAGCTGGCAGGAGAAATGCCCATACTGAGGCCACACTTTGAAGGGCCCTGTCCTGTCACTGCTCTGCTTGGCCATGCTGTAGCCTGCCATAGCTTAGGGAGGATCTATTCATTAAGAGCATTAAGGGCTGCTCTTTGGGCACCCTCCTGAAGGTCTGGGTCGTTGCCCCTCAGGAACGATGTCAGAGAAGAAATTCTTGGAATAGCCTAAAGAGCAATCTCCCTGCAAGAAAGCAAGGATGAGGGTGTTGCAGCTAAAAGATAAGGGCACACCTCCATGCCATGTGGACACGGAGAAGAAAGCCCCATGCCACCTAACACTGACAAGGACTGCAAAAGCCAAACACAGCCCTCACCCCCGCTAAGAAAGAAAAAACAAAAAACAACCACCACTGCCATAAACTGGGAGGAGAATTAGGCTTGCAGCTAGTACTTAGGGCTGACATGCTCCTTTTCCTGTCCTGTCTCCTCTTGGCAGGACTCCTCCAAAGAAGACACATGGGTCCCTGCGGAAACGGCCAACACTTCTGGAGCTGTGGATCTCCTGAGTTTGATGCCAAACAGTTCACTTTTGCCATCCAATGAAGTCTCTAAGCTCACATTTAACTGGTACAAGGACAACCTTTACACCCAGAGACACCTCTGCTATGGACAGAATGAGGTGCTGAAGCGCCTGGCAAAGACTTTAATTGAGGTGAGAATTGAGGAAAATTGAGGGAAACTGGCTGCTAATCAGATTCTACCCTCATGCTAGCAACCACATCAAAGATTAGAAGGTGAAACGGGAACAGCTACCTCAGGGGAGGGTAGAGAGAAGACAGAGGCAGGCTCTTTCCAAAAGTGCAAAGTGTCAGAGCAAGAGACACCTGGCACACGATGGAAAGTGAGACATTCTGGCCAGACATAGGGAAAACACTTCCACAAGAATGCTGCTTAAATAGCAGAATAGAGCCTCGAAAGCCTGTGGAGTTTCCATCCTTGGAGATATTCCAAAGTGAACCGGCCAACACCTTGCTTAACCCGGTCATGCTTTCAGCTGAGGGGTGACACAGAGAAAGTGAGAGGAGCCCATAGGTTCATTCAAACTCCTCCCTACTTTTTTCCTTTTGCCAGGAGTCGCCTTCCAGAACACAAGTGGGACATCCTTGCTACCCAAAAGACTACCGAGAAACCATCTGGCTGTCTTCCTTGCACACCACTCCCCACATAATGCAGAATGACTTCCACACAGCTCTTGCTGACAGAAGAGTGACCCTGGAGGGCAATGGACATGCCGAATGGTGCCGGGCTGTCATCCGCAAGCTGTTGAACTTCTCGACATGTGGCCAGAGCCAGGAGAGCACCCTCCTCGGTGCCTACGAGCCCGCTGGGAGCGGGCACTTCTTTGTAAGGAAAATGCGCACCCTTCCCTTCCCTCGCTCTCTTTAGAAGCCACTGTTCTGCTCAGGGGCACCTTTGGGCTCCCATTAAGAGGCCTCTTGCCAGCCCTTTGCAGAGCTGTGCACAAGGGGCAAAAGAAGAGCTGCTTGTAGCAGTGTGCAGGGTGAGAGCTCTCCTTGCGGACAGCCCTTGCTGACTCAAGGGAGACCAGAGCAGCTGCCCCGCAGCACTTTCCCCTCTCTTACTCGGTACCATTTCTCCTTCCTGCCTTTCAGGCCTTCTCCGAATTTTACTTTGACTTGAGATTCCTTAACGTGACCAAGGAGCGCTCCCTGCTCACTGTCAGCAAGAGCATCCGGAATTTCTGCACAAGGAGCTGGCAAGATGTATGTTTCCCACAATGGCTCATGGGAGGCTCTGGGGAAGCTGCAAAGGAATAATCAATCCCCCTGGGCAGAGCTGCCCTCACGGCTCCAAAACACCTGCCCAGTCCACACAAAATGTCTTTGCATGAAGGGCCTTACAGAGCCATCCTTCTTCATGCAGCAGTCAGCGCTCGGCAGGCCATTGCACCTGCAAGGCAATTGCCTGCTGCCAGATCATTGCTAGGAGCTCAAATAACTTCCCTTCCTTCTCACACCCGCCCCCAGCTGTCTTCTAGCTACCCTGAGGAAAATCCCTGGCGACTGCGTAGCTATTGCACCAACGCCAACTACGTCCTCACCCTCCTTGAGATTAATGAGACCAGCTGGAACGACATCATCATCCAGAGGAAGGTAAGCAGCAACCTCAGCCCAGCATGGCAATGCCCTCGCAGGCAGGTGTCCAGCAGCACCGTGCCCAGCTAACACGCAGCTGTGCAGCTCAGCCCTGTGGCCAAGGCTCGTGGAGACCTCCTGCTTGGGGACACGCGCTGTGCCTGTGCCAGGCCTGGCACGCAGAGCCCCAGTGCTGCTAGGGGCATCTCTGTGCTAGAGCTGCCCTCACGATGCCCCTCTCTCCTTTGGCAGCCCGGGAGCACGGACGTCGCCTGGAGCCTGGGCTACGCGCTGGAGCTCGCCAACACCATCCCACGGGAGCTGCTGCACTTGGTGCAGAGGCAAAACCCCTCCGTGCGCGCTGCAGCCGTGGCCCTCATGGTGTCCACTCTTGGCGTGGGGCTTGTTGTCGTGCACACCCACTGGCACATGTAGGAGATGGGCTGCATCTCAGAGATGGTAGGAAGGCATCAAGGCTGGAGGGCTGACTCACACACTGGCCAGCAGGACAGAGAGCCCATCTCTTCATCTTGGGCCCATGACGTGGAGCATATTAACCTTTACAGCACTCAAAAAGCGAAGGCTGGACTCTTTTTGAACTGTGCCCAAAAGGGAGCTTGGCACTACAGGGCATTTTCCAAGGAGCCTCCCTCCCCTTTAACTCTGCTCGCATCAGCCTGTGCGTTCTAGAAATCCCAAGCAGGGCCTTTCTTACAGCTTTGCAGATGCTGATGCCTGTTCCTCATGTGGCCTTCATGCCATCTGATTAGCAGCCTGTTTCTCTCAATTTTCCTCAATTCTCACCTCAATTAAACTCTTTGCAAGGCGCTTCAGCACCTCATTCTGTCCATAGCAGAGGTGGTGCTGGGTGTAAACGTTGTCCTTGTACCAGTTAAATGTGAGCTTAGAGACTTCCTTGGATGGCAAAACTGAACTGTTTGGCATCAAACTCAGGAGATCCACAGCTCCAGAAGTGTTGGCCGTTTCTGCAGGGACCCGTGTGTCTTCTTTGGAGGAGTCCTGCCAAGCTGAGACACCACGAGGTTAAAAGACCTGCTGTGGAGATGGCCACAGATTTGGGGACATTTGCCATCTGTGAATGCTGTCCTGCCTTTGCCTTTTTTTTTTACTCATCTGCTAGCTGTCCTGCCAATGATCCATCTGGCCATTTGCCAGCTGCACGTTCACCTTCTACCAGCGATGAGCTGACCCCTACCATTTCTTCAGATATTTTTCCCTGGTTTTTAGCTGTTCTATTAGTTCTATTAACTATGATAGAAATAAATATTCTGAAAGGCACCCAAGAGGGAAATTCTTCTTCTTTTGCTCCTGAATCAAAAGGATTTTAATGTTGTTGGTCCCAGGTAAGGGGTGGTGCCAATGATGGGAGCTGAGGCCAGGTGCCAGAACAAGGGCCTTGGCCGTGGGGAGCTGCTCTGCAAAATGCAGCTTAGTCCCCAGTGTGTGGTGTGACCTGGCTCCCCACTGGCCTCTGCTCAGGTCGCATGTGGCTGCAGCCCTGCCCCGGGGACACTAAATGGCCTGTCCTGGCCTCAGGGCATGGAGCTGAAAACACAGCCTAGGAGCACCCCATGTACTGGTCCTTGTGCACACTTAGGTGTCACTGGGACCGCAGCACAGGCCACACTGGGACTGCTGTGGGTGCGACTGTACATGGAATGTGACAGGTCACGCTGAGTGCACAAGCCACAGATTCTGCCTCCCCACCAGTCACAGAGCCATGTGGGGGGCCCCAGGCAGGGAGAGAGCTGGGGCAGTAAGGCCTGGGTGCCATGGGGGTTTGCAGGGAAGCAAGTTGGGAGGATCTGCTGGGATGGCTGCTGTCTGCTGAAGGGCACGAGGCAGTGGAGCAGTAGAGGAGGGAGGACGGGGGATGCGAGGGCTGAGATGCTCCGGCAGCCCAGGCCCTGCTTCCTGCAAGGCAGGCACAAGCCGGGCAGAGGGCTCACTGTGGCCGGCCTTGCACAGGCCGCCCCTCAACCAGGCCAAGGGAACCTGTCTCAGCCTGCAGTGCTGGCTCCTTGGCACTCAGTAAATGGCAGCCTTCACAAGGCAGCTAGCACCACTCCCTGCAGAGCGGTGCCGTTATCTGCACGTGGTTTTTAGGTGCTGCCATTTGCAGGCTAAGAGGTGCCCTGGGAACCTAGGAGCACCCGAGCTTGGCAGCCTTAACTGCAGCCAACATTTTGCCACAACGCTTCCCTGCTTAAACAGAGACAAGAAACAGCTTCTGCAGAGCTGGCACACAAATGTTAGGCCCTACCCTAACCCAGGCGACAGCCTGGCAGTGCAGCCTGGCAATAACCCCATGGCTCACACACACTGGGCTCTAGTCCCTGCCTCCTCCAGCACACGTGGACCTGTGCTCTGTTCCTGCCACACTGCAGATTAGTTCTCTCCCACTTTACTGCAGGACATGCCAGGCCTCTCCAAAGCCTCAGGAGCCCCCAGGCCTTCCCTCGTGTGTGTGGGAAAAAAGTGCCTGTTCTAACAGATCCTGCCAGGATCCTCACTCACCCCTGTGTCCCTGTGCTACACGCTCCGTACGGCTGCCTCACCTGTGCCAGGGCTGAGCATGATCACAGGGGTGTCAGCAACACCCCAGAACTTCATTCCTCCTTTCTTCACCCAAAGAGGGGCCCGGACATCTCCTGCAAAACAAACACGACGCCTAGCAGCATGCAGGACCACTGCTTTCAGAAACCACCCAGCACAGACCCCGCAAAGGGCACAGCCTAGGCCAGCCCAAAGCGGGGCCACCCACAAGGCTCTGCCAGTATGGATGTGCCTGACTTAACAGGAACCCCCACCTCAAGGTGCTCGTGGTGCTACAGCACACTGGGTGAGTGTGAAAGGCCCTTCAGCTGGCCCAGACACCCCTGTGTCACTCTGCAAAGTGCTCTAACGAAACCCAGAGCAAGGCAAAAGCGCCACAGCACAGGGGTGCTGGGACAGCAGCCCCCTCCTCACACACACACCATGGACCATCAAAGACAGTGGCAGAAGGAAGCAGAGATCTCAACCTGCCTCTCATCTAAAGGACACACAGAGGACTCAAGAGACCCGTCCGGGTACTCCAAGAAGACCCACTCATGTCACACAGAGCAATCTCCTGCCCTCCTGCAGCACAGACACCCTGGCAGCTTATTGCACTTGCTAGGGGACCCAGCTCAGGGGCTCGGTCATCAGAACAGCACACACAGTCCTAGGGAAACAGGACAGGAGGTGGCCAGAGGAACAATAACTTGTGGCCCTAGCTGTAAACTCTAGCCCTAACCCTTAAGCCTAAACCTTCTTCTTAAGGAGGTAGTGCATGCTGAGGGGGAGGGAGGCGGGTAGGGGAGAGGTAGACACGGATGAGGACAGGGAAGGGATAGAGCAGGGAATCGCGGGTAAAGAGGGGAGGTGACGGGGAGGATGGAGAGAGGAGGGGTGGGAGAGCACAAGGCAGGTATGTGCTGTGTACATGCAAGAGCTGGAATAGCGTAGTGCGGGAGGTGTACCAGGGTGGGTGTCCTTGGTGTATGCGGTTACACAGAAGATGCTCTATGTTCCAGAAAGGAAAAAAAAAAAACAACAAGAACCACACCAAGACCTGCTGAGAGCAGTGCACAGATGCAACACACACCATAGAGACACAGGCTGGAGCTGCCTGCCTCACACACCGCTCATCCCCAAGAGGCAGCCACACTAGACAGTCTGGAAGCAAAGAGACTCACCATCAAAAGACTCCCCAACACCTTCTGTCCATCCACCCACTTAGCTCTGGCAGTGCTCAGGGTCACCACTGGACTTCAGGAGCTGTCCTCAGTTGGCAGACACATCCTTTCCATCTTGTTTTGGACACCTCGTTCACCCTCATCACCTGCCTAACTAGACCTCAAGTTGTCATTGCCATGATAGATACGTCCCAATGCAGCAGCAAAAACACCCTCCTCCAAAGAAGAGCTCTCCCTCTGCTCACCTGCACTGGGACACAACCACGTTCTAGCATCAGGGCTCTGAGGGGACTTGTGACACTTAGAACAAGCAAAATGACCAACTAAGTCTTCTGCTAGGCAGGAATGAGGAGTCCTACACCTACTGACACAGCATTACTCTCAGTTATTCTACCTCACCTTGGATCCTCAGTAGTGACTGGAAAGGGCCAGCTCAGCACCTGACAAAGCGGAGCAAAAGCAAATCACCAACATGCAGCACGGCAGCACCCCATCGCTCAAAACAAACCCAACACACACACACAGGCACCCCATCTCACCCGCTTGGGCTCCTTGTGCTCACACAGTGCCTCCTCTCCGCCAAATCCAACAAAATCTACAAACACAAAAGACGAGAGAAGAGCACACCTTGAGGAGATGACAAAAAATACATCCCAACGGCAGTAATACCCCAATACAACACCTTGACCTCTTCTGCTAGCCCATCCAGAACAGCGGCCTATGTGCTGCAAGCTCTAGAGCTGCCGTAGGGCCTGTAAGAGGAGAAGGGAGGTGGGCAAGAGACACAGCACCAGGGACACAATGCCCCTACCCTAGGCTCTGCTTGCTCTCACAGGCAAGACCCTCACCTTGCCGCGCTCCTCCAGAACCCCAGCAACCCCCTCTCCACATTACTCAACACCTGCATGCACAAAGCAAAAACTCATCAAAAAAGCCCACAGACCACAACACTTTACCCCCAACAACTCCCTCGCTCATCTTCTTCTCAGGAAAGGACCCTTTCTCACGCCTTCTCTTTTGGGACCGTCAGGACACGGACCCCTGCATTTGAAAAGCAATGCAAAACCTACCTGCCCCACCAACCCACCCCGTCCCCCAAAAATTAATAAATCAAGTGCATTATGCACAGACATGCTCAACAATCACCAGGCCATCACTGCCACACTCCATAACCTACTGCACACAACTCCAACAGTCAGGGAGCTCCAGCCCCAAACAGACAGGCACGCACACAAACAACATCAGGCAAACAGAGGAAAGCTCTACGCAGCAAGAACTTATACCACATGGAAAATACTGAGGACTACAAAGTCCTGTGACATATGAGCTGTGCAGCCCTGATGCTTGGCACGAGACCAGAAGAGACTCAAATACCGGCACCTGTGCCAGAAAGGGGACAGCCAAGCCAGAGAAAGACATGCAAAGAGAGTCCTTAAGGGGGATATAATACTATGATGCAATACAGGAAAGACAACCATGGAGGGACGTTGAGAACGTGCAAAACAAGACGGGCCTCCGAAGAGAAAAGAGAGACTGATGAAGCCTCCACAGCAGTGGCGAAGACGATGGACCACAAAAACTCACAAGACAGTCAGAGGGACTGAACTGCCCTTAGCTGCCTTCGCAGCACACGCTGGGATCCTCTTCACAGTGATGATTACTCAGGCCCGGCAGAAAGACAAAGGATGCCTAGAGCGCTAGTGCTGCACCGGGCGGGAGGCATTCTGGAACATAAAGGACAAGGTCAACCTCAAGACCTGAACTACAGAGTGCACCTACCACACACACCACAGAGATACAGGCTGGAGCTGCCTGCCTTAGCGCACCCGCACTTCCTCTTCTGAAACACCCAAAACCCTGCCTCACACACCACCGACCTGGGAGAGGCATCTGCACTCCAGGGTATGTACTAGCACACACACCATACACACACACACGACACCCCAACACCTTCCATCCCTCTGCATAGCTTTTCCAGTGCTCGGGGTCACAACAGGACGTCACTTGGCAGACACATCCTCTTCACTCTTCTTTCGGACACTCCATTCGCCTTCAGCACCTGACAATCCAGAGCTCAAGCCATCATCCCCATGATGGACAACTCCCACCTCAGCCGGGAAAATAACCCTCCTCCAGAGTACAGCTGTTGCTGTGCTCACCTGCACCAGGACAGACTGACTCTCTGGTACCAGGGCTCTGGTGACCCCAAGAACAAACAAAATTACTAAGCGATCTGCCCAAACAACTCATGCCTTCCTGCCCTGCCCTCAAATAAATTAGTCAGTGAAGTAGATTACACTTAGGCTGACCTGAACAGCTCTGCAGTCAGTCTGCCCCAAGCTTGGAGAGCTGCAGAAGGTGATTGTGACTCAAGTGCTGGACCCGAAACTTGGCCTTGTTGAACCTCATATGGTTGGACTCATCCCATTCATCCAGCCTGTCCAGACCCCTCCGTACAGCCTTCCTACCCTCAAGCAGATCTATTCTTCTACCCAGCTTGGTGTCGTCTGCAAATTACACTTAGTGTCATTTAGCTCTAGCTGTGAGGATGCCTGGAACTTTAGATCCAGCATCTATATGAGAGTTACTTTGCTGTCTTGAAGCACTTTTGTGCTTTGACACTGTGTTGGAGGACAATGATGGTTGCAAGAAACATCTCCCAGCAGTCACGGACTATCCCTCCAAACTCTGTGATCCATCGCTGCTGCTGCTCGCTCTGACCCATCACAAAGTTGCTCTGTCTCTCTGCTGGACTTAGAGCTTGTGTCCTCCAGAAATGGGACGGGCCGAGAGGTTCTAGGCAGGGGGATGGTGTCTGAGGGCACAGGCAGGGGCAGTCTCCCCACTCGACACGACACCAGCAGTGAAGCTGAGAACGCGACGATGGTCGAGTCCCTGGGCACTGCTCTGGGGCAGGGCAGGACCGTGTCCATGGGGATAATGGTCCCAGCCCTGTGGGATCCTCTGATGCTGAGAAAACAAGCGATTGGCTTCCTTTTCTTGACAGCCTTGAGCACTGGGAGGACATTTCCCCTATGTGATGGGGATTGTCCCTTCACAGGGAATCTGCTTCAGCCAGGCTGTGACAGAAAGGGGTCTGGTCCAGGAGGAGGACAGGGCTGACAGCGAGGGATTTAGTTGCCTGTGTGTGGTGTGACTTGGCTCCCCACAGCTCCTATGTGGCTCCAGCTCTGGCCTGGGGACACTAAATGGCCTGTCCTGGCCTCACGATGTGGGGCTGAAAAGGCCCACGAGCAGCTCAGAGACGAGCTCTGGCTGCAGCAAGGAGTTGGAGGCACTGGGGGCTGCTGCCTCTGCTCAGGGCTCCTGGCACCCTCCTTGCACGGCCATCCCTCTTTTTCCAGCACCATCCTGCTTCTCATTGGAATCAGTGGATATGGCAAAGCTACCTGTTTAAGAGCTAACACATTCCTAAGGGCAATATGGAGAGTGGCGATTGGTGTCGGCACGACAAAGTGCAACTGCTCAATGCCCTCGTGAGGGAACCTAGAAAAGCGCAAAATTCCAGAACTTTCACAGAGTTTCTGTTGACAGTCTGGTATCCAAGAGCGACCGAGCGGACGAAGAGGACCAGTGAGCTGGTGTTCCCCGTCTTCGCTGTTGCTCGCAAGTGATCCTGGCGTCATCCCTGGCTGCCCGTGTCTGCGTGCTGGGCAGTGCGCAGGACTGAGAGTGCGAGCAGGTGAGAGGAGCCCATTGAACTCGAGATACCCGCAGCTTCCTTAGGAGAGGGCCAACCTGGAGGCAGCTTTGGGGAACGGCCTCCTTGCAGCTTTAACTCATCAATGCTCTTCCCAGCGTTTCACATCCAAACATTTCTCCTCTTTCTGGGTTGACGTTTGCAGGCTCCTCTACCACGATGGTCCTTCAAAAGAAGCGCTTCCTTCGGGCTCTTCTGGGGGCAGTGGTATTGGAGTTACTGGTTGCCCTCGTGTACCTCGTGACGCAGCACAGAGCACCCATGTACAAGGTGAGCACCACTGCAGAGAGCAGACATGTGTCACAGACGCTCTGAGACAAGAGCCCATGTTAGGGCTTTGGAGTGAGTGGGCCTCAGTAGGACGTGCCTTGCAGGCCATAGGCATGGGTCTTCTCTAGCCATGCCAAAATGCAGACAGGAGAAAGAAGGCAGAGGCACTGAAAGAGCCTCTGAGCACACAAGCTGAAAGAGGCTCAGTGAGATCTCAGAGGGGGATGGAGGCTTTCTCAGGGACATGCAAACCATCTGGAGTCTCACGGAGCAGAGTCGCTGCTATTCTAAACCCCGCGGAAAGTGCTGGTGTGAGGTGAAATCACTGCATAGGCCTCAGCAGAGAGAATCAGAGGGTGTCTCAGCTGGCAGGAGAAATGCCCATACTGAGGCCACACTTTGAAGGGCCCTGTCCTGTCACTGCTCTGCTTGGCCATGCTGTAGCCTGCCATAGCTTAGGGAGGATCTATTCATTAAGAGCATTAAGGGCTGCTCTTTGGGCACCCTCCTGAAGGTCTGGGTCGTTGCCCCTCAGGAACGATGTCAGAGAAGAAATTCTTGGAATAGCCTAAAGAGCAATCTCCCTGCAAGAAAGCAAGGATGAGGGTGTTGCAGCTAAAAGATAAGGGCACACCTCCATGCCATGTGGACACGGAGAAGAAAGCCCCATGCCACCTAACACTGACAAGGACTGCAAAAGCCAAACACAGCCCTCACTCCCGCTAAGAAAGAAAAAACAAAAAACAACCACCACTGCCATAATCTGGGAGGAGAATTAGGTTTGCAGCTAGTACTTAGGGCTGACATGCTCCTTTTCCTGTCCTGTCTCCTCTTGGCAGGACTCCTCCAAAGAAGACACATGGGTCCCTGCGGAAACGGCCAACACTTCTGGAGCTGTGGATCTCCTGAGTTTGATGCCAAACAGTTCAGTTTTGCCATCCAATGAAGTCTCTAAGCTCACATTTAACTGGTACAAGGACAACCTTTACACCCAGCACCACCTCTGCTATGGACAGAATGAGGTGCTGAAGCGCCTGGCAAAGACTTTAATTGAGGTGAGAATTGAGGAAAATTGAGGGAAACTGGCTGCTAATCAGATTCTACCCTCATGCTAGCAACCACAGCAAAGATTAGAAGGTGAAACGGGAACAGCTACCTCAGGGGAGGGTAGAGAGAAGACAGAGGCAGGCTCTTTCCAAAAGTGCAAAGTGTCAGAGCAAGAGACACCTGGCACACGATGGAAAGTGAGACATTCTGGCCAGACATAGGGAAAACACTTCCACAAGAATGCTGCTTAAATAGCAGAATAGAGCCTCGTAAGCCTGTGGAGTCTCCATCCTTGGAGATATTCCAAAGTGAACCGGCCAACACCTTGCTTAACCCGGTCATGCTTTCAGCTGAGGGGTGACACAGAGAAAGTGAGAGGAGCCCATAGGTTCATTCAAACTCCTCCCTACTTTTTTCCTTTTGCCAGGAGTCGCCTTCCAGAACACAAGTGGGACATCCTTGCTACCCAAAAGACTACCGAGAAACCATCTGGCTGTCTTCCTTGCACACCACTCCCCACATAATGCAGAATGACTTCCACACAGCTCTTGCTGACAGAAGAGTGACCCTGGAGGGCAATGGACATGCCGAATGGTGCCGGGCTGTCATCCGCAAGCTGTTGAACTTCTCGACATGTGGCCAGAGCCAGGAGAGCACCCTCCTCGGTGCCTACGAGCCCGCTGGGAGCGGGCACTTCTTTGTAAGGAAAATGCGCACCCTTCCCTTCCCTCGCTCTCTTTAGAAGCCACTGTTCTGCTCAGGGGCACCTTTGGGGTCCCATTAAGAGGCCTCTTGCCAGCCCTTTGCAGAGCTGTGCACAAGGGGCAAAAGAAGAGCTGCTTGTAGCAGTGTGCAGGGTGAGAGCTCTCCTTGCGGACAGCCCTTGCTGACTCAAGGGAGACCAGAGCAGCTGCCCCGCAGCACTTTCCCCTCTCTTACTCGGTACCATTTCTCCTTCCTGCCTTTCAGGCTTTCTCCGAATTTTACTTTGACTTGAGATTCCTTAACGTGACCAAGGAGCGCTCCCTGCTCGCTGTCAGCAACAGCATCCGGAATTTCTGCACAAGGAGCTGGCAAGATGTATGTTTCCCACAATGGCTCATGGGAGGCTCTGGGGAAGCTGCAAAGGAATAATCAATCCCCCTGGGCAGAGCTGCCCTCATGGCTCCAAAACACCTGCCCAGTCCACACAAAATGTCTTTGCATGAAGGGCCTTACAGAGCCATCCTTCTTCATGCAGCAGTCAGCGCTCAGCAGGCCATTGCACCTGCAAGGCAATTGCCTGCTGCCAGATCATTGCTAGGAGCTCAAATAACTTCCCTTCCTTCTCACACCCGCCCCCAGCTGTCTTCTAGCTACCCTGAGGAAAATCCCTGGCGACTGCGTAGCTATTGCACCAACGCCAACTACGTCCTCACCCTCCTTGAGATTAATGAGACCAGCTGGAACGACATCATCATCCAGAGGAAGGTAAGCAGCAACCTCAGCCCAGCATGGCAATGCCCTCGCAGGCAGGTGTCCAGCAGCACCGTGCCCAGCTAACACGCAGCTGTGCAGCTCAGCCCTGTGGCCAAGGCTCGTGGAGACCTCCTGCTTGGGGACACGCGCTGTGCCTGTGCCAGGCCTGGCACGCAGAGCCCCAGTGCTGCTAGGGGCATCTCTGTGCTAGAGCTGCCCTCACGATGCCCCTCTCTCCTTTGGCAGCCCGGGAGCACGGACGTCGCCTGGAGCCTGGGCTACGCGCTGGAGCTCGCCAACACCATCCCACGGGAGCTGCTGCACTTGGCGCAGAGGCAAAACCCCTCCGTGCGCGCTGCAGCCGTGGCCCTCATGGTGTCCACTCTTGGCGTGGGGCTTGTTGTCGTGCACACCCACTGGCACATGTAGGAGCTGGGCTGCATCTCAGAGATGGTAGGAAGGCATCAAGGCTGGAGGGCTGACTCACACACTGGCCAGCAGGACAGAGAGCCCATCCCTTCATCTTGGGCCCATGACGTGGAGCATATTAACCTTTACAGGACTCAAAAAGCGAAGGCGGGACTCTTTTTGAACTGTGCCCAAAAGGGAGCTTGGCACTACAGGGCATTTTCCAAGGAGCCTCCCTCCCCTTTAACTCTGCTCGCATCAGCCTGTGCGCTCTAGAAATCCCAAGCAGGGCCTTTCTTACAGCTTTGCAGATGCTGATGCCTGTTCCCCGTGTGGCCTTCATGCCATCTGATTAGCAGCCTGTTTCTCTCAATTTTCCTCAATTCTCACCTCAATTAAACTCAGTTGTGCTCAATTAAAGCGCAAGGCGCTTCAGCACCTCATTCTGTCCATAGCAGAGGTGGTGCTGGGTGTAAACGTTGTCCTTGTACCAGTTAAATGTGAGCTTAGAGACTTCCTTGGATGGCAAAACTGAACTGTTTGGCATTAAACTCAGGAGATCCACAGCGCCAGAAGTGTTGGCCGTTTCTGCAGGGACCCGTGTGTCTGCTTTGGAGGAGTCCTGCCAAGCTGAGACACCACGACGTTAAAAGACCTGCTGTGGAGATGGCCACAGATTTGGGGACATTTGCCATCTGTGAATGCTGTCCTGCCTTTGCCTTTTTTTTTGCTCATCTGCTAGCTGTCCTGCCAATCATCCATCTGGCCATTTGTCAGCTGCACGTTCACCTTCTACCAGCGATGAGCTGACCCCTACCATTTCTTCAGATATTTTTCCCTGGTTTTTAGCTGTTCTATTAGTTCTATTAACTATGATAGAAATAAATATTCTGAAAGGCACCCAAGAGGGAAATTCTTCTTCTTTTGCTCCTGAATCAAAAGGATTTTAATGTTGTTGGTCCCAGGTAAGGGTGGTGCCAATGATGGGAGCTGAGGCCAGGTGCCAGAACAAGGGCCTTGGCCGTGGGGAGGTGCTCTGCAAAATGCAGCTTAGTCCCCAGTGTGTGGTGTGACCTGGCTCCCCACTGGCCTCTGCTCAGGTCGCATGTGGCTGCAGCCCTGCCCCGGGGACACTAAATGGCCTGTCCTGGCCTCAGGGCATGGAGCTGAAAACACAGCCTAGGAGCACCCCATGTACTGGTCCTTGTGCACACTTAGGTGTCACTGGGACCCCAGCACAGGCCACTGGGACTTCATTCCTGCTGTGGGTGTGACTGTACATGGAATGTGACAGGTCACGCTGAGTGCACAAGCCACAGATTCTGCCTCCCCACCAGTCACAGAGCCATGTGGGAGGCCCCAGGCAGGGAGAGAGCTGGGGCAGTAAGGCCTGGGTGCCATGGGGGTTTGCAGGGAAGCAAGTTGGGAGGATCTGCTGGGATGGCTGCTGTCTGCTGAAGGGCACGAGGCAGTGGAGCAGTAGAGGAGGGAGAACGGGGGATGCGAGGGCTGAGATGCTCCGGCAGCCCAGGCCCTGCTTCCTGCAAGGCAGGCACAAGCCGGGCAGAGGGGTCACTGTGGCCGGCCTTGCACAGGCCGCCCCTCAACCAGGCCAAGGGAACCTGTCTCAGCCTGCAGCGCTGGCTCCTTGGCACTCAGTAAACGGCAGCCTTCACAAGGCAGCTAGCACCACTCCCTACAGAGCGGTGCCGTTACCTGCACGTGCTTTTTAGGTGCTGCCATTTGCAGGCTAAGAGGCGCCCTGGGAACCCAGGAGCACCCGAGCTTGGCAGCCTTAACTGCAGCCAACATTTTGCCACAACGCTTCCCTGCTTAAACAGAGACAAGAAACAGCTTCTGCAGAGCTGGCACACAAATGTTAGGCCCTACCCTAACCCAGGCGACAGCCTGGCAGTGCAGCCTGGCAATAACCCCATGGCTCACACACACCGGGCTCTAGTCCCTGCCTCCTCCAGCACACGTGGACCTGTGCTCTGTTCCTGCCACACTGCAGATGAGTTCTCTCCCACTTTACTGCAGGACATGCCAGGCCTCTCCAAAGCCTCAGGAGCCCCCAGGCCTTCCCTCGTGTGTGTGGGAAAAAAAGTGCCTGTTCTAACAGATCCTGCCAGGATCCTCACTCACCCCTGTGTCCCTGTGCTACACGCTCCGTACGGCTGCCTCACCTGTGCCAGGGCTGAGCATGATCACAGGGGTGTCAGCAACATCCCAGAACTTCATTCCTCCTTTCTTCACCCAAAGAGGGGCCCGGACATCTCCTGCAAAACAAACACGACGCCTAGCAGCATGCAGGACCACTGCTTTCAGAAACCACCCAGCACAGACCCCGCAAAGGGCACAGCCTAGGCCAGCCCAAAGCGGGGCCACCCACAAGGCTCTGTCAGTATGGATGTGCCTGACTTAACAGGAACCCCCACCTCAAGGTGCTTGTGGTGCTACAGCACACTGGGTGAGTGTGAAAGGCCCTTCAGCTGGCCCAGACACCCCTGTGTCACTCTGCAAAGTGCTCTAACGAAACCCAGAGCAAGGCAAAAGCGCCACAGCACAGGGGTGCTGGGACAGCAGCCCCCTCCTCACACACACACCATGGACCATCAAAGACAGTGGCAGAAGGAAGCAGAGATCTCAACCTGCCTCTCATCTAAAGGACACACAGAGGACTCAAGAGACCCGTCCGGGTACTCCAAGAAGACCCACTCATGTCACACAGAGCAATCTCCTGCCCTCCTGCAGCACAGACACCCTGGCAGCTTATTGCACTTGCTAGGGGACCCAGCTCAGGGGCTCGGTCATCAGAGCAGCACACACAGTCCTAGGTAGATAGGACAGAAAGGGCCACCTCAGCACCTGACAAAGCGGAGCAAAAGCAAATCGCCAACATGCAGCACGGCAGCACCCCATCGCTCAAAACAAACCCAACACACACACACACAGGCACCCCATCTCACCCGCTTGGGCTCCTTGTGCTCACGCAGTGCCTCCTCTCCGCCAAATCCAACAAAATCTACAAACACAAAAGACGAGAGAAGAGCACACTTTGAGGAGATGACAAAAAATACATCCCAACTGCAATAATACCCCAATACAACACCTTGACCTCTTCTGCTAGCGCATCCAGAACAGCGGCCTATGTGCTGCAAGCTCTAGAGCTGCCGTAGGGCCTGTAAGAGGAGAAGGGAGGTGGGCAAGAGACACAGCACCAGGGACACAATGCCCCTACCCTAGGCTCTGCTTGCTCTCACAGGCAAGACCCTCACCTTGCCGCGCTCCTCCAGAACCCCAGCAACCCCCTCTCCACATTACTCAACACCTGCATGCACAAAGCAAAAACTCATCAAAAAAGCCCACAGACCACAACACTTTACCCCCAACAACTCCCTCGCTCATCTTCTTCTTAGGAAAGGACCCTTTCTCACGCCTTCTCTTTTGGGACCGTCAGGACACAGACCCCTGCATTTGAAAAGCAATGCAAAACCTACCTGCCCCACCAACCCACCCCGTCCCCCAAAAATTAATAAATCAAGTGCATTATGCACAGACATGCTCAACAATCACCAGGCCATCACTGCCACACTCCATAACTTACTGCACACAACTCCAACAGTCAGGGAGCTCCAGCCCCAAACAGACAGGCACGCACACAAACAACATCAGGCAAACAGAGGAAAGCTCTACGCAGCAAGAAGTTATACCACATGGAAAATACTGAGGACTACAAAGTCCTGTGACATATGAACTGTGCAGCCCTGATGCCTGAGACCAGAAGAGACTCAAATACTGCCACCTGTGCCAGAAAGGGGACAGCCAAGCCAGAGAAAGACATGCAAAAAGAGTCCTTAAGGGGGATATAATACTATGATGCAATACAGGAAAGACAACCCTGGAGGGATGTTGAGAACGTGCAAAACAAGACGGGCCTCCGAAGAGAAAAGAGAGACTGATGAAGCCTCCACAGCAGTGGCGAAGACGATGGACCACAAAAACTCACAAGACAG
Organism: Tinamus guttatus; assembly: GCF_059628265.1. NCBI lineage: Eukaryota > Metazoa > Chordata > Aves > Tinamiformes > Tinamidae > Tinamus > Tinamus guttatus. The sequence continues at coordinate 5,018,185 of NW_028288831.1, forward strand.
TCAGAGGGACTGAACTGCCCTTACCTGCCTTCGCAGCACACGCTGGGATCCTCTTCACAGTGATGATTACTCAGGCCCGGCAGAAAGACAAAGGATGCCTAGAGCGCTAGTGCTGCACCGGGTGGGAGGCATTCTGGAACATAAAGGACAAGGTCAACCTCAAGACCTGAACTACAGAGTGCACCTACCACACACACCACAGAGATACAGGCTGGAGCTGCCTGCCTTAGCGCACCCGCACTTCCTCTTCTGAAACACCCAAAACCCTGCCTCACATACCACCGACCTGGGAGAGGCATCCGCACTCCAGGGTATGTACTAGCACACACACCATACACACACACACGACACCCCAACACCTTCCATCCCTCTGCATAGCTTTTCCAGTGCTCGGGGTCACAACAGGACGTCACTTGGCAGACACATCCTCTTCACTCTTCTTTCAGACACTCCATTCGCCTTCAGCACCTGACAATCCAGAGCTCAAGCCATCATCCCCATGATGGACAACTCCCACCTCAGCCGGGAAAATAACCCTCCTCCAGAGTACAGCTGTTGCTCTGCTCACCTGCACCAGGACAGACTGACTCTCTGGTACCAGGGCTCTGCTGACCCCAAGAACAAACAAAATTACTAAGCGAGTCTTCTGCTAGGCAGGGATGACAAATCCTACAACTACTGACACACCGTTATACTCAGCTATTCTATCTCACCTGAAATCTGCAGTCGGGACTGGAAAAGGCCTGCTCGGCACCTCACAAAGTCGAGCAAAAGCAAATCACCGAGAGGCAGCCTGGCAATGCCAGGCAATGCTAGGCAGGGATGACAAATCCTACAACTACTGCACACTGTTGCAGATAGTTAGGGTCTGGTGGCCGGAAGATATCGTGCTGTATGGAAAGACAGGGCCCCTAATAGCTAATAGCCCATGGCGTTTAGTTTATGATGTAAGCAGACGGACGTGATGTTGTAAACCTAGCTATATAACACCTTGTTACCCATCAATAAACGCCATTTGCCGTCCACCACATTGGTGTCAGCGAGCTGATGGTCCGAGCGGCCTGGGCGGGGTCGCCGTGCTGTTCCTGAACCAGGTCGCCGCGCCGCTTGAACTGCAACAAGTGGTGCCGAAACCCGGGAAGTCATCGCCTGGACGGGTGAACGGCGGCCGGAGCGAGTGGACCAGCCCGGCGGAGAGGACGCTACCAGAGCAACAAGGAGGATGGAAGCCCTCGTGAAGGTCGTATCGCAATTACATAAGCATTGGGGGATTGATTGTAAGCCAAAAGATTTTACTCTCGCTGTTGCGAGGCTTTTAAAAATTAAGGTTATGGACCAGCCGGTGGATATTCTGAAGTCCCTGAAGCGTGTCCCTGAAGTGTGGGACAAATGTACTAAGGCGTTAGCCGAGGAGATGATGTCTTCGGGTTGTGGGAAAAACCTTAAGGCTTGGGGAAAAGTTGTACAAGCCTTGCAGAAAGCTAGAAAAGAGCAGGAGACCTGGGTAGCAGTAAGGGACTGTTTGTTGCTCACCCCGAAAATGGGAGTCGGGGCAGCCGCACAGACTTTGCACCCCCCAGATGATGGCAATTCTGCCGAGCCTAAAGGTCTGCAAGAGGGTGATACATCCCCTCCATCCCCGAACCCCGTCCCGCTTACAGAGGAGCAGAAACAGCCGAAATCTGTTTGGAGCGACCTAGCCGAGGAAGCTAGGAACACTGAAAAGAAGTCAGAGCATGGTGACGTCTGGGCCAGGCCACCACCCTATGCCCCTCAACATGGCGCCGAGCCGCAAGGGGAAGGGCTGGGCGAGGGTGCCCCCGGCGCGAGTGAGGGGCCGAGAACCGATGGGAGTGACCGAACAGGGGAGGGAAGCCCGAGTGAGGGGCCGAGAGGAAGCCCGAGTGAGGGGCCGAGAACCGATCAGAGCGGCCCGAGTGAGGGGCCGAGAACCAAACAGAGCGGTCCGAGCGAGGGGCTGAGAACCGATCAGAGCGGTCCGAGTGAGGGGCCGAGAACCGATCAGAGCGGCCATTTCACAAAAGGCGCCTCCGCGGGGAGAAGGCGGGGCGAGCCAAGAGGGGGAGAACAGCCCGCCCGCAACGGAAGTAGGCGGGACGGAAGTAGGCGGGGCCGGAGCCCAACGGAAAAGTACCGGAGCCCGGAAGTGACCAGTCAGTCGAGTTCCGACTCCGGATCAGACGCTAGTCAGGACGAGTGGCTCACAACTGATTCAAACTTAAGGAAGGAGAAAAAGAACGTAAAGAGATCTAAGAGCCAAAATATTCCCATCCGAATTAAAGAAAAACCGGCAGGGGCAGACATGATTAAGCATGTTGCAAAGGAAGAGCATCTGACCCCAATTCAGGTGGCTGTTACCTTCAAAATAAAACTAATGAAAATTGTGAGTTTCTGTTCACAGGGCCGGATCATCGGACACCCCCGTAACCCGTACGCCCCGGTGACAAGCGTCCCGCCCGAGCCTGTGAGTTCCACGCTGACCGAATCCAGAAAACAATAAAACAGCCTGCGCAAGACGGGGCCGCGATGCCTTTGCGTTATCTTAATTTTGCAGCTTGTCACTATAGGACAGGTAGAGTCACACCAGCCCTTTAAATGGGGTACTTGAACAGATCGAACAATCTCGAGCAATTAGTACAAAAATAACTACAGGGCCACCAGTTTTCAGTGCCACACCTTGCCAAATAGCACCCATTAAACCCTGTTCCAAACGCAGCTGGTACGAAAATTTGTTCACCGGTTCACCGTGGTTAACCACCCTGATATCCACCTTGATAGGGCTGATCACAATGATCATGATGACACTAATCTTTGGATCCTGTATATTGAATAAGCTCATGCTGTTTGTGAAGAATCTGCTAGAGAAGGTTAACATCATGTTAGTAGAACACCGATAACTGCTTTAAGAATATATCCACTCAGTACTACCCCCAAGTTATCCCAAGGTACACCCTATTCCTACACCCCGGTATTACCTGTCATCCCCTACCTTCTATGTGCCTTCTTCTTTGTGCCTTATGTTTTTATGTCAAGTTTATGATATATAATTTTAAGATTGTTATAAACTATAAGAATAGAATAAGATAAAGATAAGAATAAATAAGAATAAGATGGCAATGCCTCACTACACAAAAGGAGCAAAGTAAAAACACACTCAGGTGGCCACTCTTATCTGCTCATGCTTCTTCTGTCCACTCAGCTTCGCCTCTCAGAAAACCTGAGCAACACGTACAAAAACCAAGAGAGGAATACTCCTCGAGGGAATATAAAAAAATCCCCCCAGCTGTAACAATACCACACTGCAACACCTTTACCTCTTCGGCTAGCACATCCAGACCAATGCCCTACACACTGCAACCGCTTGGCCTGACACAGGGCATGTGAAGGTAGCCTGCAAATGGGCAAGAGGGTCATCACCAGCCCAACAACCTCCCCACGAGAGGCTCTGCTTCTCCTCGCAGGCAGACGCTCACCTTGCCGTGCTCCTCTGGAACGTGAGCGACCCGCTCTCCATGTTCATTGATATGTGAGGACAAACATGGTGCCGGGTAGAGATACCCGGACAGGCGGAGCAGGGAAATCTGCCCATCGAAAGATGGCCTTAGAAGCCATGGGGAGCTGCTGCACCCAAAGTAGTGACCCCATAGGAGAGACCCTGTTGAGTCCCAGTGAGTTCAGTAGGGGCTACGCGGCACATCCAGTGCTCCAGCCAAGCAACAGTGGACGGGTGGAGAAGCCACTCTGGTAGATTAGAGCTTGTGTCCTCCAGAAATGGGACGGGCCGAGAGGTTCTAGGCAGCGGGATGGTGTCTGAGGGCACAGGCAGGGGCAGTCTCCCCACTCGACACGACACCAGCAGTGAAGCTGAGAACGCGACGATGGCCGAGTCCCTGGGCACTGCTCTGGGGCAGGGCAGGACCGTGTCCATGGGGATAATGGTCCCAGCCCTGTGGGATCCTCTGATGCTGAGAAAACAAGCGATTGGCTTCCTTTTCTTGACAGCCTTGAGCACTGGGAGGACATTTCCCCTATGTGATGGGGATTGTCCCTTCACAGGGAATCTGCTTCAGCCAGGCTGTGACAGAAAGGGGTCTGGTCCAGGAGGAGGACAGGGCTGACAGCGAGGGATTTAGTTGCCTGTGTGTGGTGTGACTTGGCTCCCCACAGCTCCTATGTGGCTCCAGCTCTGGCCTGGGGACACTAAATGGCCTGTCCTGGCCTCACGATGTGGGGCTGAAAAGGCCCACGAGCAGCTCAGAGACGAGCTCTGGCTGCAGCAAGGAGTTGGAGGCACTGGGGGCTGCTGCCTCTGCTCAGGGCTCCTGGCACCCTCCTTGCACGGCCATCCCTCCTTTTCCAGCACCAGCCTGCTTCTCATTGGAATCAGTGGATACGGCAAAGCTGCCTGTTTAAGAGCTAACACATTCCTAAGGGCAATATGGAGAGTGGCGATTGGTGTCGGCACGACAAAGTGCAACTGCTCAATGCCCTCGTGAGGGAACCTAGAAAAGCGCAAAATTCCAGAACTTTCACCCAGTTTCTGTTGACAGTCAGGTATCCATGAGCGACCGAGCGGACGAAGAGGACCAGTGAGCTGGTGTTCCCCGTCTTCGCTGTTGCTCGCAAGTGATCCTGGCATCATCCCTGGCTGCCCGTGTCTGCGTGCTGGGCAGCGCGCAGGACTGAGAGTGCGAGCAGGTGAGAGGAGCCCATTGAACTCGAGATACCCGCAGCTTCCTTAGGAGAGGGCCAACCTGGAGGCAGCTTTGGGGAACGGCCTCCTTGCAGCTTTAACTCATCAACACTCTTCCCAGCGTATCAGATCCAAACATTTCTCCTCTCTCTGGGTTGACGTTTGCAGGCTCCTCTACCACGATGGTCCTTCAAAAGAAGCGCTTCCTTCGGGCTCTTCTGGGGGCAGTGGTATTGGAGTTACTGGTTGCCCTCGTGTACCTCGTGACGCAGCACAGAGCACCCATGTACAAGGTGAGCACCGCTGCAGAGAGCAGACATGTGGCACAGACGCACCGAGACAAGAGCCCATGTTAGGGCTTTGGAGTGAGTGGGCCTCAGTAGGACGTGCCTTGCAGGCCATAGGCATGGGTCTTCTCTAGCCATGCCAAAATACAGACAGGAGAAAGAAGGCAGAGGCACTGAAAGAGCCTCTGAGCACACAAGCTGAAAGAGGCTCAGTGAGTTCTCAGAGGGGGATGGAGGCTTTCTCAGGGACATGCAAACCATCTGGAGTCTCACGGAGCAGAGTCGCTGCTATTCTAAACCCCGCGGAAAGTGCTGGTGTGAGGTGACATCACTGCATAGGCCTCAGCAGAGAGAATGAGAGGGTGTCTCAGCTGGCAGGAGAAATGCCCATACTGAGGCCACACTTTGAAGGGCCCTGTCCTGTCACTGCTCTGCTTGGCCATGCTGTAGCCTGCCATAGCTTAGGGAGGATCTATTCATTAAGAGCACTAAGGGCTGCTCTTTGGGCACCCTCCTGAAGGCATCTCAGCTTGGACAAAGTGACCCATCTCCTGACAGGGTTGGGCTCCAGCCCCACCATCCCTGATGCTCTTCCCACCAGCCACGAGCTCCTCATTTGTGCTTCCAGGTCGGCATAGCGATCAATGCAGGCTCTTCCTGCACCTCTGTGTTCATCTACAAGTGGGACAGAGACAAGGAGAAGAACACACTCGTCATCCAACAGACCTTTTCCTGTAATGTGCAGGGTCAGTATCCCTCCTGCCGTGCGCTTGCTGCTGTGCTGCGTGTGTGTGTCTGTCTGTGTGGCAGCTGGGATGGCCTCGTTTCCATTCCTTAGTGTGCCAAAGCTGGCCATTTCTCGGCCCAGTGACCTGCCTCTCTTCCAGGGCAAGGCATATCAAGCTATGCTAATGATCCTCTGCAAGCTGGCGCGTCCCTACGAGAGTGCCTGGACCAAGCTCTGGAGGTCATTCCCGCTGTGAAAAGCAGGGAGGTAGCAGCTTTTCTCAGAGTACCAGCAGGCATGAGACTCCTGAGGTAATTCTGTGGGGCTGCGGGGAGAAGGGGAGGTGGCCAAGCTGCAAGCAGCCCCCAGCAGCCTGGCTAATGCGGCATCCTGCACGGGGCCGGCTGCTCCGAGCTCTCCAGCTGCCCTGAGCAAGCAAGGGAGCCCTGGCAGGAAGGCAGCACAGTGGGGAGCCATGGCAGGGCCTGAGCTGTCCTGAGCTACTGGCCCTGGGGGCACAGAGGCTGCCCAGAGACAGATGCTGCCCTTCTTGGGAGCCCACAACCCCAAAGGATGCTGCTCTGCTTCTTGACAAGTGGGACTTGCTCCGTGCTCTTGCTTTGCTCTGCATTCTTCCTGCAACACAAGGCAGTGCTTCCCACCAGGGCATGCACTTTCCGCACATCTGGCTGGGTGCTAGTAGGGGAGTGGGTTAGAGGTAGAAGGACAAGGGGTGCCGTTCAACCTCATCTTGCTCTTTCCTAGCTCATACGAGGTCTTTTCATGGTTTTTGGTGGTAATTTCAAGTTTCTTCATTTTAGAGCTGGGGTTTTATAGCCATATTCTGTGCCCTGATAATCCAAGCACTTCCCTGGGAATGGAAATGAAACCTAGCCTGACGCTTACTTGCTTGAGAGACAGAGCAAATAGCAGCAGCACCAAGAACCCTCCCTGCACTCACAAGTCTGAAGTCAGGCTCCCATCTTCCTAAAAGAGCCCCGTGCCCTGCCTTGGATGGCACAATCAGTGGGGGAGGTTCAATGGCCTGTGCTATGCAGCCCATCAGAGGAGCTGCTCAAGAAACAGTTCCTCTGCTCCGAGGGCGAGGGACACACATAGGGAAGGCTGCTCTGATAAACACTATGTGACTCTGATCAAACTGCCATGCTGACAGGAGATGGATCTTGCTCCTTCAGGTGCATTGCCAATGGCAGGCAGAAGTACAGCTGGCCGGGCTTAACAAAAGCTGCAGAAGCTGCAGGAGCAGCTTCTATAGGCTTAAGGAGCAGCAAATATCATTTCCCACCAACTGCTCAGCACCAAATGCTGCAATCTGTGAAAGTAGGAGAAAGCCAAAGGCTTCCTTGTCTTTTCTCCATAGTGATGATTTCACTGAATATGTGTCTTGAATTTTGAACCTTCCCTAGAGAAAAGATCGGCTCAGCTTCAGATCAAATCATGGCTGCAATTGCTAAGGCCATGAAAGAGTATCCCGTGGATTTGCAGGCGGTTCAAAGCATCACATGGCAAGAGGAAGGAGCTTATGGCCAGATCACCATCAACTACTTTGTCGATTCCTCCTCTAAGGTGAGAGATGCCTGAAACAGCCAGGCCTAATCATGCTCATGATTAGCAAAAAAACAAACAAGCAGAATTTTGCTCGGTTTACTTTTAGTTTGGTGGCATCTGCTGAGACAGCAAAAACACCATGGCTTGTTCCTGAGCACTGGAGGCGGGGGGGGATTGTGTCTAGGGCTTTTCCAAGCCGTGTCTTTGCACAGAGCCATCTTAGAATGTCTTCTTTCGAAATGCAGAGCTCAAGGCCTTTAAAGAGAAAGAGAGCCCTGCAAGAGGACCCAAAACACGTCAGTGTCCACGAACGGGGTGCTCATTCTCCCAAGAGGAGGTGCTCTCACAACCCGCAAAGCAGCAAACAAAACTGCCCTCAGCAGCACTACTGCAATGGGAAGAGCTGCACATCCCGCCGTAGTGACAGAAACTACACAGAGAAGGACAGAAGCTCCGGGAAACGTCCTCGCTACCCATCCCAAAGCAGAGGACAAACAGAGCAAGGCAGGTCACACGTGCGTTCTTGCAAAAGCAGCTGGCTCCACCTGCCATCCGTGTCCAGAGGGCAACATGGGCATCGCTTCAGCAGCCACCGAGCAGATTCTTGGCTCTATTCAGGACTGGAGCAGCCCTCTGGAAAATGCTCTCCTCCAAGACAAGCACCTGCAGCCGTGCCCCTTCCTTCTGCTCTTGAGGGCTCCTCCCAGAAAACTCAAGAGCCGAGAAGCAGAAAAAGAAGACATCCCCATGCAGAAGGGGAAGCTGAGAAAGAAATGCAAAGGAAACGGAGAAAGAGTGAAAAAGGACATTTCATCACTTTGTACTTCTTTCTCCTCTGCCTCTTCCTCTTCTCTGTCCTCTTGGCCTTAAGGAGCACTCAGTAGTTCAGATCCCTTGGGTAGGTGGATGAAATAAAGGCAGGAAAGCAACTGCTGAGTTGTGTGTGATCTTTGGGACTCTTCACAGTATGAAATCTCACCGTGAAAAGAAGTGGCGTTTCTTTCCCACATCTTTTCCCTCTGGCGCGTGTTGTTAAAGGTGCCAGAAATATCAAGGGGTGGCAAAGATGCTGCTGGTGCGCAGGGCCTGGTGGTGGCAAAGGCCCAAATGGGGCACCAGGCAGGAGTGCGAGAAACAAGTCTTTCTGCACCTCGGGCAGCTCAAGCGTCAGCCCTCCTCATGAGAAGCTGGGAGTGTTTCCCTGCCACGAGGTGGTAGAAGCAAGGAAAAGGAAACCTCTAGTATCTAGTGTAAGGTCAAGGTCAAGGGAAATGCAAAGAGGCCCAGCAGGAGGATGATGGGGGCTTTGCAGCTGTAGGGCCACTCATACACTCGTGCTCCTGACAACACAGCCACGTGAGGCCATGGTGGCCAACGCAGAGGTGGCAGACACACCAAACTGGATAAGGGATGCAGCAAAGCAGGGCTCAGCACACGCAGAGGTCACGTGCCACAACCTCACACCAAGGAGAACAGGCCATGTCAAAGCGCCCATGAGGGATGGTGACTCAAGTCTCACCGTGTAAAGAAGAGGCGTTTCTTTCTCACATCTTTTCCCTCCAGCGTGTGTCGTTAAAGGTGCCAGAAATATCAAGGGGTGGCAAAGATGCTGCTGGTGCGCTGGGCTTGGAGGTGGCAAAGGCCCCCACTTTCCAGGGGTAAAATAAACAACAACAACAAACAAGGAGCTGTATGTGTATAATTCCCCTATCTGTACAGTTTTGCTTAACATTCACTGGCCCATCCCACAGGGCCTGCACATCAGGACACATTCACACGAGAGCCGAGCGAGGCCGACGTTGGCGACGCGGCACAAACGGGGCCTTTGCGGAGATGTCAGAATCGCCGTGGCTGGAGTGAAGCCTGGCGCTGAGGGCAGCGCAGGCCCCCGGGCCCCGCGCCTGCTGCTCGGGGCTCAGCGCTGCCCCGTCCTGACGCGGCGGCTCCGCAGCGGCTCCGCTCTGGCCCATCCGCGTCGCCCCCTCAGTTCACGCGGCAGGAGCGGAGCAGCAGCAGCTGCAGCTGGATGAAGACGGGTGCCATGACCAGCCCTTACCAGAGCTCGCGCGTGCCCTCCGCCAGCTTCTGGCACAGCAGCAGCTCGAAGACGAACTGGATGCCCAGCACGGTGAGCACCCAGAGCAGCCGCAGCACGGCCAGCCGCTTCTCAGCAAAAGGAAGATCAGGGAAAACGTGGGTCCGCTGGCGACCGGGATGGGCACCCTGGTTACAAATAACACATAAAAAGCAGATTTGCTGAATGCCCTCTTTGCTTTGGTGTTTACCAAGGGCAGCCCTTTAGAGCCCCAGGCCCTAGGGACAAGAGAAGAAGCCTGGAGAGAGGAAGACTCCTCCTGAGTAGAGGAAGATTGGGTCAGAGAGCACCTAAGGAAACTCGATACCCACAAATCCATGGGCCCTGCTGGGATGCACCCCAGAGTGCTGCGGGAGATGGCAGATGTCATAGCTAAGCCACTCTCCAGCACCGTTGAAAGGTGCCAGAAGACTGGAAGAAGGCCAATGTCACGCCAGTCTTCAAAAAAGGCAAGAAGGAGGATCCAGGCAACTCCAGGCCAGTGAGCCTCACCTCTGTCCCCGGAAAAGTGATGGAACGGCTCATACTGGCTGTTGTCTCCGGGCACGTGGAGGACAAGAAGGTGCTCAGGAGTAGTCAGCATGGATTCACCAAGGGGAAATCTTGCTTGACTAATCTGATAGCCTTCTATGATGGAATGACCAGCTGGATAGATGAGGGGAGAGCGGTGGATGTTGCCTTTCTCGACTTCACCAAGGCTTCTGACACCGTCCCTCACAACATCCTCCTAGGCAAGCTCTGGAAGTGTGGGATAGATGAGTGCACAGTGAGGTGGATTAGGAACTGGCTGGATGGCAGAGCTCAGAGGGTGGTGATCAGCGGTGCTGAGTCTGGTTGGAGGCCTGTAGCTAGCGGGGTCCCCCAGGGGTCAGTCCTTGGTCCAGTTCTGTTCAGTTTATTCATCAATGACCTGGATGAAGGCACAGAGTGCTCCCTCAGCAAGTTTGCTGATGATACCAAACTGGGAGGAGTAGCTGATACCCCAGGGGGCTGCGCTGCCATCCAGAGGGACCTGGACACACTGGACAACTGGGCGGTGAAAAACCTCATGCAATTCAACAAGGCCAAGTGCAAGGTTCTGCACCTGGGGAGGGATAACCCCAGACACCAGCACAGGCTGGGGACCGACCTTCTGGAGAGCAGCTCTGCAGAGAGGGACCTGGGCATTGCCGAGGCCCACCCCGCGAGACGGAATGAACGACACTTCAATGTGAAGCAGGTTCAATTCGTTTACTATTCTCTACGGTGTAGCTTTATACAATTCTATCACCTGTAAGCGTACACACGCGCTAAGCAACAGCATTCTCATTGGTTAAGCTATAGTGTCCATGCATAACTAGCTTGCAGCTGGCTGACATTCCTTTCCGATGCTCTATTGCTGGTCCTCCCGGATGCTTATCTGGCTATGGCCGGCCTAGTTCATTAAAAAGTTGCTAACGAGCGTTATCTTCTCCGGGTGGCCTTGGTTCCCATCGCTTCAGTTCCCGGTTCTCACCGCCTCAGCTCCTCGGTTCTCATCACTTCAGCTCCTCAGTTCTCATCACTTCAGCTCCTCGTATTCCTGTAAAAGTGCTAAGGCCCCAACATTTCCCCCTCTTTTTTCAAAAACAGAATTAGCGGTATTATGCATCAAGCGTTGCAAGTATTGGCAAAAGCAAGGTAACATAATCACAAGCACGAGTATAACCATCCCGATCGCGCACAAGTGGTACAACATTTCTGTAATCCATGGTCCTAAGCCTAACGATCTGAGCCAATCTTCTAATCCCCAACTTTCTTCCTTCAACTTGTGCAGCCCTTCTTTCAAGAGCGCAATCTTTTTATGGATAGACTCTGAATGATCGGATAAGTTTAAACAACACATACCTTCAAAATCCTCACACCCATGCCCATGTGCTAAAAGCAGAAAATCTACTGCGGCTCTATTCTGCAATACTACATGATTTACACTAGCTACATCTTGCGATAGCTGATCTAAAATGTCTGATGTTAAATTTAATTCATTCCTCGTCCAGCATGCTAGCTGTTTCAAGGAAGTCATTGCTCGTGCGGCAGTGCTCCCTGGGATAAGCAGGGACACGAAGATAGTTTTGACCCTTGACCAAAATCTTGGATCCCCAACTTTTGTACAATCTAACTCATGTATCGATCGTTTCTTCCTTTTGGATACAAAGGTCATCACTTGAGATATATTAGGGTGAAACAAACTCAGTCTCCCCAGATAACATGGACCTCCTTGTGGATTGGACGGTACTCCGTTCCATGCCCGGTCTCCGCATATTAAAAACACTCCTGGTGGTAGCCGTTTTGCAGAGAAGCTCGTTAATTTACATTGGGTATATGTGTGAAGATAAACATCATTAATTTTCAGCCCCGAGTTAACTGTTGCCCATTGCGATGTACTTTCTTCAAGTGCACCTTTGCTATGCAGTTCAAAACTAACCCATCCACCGTTTCGGGTGGTATTTGTGGCATTCAGACTTCCCAACAAGTCTAATTCCTCCGGCGGGGAAGTCAGAGTGCCATTCAGACTTTTGATGATTTCACACTGCCAGCACCCGTCTAACTGTTCTGCTGTTCGCTTTGATTGGTAAGGGCACATAGTAGTATTTAATAGAGTATCATTAAGCACAGCAAAATTAGCTACGTACCCATTGAATTCTTGAGGTTGCCAAACAGGGACACCTATCAAACAAGTACGAAAAGGGTCTCCTGGACGTTCCAAGCTAAGACAGAAGGCACTTTGGCCTGTCTGATTAGCTATGGTGACCCAAATGTTCTCCCTCTGCTGAATTTCTGTCTGCCATTTCCCCTGCACTATTCCTGTCACTGTTATCAAGATGATTACCAAACAGCTGAACCTGGTCCATTCTGACATCCTGGTCCATTGATTGTTCCTGTCTGTTCCGCAACCACGGTCGTACCCACTTGGCTGGTACCCAGGTCGCTCCATCTCCTGCAAGTACACAAGCATAACCCCGTCCCCACGTAATTAACTCGACTGGACCTTCCCAGATCTGTTTCTGCGGCCAGAAAACTTCTACCTGCACCTTCTTTCCTGAAAGATCAGCTGGGTTTTTAGAAAAATGGGTGAAAATAGGTATACTATCATCATTTCGAGGGTTAAGCCAATTTAAAACATAACATGCTTTACTGATTAACTCGTAGGGACTCTTCTCCCCCTCTTTTTTCAAAGCAAACAATAATTGTTTTAAATTTTTATGGTGACGCTCGATAATGGCCTGACCACCAGAATTATAAGGGATACCCGTCTGATGGATTATTCCCCATTGCTGGAAAAAGGTTGCACAGGTGTTACTCTTATACGCAGGTGCATTATCCGTCTTTATAATGTCAGGCTTTCCTAAAACAGCAATTGCCTGAGTCCAATGTTTACAGGCTGACTTGGCATTTGCAGAAGTGGCTGGGGTGGCCCATAAAGCCTTTGAACAGGTATCCACAGTAACATGTAAATACTTGAGGTGCCCAAAAGGTGCAAACTCCGTTACATCTGACTGCCATATCTGTCTTGGTTGTAATCCCCTCGGGTTAGTACCCATTTCCTGTAAAGGGGTCAAGCGTGCACAATCAGGACAAGCAGCAATAATAGCACGAGCTGTTGCTCGGGAAATTTTAAATTCGCGTTGTAACGCTCGAGCAGACTGATGAAAAAATGAATGAGAAGTTGATGCCTGCTGTTCCACCGAGCAAGGAATACCTGCTGCTGACACAACACTATCTATGACTGCATTGCCTTCTGTTAAAGGACCAGGGAGTGCAGTGTGGCTACGGATATGTGATACCCAAAAAGCATGCTTCCTCTGTTGTATGATGTTCCAAAGCTGAACAAACAAGGCTTGGAGACTATGGTTGTTTACGTGCCCTATAATTGCCCTATTAATTCGTTGAACAATGCCTACCACATACAAGGAATCAATGACTATATTTATGGGCTGATCGTGAAAGGTTAAAAATGCCCAAACTACAGCTTTTAGTTCTAGGACCTGCACGGATGCAGTCTCTTTCCGAATTTGTGTTTTCCAGAGATCTGACTCCCGGAAAGCATACCCATACTTTCCAGTTTTGCTACTAGCATCCGTGAATACAGTAATCGCGTTTGACAATGGTCTTGAGCTCCGGATTTCTCGCTCTTCCAGCTCCAAAGAGGTGTGGAAGAGAGGATGCTTAGGATAGTGATTGTCCACTTTAATTCCCTGAATGGCTAAGGCAAATTCTACGCTGTTCAAGCACCATTCTTCGACTATCTCCAGAGCCTTTAGAGGCAGAATAATACTGTCAGGCTCCCTACCGGCAATTGTTCGTAAACGCTGCCGGGCTTTCAAAACTCCCATTCCAATTGCCTCATGCCTCTGAGTTAAGGTGCGTCGTAGGTGACTTGGAAGAAAAACCCATTCGAGTATAAACAAGATCCCCTTCTCATTTATCTGGGCAATGATTACTGCTACCTCCCTTTCCCGATTATAAACCACCAAAGATAGTGGTAACCCTTCCTGTAATCTATAGGCAGCTGTTCCGGCTATCTTCCCCTCAATTCGTTCTAAGGCTGTGGCAGCCTGTGGAGTTAAGCTCCGCTTTTCCGCAGGCTCTTTAGCTCCTCTGAGCAGTTGAAACAACGGCTCCATTTCCTCATTGGTAATACCACAAAAATTTCTGATCCACTGAATGTCTCCCACTAATTTTTGCACACAGTTAACAGTGTCAATTTTTGTCTGCAATTTAAGCTTTTGGGGTCTAATTCTAGCCTCTGTGATAACCATACCCAAATAATTCCAAGGAGCTTGCCTTTGCACTTTCTCAGGGGCAACGACCAAACCAAATTCCTTTAAACAAGTAATTAATTCCTCTTCGTGCGTAGCTGGTAAAACTTCAGGGCTTGCTACTAGGATGTCATCCATATAATGATACGTAATTAAATCTGGGTGATTTTTCCTCCACGGTTTCAGGGCCAAATTCACAAACCATTGACAGATGGTTGGCGAATTTTTCATTCCCTGTGGAAGAACTACCCACTGATATCGTTCCGATGGGCCTTCCCTATTAATCGTAGGAACCGTAAAGGCAAATTTGTCACTGTCTTCCGGGTCGAGGGGTATTGTAAAGAAACAATCTTTCAGATCAATTACTAACAAATGCCATGCTTGTGGGAGCATAACAGGTGAAGGCAACCCTGGCTGTAATGCTCCCATGTTTGCCATGCATGCGTTAACAGCTCGGAGATCATGTAACAATCTCCACTTTCCTGATTTTTTCTTAATGGTGAAAATAGGGGTGTTCCAAGGACTTGTTGACGGCTTAATATGACCTTGGTCTAATTGTTCTTTAACTAGTTCCTTTAGGTAACGCAGCTTCTCCTCTGGCAGCGGCCATTGGTCCACCCACACAGGGTCCTTCGTGGTCCATGTTAACTTTAAGGTGGGGCGGAAGCTGCCCCCAATGGCCGCTAGGGAAAAGGTGTCTGCAAGATGATTCCCCACTGGGCCAGAACATCCCTTCCCAACAGCCACAGTGATGTACACATCACATAAGGTTTTATCATGGCTCTGTTTCCCTCTTTATCCATGATGGTTACAAAGCATCGACTAACCTGCGTAGGAGATTGCCCTCCGATACCTGTCACAGGAGCATCAATTTCTTGCAGATCCCACTGAGGTGGCCATGCAAACTTGGGAACGATAGTGATATCTGAACCTGTATCAATCATCATGGCAACATCAGTAAGACGAATACCATCCGGTCCCACCATACTCACGAGTCTTGTCGGACGCTGAGTAGTTATTTTTTCACAAAAGGCAACCTGGGGGGGTCCAGAAGATCCAAAGCCTTTGTTTCCACGCTGGGCCTGTCCAGGATTAGGAACTAGAGCTCGAAAAGGTATCAATTGGGCTATCCTGCTCAGTGCTGGAATAGTAACAGGAGGATTGAAAATTTTAATCATTATGCCAATATTTCCAGAGTAATCAGCATCAATACACCCTGGTAGAACAAAAATACCCATTTTTGAAGCTGAGGAACGGCCAATCACCAAAGCGGATAGGCCCTTCCCCAGGGGACCAGTGCACGTAGATTCCAATATGTGCACATCAGAATCTCTAATTACTGTGGATTTTGCCACGGCCAAATCGACTCCTGCACTTCCGCAAGTTGCGGAGGAGAGCTCACAGAGGCAGCCATCGTTTGGGGATATTTGTTCGCCGCGTCCCTCATAACGCGGCAGCTCCCGTTTCCCTGCAACTGTGTACCGTTCTTATAACATCGTGACCGACATTCTGCTGCCTTATGCCCAAACTTTTGACATTTAGCACAGTTCCCATTAAATCCTTTCGGGCCCACACCTTCAACTCTAAATTTGTTAGGACACCTTCTTTTCACATGTCCTGGTAGGCCACATTGAAAACACACTCCATGAAATCCTTTATCCCCCTTTCCAGATATTCTCCCCTCCTTGAGTGCTGTAGCCAAAGCCACGGCATGTATTTTAGCCTTCTGCTCTTCTTCGACCAGTGGTGCTCGGGAACATACTTCTATCATTTGAATAATCGAGGCCCCTGGTGGCAGAGTAGCCAACAGTTGTTTACAGGATTGATTTGCGTTTTGTGTTGCCAATTCCTTAGCCAATATTGCTTTCATCTCTGGAGGCACATTAGGTGCCATATCCAGGGCATCTTTCAGCCGGTCAACAAAACCGAAAAAAGGCTCGTCTGGCTTTTGCATTATTTTAGTATATGGTAATTGAGGTGTTCCAATCTGTGGCAGGGCAAGAAAGGTTGCTAAAGCTGCATTTTTTGATTGTTGTAATACTCTAGGGTGAAGCGCTGCTTGGGCCTCAACTGCCCGATAACGCCCATTTCCCATCAGTTGGTCGAGAGTGGCGACCCTTAACGGATCATCCATACTACGATTTAGATTTTCCAATTGCTTTTCTTCTAACCTTTCTTGCCACTTTGCTAGCCAGAGCATATAGGTAGTAGAGGAAAGCAGAAGTTCCATTATAGCCCTGCTGTCTGCAGGAACCATACTCGAATATTTAAACAAGGCAGAGACTTGGTTTCGAACAAGCTTATTATCATGTCCATATTGCATCACTGTTTTTTGTAAATCTCGCACCAATTTCCAATCTAAAGGCTCCCACTTGGGGCCCTGGGCTCCCACTACTACGGGGGCTGCTATTGGAGTTAATATAAAGTCCCCCTGTAACCGAGCATTCTCTATCAACCCCCTTATACCGCGCTCCCGCGTTAAAAGTTGGATCAATAGGTGGCGCCACATCCTTACTTTTTCCCGCACTATCACTTCCACATACAGTGGCTCGGAACCACGACAACAACCCTTCTTCATCTGGATCGCTCCCTCCAGCTGCTTCCCCTTTCTTTTGAGCCTTCCATAACTCCTCAATCTCTCCACCCAAAATGTAACCCTCCATACCAAATTTTGCCTGTAGATAATTTTTTGCTTCGTCAATTGTCATACTCCCTTCTTTAACCTTCTGCAGTACCCACTCCTTTTGTCGTTTCATAACCTCTTCATTCACCTTAGAGCTAGAAGTACCTTTTCGCGCCTCCCATTGCCCCAGTTGTTTATCCACATTCTCCAACCCCTCTACGATAGCCTTATGGGCAGCCTTATATGCTGCCTTCACATCCCTTGCCCTGGACCCACAATCTAAGCGCCGCATCTGTTCCAATAACTCCGTCATTCTCTCTGTTTGCTCCCGAAGTTCTCGTCGCATTCCTTGGATGGTACTGTCATCGTCATCCGACCCATTCGGGATCGGTACTTTAATCGGATCCACGTCCATTTCGGGCGCTGTGGGGAGTGGTCGTTCCGGGGGTGGTCGTTCCTCCCCCTCCCACGGTGGAAGATACTCATCCACTCCCCCCCATACTTCACGTTCAGCTAGAGTTACTGGACACGCCTGTCGAGATGAAATCCCTTTTTCCTTATTGTCCATTTCCTCGTATGGATTCGGTTCAATAATTTCAGTCCACTCGGAGTCTCCTGAGCCACTCTCCTCCCCCTTTTCTCCGCCGAGTGCCTCTCGCAAAGCAGCAGCGACTTGAGCCTCCCCGTGCAATTGTTCAAGCATTAGCCGCACGGGACGATATATTTTCGCAAGTCGCCGAGCTTCCTTTGAACCTACTTGCACACCATCCCACAGTTCTTTTCCCACTCGCTCCCAGGACTCGAGCTTATATACCTGAGAAGTTTCTTCTATGAGTTTTTTCTGCTTACAAAACAGCAGCAAGTCAATTAAATCGTCTTTTGAGATCTCAGTTTCAGTCTTTTGAGCGAGCTTTAACAAACTTTCTATAATAGCACGCTCCGTTGCTGATGCAGCAATTTCCATCCTAGTTGCTGATGCAGCAATCCCCATCCTGCCCCTGACTCACCAGGTCAGTCCTGACTCACTAGGTCAGCCGTGGCCACGATCCGCCTCTCCCGGGCGCCCAGCTACTTCTCCGCTGGCTGCAGGATCCCTCGCGTTCTCGGCTCCACTCTACCCACGGTCGTATCACGTCGGGGTCACCAGATGCCGAGGCCCACCCCGCGAGACGGAATGAACGACACTTCAATGTGAAGCAGGTTCAATTCGTTTACTATTCTCTACGGTGTAGCTTTATACAATTCTATCACCTGTAAGCGTACACACGCGCTAAGCAACAGCATTCTCATTGGTTAAGCTATAGTGTCCATGCATAACTAGCTTGCAGCTGGCTGACATTCCTTTCCGATGCTCTATTGCTGGTCCTCCCGGATGCTTATCTGGCTATGGCCGGCCTAGTTCATTAAAAAGTTGCTAACGAGCGTTATCTTCTCCGGGTGGCCTTGGTTCCCATCGCTTCAGTTCCCGGTTCTCACCGCCTCAGCTCCTCGGTTCTCATCACTTCAGCTCCTCAGTTCTCATCACTTCAGCTCCTCGTATTCCTGTAAAAGTGCTAAGGCCCCAACAGGGCATCATGATGGAGGATAAGTTAACCATGAGGCAGCAGTGTGCACTCATGGCCAAGAAGGCCAATGGGATCCTGGGGTGCATTAAGAAGAGCATCTCCAGCAGGTCGAGGGAGGTGATCCTGCCCCTCTACTCAGCCCTGGTGAGGCCGCATCTGGACTATTGTGTCCAGTTCTGGGCTCCACAGTACAAGAGGGATGTGGAGCTGCTGGAGAGAGTCCAGCGCAGGGCTACAAGGATGATCAGGGGCCTGGAACATCTGCCCTATGAGGAGAGGCTGAGGGAGCTGGGCCTGTTCAGCCTGAAGAAGAGAAGGCTGAGAGGGGACCGGAGCAGTGTCTATAAGTACCTCAAGGGAGGCAGTGAGGAGGATGGTGTTGGCCTCTTTTCCCTGGTGGCCACCGACAGAACTAGAGGTAATGGCCACAAACTGAAGCACCATAAATTGCACATGAACTTAAGGAAAAATTTCTTAACAGTGAAGGTGACAGAGCGCTGGAACAGGCTGCCCAGAGAGGTTGTGGAGTCTCCTTCTCTGGAGATCTTCAAAACCCGCTTGGATGCAGTCCTGTGCCACGTGCTCTAGGCAACCCTGCGTGTGCAGGGGGTTGGACTAGATGACCTCCAGAGGTCCCTTCCAACCTTCAGCGTTCTGTGATTCTGCGGTTCTCGCCATCCCAGCAGAGCCGCACAGACACGATGGTGCTGAAGTAGGTGCTGAGGCCGTCGGCGGGGGCTGCTGAGCGCCTCACTGCGGCGGGGACGGCGCTCGGCGCCGGGTGATGACGTCAGCGACAGCTCCGTGGCTCCCGGCGCGGGGCGCTCTCCTCACTCCCGGTTCCAGCGCCGGTGTCGCTGGGACCGCGATTGCCCGGTCCCCGCGTCCCCGATTCCCCCTTTCCCTGGTCCCCGATTCCTCCTTCCCCCGGTCCCTCCCGTCCCCGGTCCGTCCTTGCCGCGCTGCTCCCGTCACTCTCTTCCTGCTTCCCGCGGTGCTTCCGTCCCCGCTTCCCCCCAGTCCCCGTGAGCCCCTGTCCGTGGTGCCCCCGAGCTCTGGTTCCCGCATGGCCGGGACCGCGATCCCCAGCTCCCCCTTCCCGCAGTGGTTCCTGCTTCCCCGGTTCCCGGTTCCGCAGGCGCCTGGAGCGCGTCCCTGGCAGCGCGAAGCCCCTTCCCCTGCGGGCAGCGGGTGCGGGCGGCGGGGGCAGCGCCCGGGGGCTCTGCGCCGGGGGCGGCCGTGGCTGCGAGTGCGGCCGTGTGCCGGGCCCTGGGGCTGCAGCAGCTCTGCCGTCCCGGGCAAGGGGACAGTGCCCGGAGCGGCGGCCGCCGGCGGGAGCGCGGCCGTGGAAAGGCTGGGAGTGCGGCGGGGGCGGGAAAAGGAGCTGGAATGTGGGTCGCTGTCCCTGCGTTTGTGTCCCCTCCTGAGTCAGAGGCTTTGCTGCCTCCTGCTCCCTGCTCTTCGGCTCAGCCTTCACATCCCCTGTCCTCCCTCCTCCACCGCTCTGCTGCTCTGTGCCCTTCAGCAGACAGTGGCACCCACAGCAGGAATGAAATCCCAGTGGCCTGTGCCGGGGTCCCAGTCACAGCTGAGGGTGCACAAGGACCAGGAAATGGGGTGCTCCCAGGCTGGGTTTTCAGCTCCGCATTCTGAGGCCAGGACAGGCCATTGAGCGTCCCCGGGCCAGGGCTGCAGCCACAGTTGAGCTGAGCAGAGGCCGGTGGGGAGCCAGGTCACACCACACAGCGGGGACTAAGTCCCTCGCTGTCAGCCCTGGCCTCCTCCTGGATCAGACCCCTTTCTGTCACAACCTGGCTGTAGCAGATTCCCTGTCAAGGGACAATCCCCATCACATAGGGAAAATGTCCGCCCCATGCCCGAGGGCTGTCAAGAAAAGGAAGCCAATCACTTATTTCATGATCATCAGAGGATCCTACAGTGCCGGAGCCATCAGCCCCATGGACATGGTCTTGCCCTGCCCCAGAGTGCTGCCAAGGGACTCGGTCATGTTCACAGCTTCGCTGCTGCTGTCTCTGCCTGTGCCCTCAGACACCATCCCCCTGCCTAGAACCTCTCGGCTCGGCCCATTTCTGGAGGACACAAGCTCTAAGCCACCAGGGTGGCTTCTCCACCCGTCCACTGCTGCTCGGCTGGAGCACTGGATGTGCCGCGTAGCCCCAGCTGAACTCAGTGGCACTCCGCAGGGTCTGTTCTATGGGGTCACTGCTCTGGCTGCAGCGGCTCCCTGTGGCTTCCAAGCCCGTCCTCCTAGGGTCGCATTCACCCTGCTCTGCCTGGCCAGGCAGCTCTACCCGGCACCACGTCTGTCCACACGTTCCAGAGAGGACACGTCCCAGCAGAGACACAGAGTAACTTTGTGAAGGGGCAGAGCCAGCACAGGTAGCAAAGGGTCAGCGAGCGCTGCGGAGCTCAGCGGGGAAGCCCACGACTGCAGGAGGTTTCTTGCAACCACCATTGTCCCCAAATCAAGCACAAAGTTGCCTCTGTGCACCAGAGTAACGTTCGTTGTCTCACAGGTAGGTGAGGGATCCATAGTCCCAAACAGCCTCACAGCTGCAGCTAAATGACACTGAAGCGTCTTTACTTTGTGAATCTCACGGTAACTTGCTGATCTCCAAGTCCCCTCGAAAGACTAAAGCCCCCTCATTCAGCCCGGCTCATTTCTAGACGGTCGAGGAGTGTTTCCCACCAAAGCTGTGACCCAGAGAAACTGTCTCCAGGAGCAGCAGCAGCTGCTCCTGCTGTGCCCCTTCGCTTGGCCCTCCCAACACCCTTAGCACTACCTTGGGGAATAGGCCTCCAACACTAAAAACTGCATTTCTGTTCAACACCATGCACCAGCTCCCTCTGCCTCCCAGCACAATCCGTGAGACAACCTTGCGTCCCTGAGTCCCAGGTTGCCCCTTCCCCCGGTTCCGTCGTCCCCGGATTCCCCTTCCCCCGATCTCTGCATCCCCGATTCCCCCTTGCCTCCGTCTCCGCATCCCCAGTTCCACCTTCCCCCGGTTCCCTCTTCCCCCCGTCCGTCCTTGCCTCGCTGCTCCCATCACTCTCTTCCCGCTTCCCGCAGTGCCTCTGTCCCCAGTTCTCCCAAGTCCCCGTGACCACCTGTCCATGGTGCCCGCGGCTCCCAGTCCTCGTGTCCCTGAGACTTCGATCCTTTGGTTCCCCTTTCAGGCGGTGCCCCTTTCCGCTGTTCTCCATGTCCCCAGTTCCCTCATGTCCCAATGCTCCCCTTGCCAGGACCCCCTTACCCTGGTTTCCCCGTCACCCTGATCCCACCACACCCCTGTATCCCGGTTCCACTTCCCCCGATGGCTCCGGTTTGCAAGTGTAAAGTTTTCAGAATACTGTATTTTCAGAAGGAAGAACATGTCAGCCAGGGCATTAACTTAGGTTGAAAATTTGTCTTATTCCTTCTCTCTTACCAGTATGTTCTTTTAAGATCCATGTCCAAGCCCACCCCCATTCCCAGGAGACTCAAAGATGCAATTCTCTTAGAGATGAGGCACTTCTCCATTCTGCTGTACCTCTTCTAACGACAAGAATGGGCAGCCTATAGGGACATATCTTACACTTACGAACCAGCATTCAGGTGATCAAGCTGGCGCCGACACAAACACCCTTGCTCAAACCTTCAGAAAAAACATTATTATCCACCCACAGCAACTTGAGAGAAAACGACAGGAGCTTTTAGGGCCTGTGTTCCACATCCTTTATACATCTAATGGCTGCATCATGTGATTTCCTCAGTAGCTTGGCATACTGCACTTCTGCTTTCTCTTCACAGGACACCGCATCACCCACGAGTCCAAATTCACTGGCTTGAGCTCCCAGTGCTATCAGGATAAAAGTGGGTCAATGTGTAGGGCACATTAAAGAGGTACTTGAAGAAGAGGCTTTATTAGGTTAAGGGATGCAACAAGAAAAATGGATCAAATTTAATTAAAGCTACTTTAATGCTATTCCTTTTAGCATTACATCACATTTAGTCCAGACACAAGGGTAAAGGAGTGTGTTTTACATACCTTCAACTAGTGGACTGTGTTAAATAAATGCCAGTTTCCAGACAACTTTTAGGTCACAAATTTGTTTGACCCATGGTACTGTAGGGATTAAATAGTTAATGTAGAGTGTACTAATGGGGATTAAATAGTTAATGTAGAGTGTACTAATAAGCTAGTCAATACTTAGTCTCAAAATGCAAGGACTCTTGATAACTGGCATGGCAGATGGCTCTGCATGGAGGGGTTGCCTATCTACAAGGACGACTCCTGAAAAATGGCAAGTCAGGAGGTTCCGCATGGAGGGGCTGCCTGTCCAGATGTCCTGGTTAGCAATAAAATACAGATAACATTAACATGAAAGTAGAACAGAGAAACGGGAGGGGGGAACATTTTGGGGGTGAAAACGGTATAAAAGAGGGACGACCGAAGTAGTCGGGGTCCGTGGTGTGACCCTTGCGTGGGAAAGCCCGGACCCCAGCTAGCTGGTAATACTTATTATCTTTCTCCTATTATTAAAAGCACAAAATATCGATGGTGTTTGCCTCTTTCTCTGTCGATTCGAAAACCGGACCTAACATTTGGGGGCTCGTCCGGGATTCGAATACGAGAAAGAAGAAAAAATGGAGAAAGATAATAAGTTAAGGGAGGCCTCAGGGTGTGGTGGTGAGCCGACGGTAATCCAGGTGGACGTACCAAAGGATTGTCGGCTGGAGCCCGAAGGGAGACGTCCCTCGGACTCCCAGGAAAAGGAAGGGTGGTTGGTTAGGTTGGTTGGGTATACCGTTTCTCCTTAACGAAAGGAGACCGGTTTGGGAAGGGCGAATTCTGTTAATAATCGCCCTTACTGGTTTACTGCCAGTTGTATTAATTTTGGTTTTAAGCGACGAGCTTGATACAATGGGACAAGGGAAATCCACCCCTTTGTCATTTATGTTAAATCATTTTGGATATGTTAAGCATCGGGCACATGATTTATCTGTAGAAGTGTATAAAAACTGATGGGATATATTTTGTAAAAGTGAATGGCCAAGTTTTGACGTAGGCTGGCCGAGAGGGAAGTTCAGATTTAGAATTAGTAAGGAAAGTAAAAGAGATTATAATGAGACCTGGGTCGGAAGGACACCCAGATCAATTTACTTAATGAAAAAGGAAGGGAAAAAGGCGGCATTATCAGATTTGACTTTATATCCAGAAATATTGGATGAAGAAAGTGGGCACAATCCCCCCTTTACGCACCTCCGCCTGAGGCACGAAGGGAGGTGAGTAGTAGTGATCAAAGGAGGGAGGGAGGGGAAGACAGGCGCCCAGCGTTTGGGACTCGATCGCACCAAAGGGGAAGTGAGGGAGATGTGTCAAGCACCTCTCAAGCTTTCCCAGTTAGAGCAATTGGAACAACAGGGCCTCAGGGACAGCGTACGTATCAATACTGGCCATTCTCTTCTAGTGACTTGTGTAATTGGAAAAGTCAAAACCCCTCTTTTTCCGAGAAGCCGGGGGCGTTGATTGATTTATTAGAATCCATCTTGTTTACATATAATCTTACCTGGGATGACTGTCAGCAGCTTTTAAAAGTACTGTTTACGACTGAAGAGCGTGAGAGGATCCTGACCGAGGCACAAAAGTTGGTGCTGGGAGACGACGGGAGACCCACTGGGCAACCGAATCTTATCGATGAGGGATTCCCATTGATAAGACCACCGTGGGATTTTGAACAACCTGAAGGTAGGGAGCGTCTCCAAATATACCGGCAAACGTTAATGGCAGGGTTGCGGGCGGCAGCGCGTGACTTAACTAAAGTAATTGCTGTCAGGCAGGAAGCCGAAGAAAGCCCTGCCGCTTTCTTAGAGAGAATATTAGAGGCATTTAGACAATTCACTCCTTTAGATCCTATGAAGGATGAGAATCGGGCAGCTGTCATCTTGGCATTTGTAAATCAAGCTGCCCCAGATATAAGAAAGAAATTGCAAAAGATTGATAGGTTGGGGGAGCAACCTTTACAGGATCTTTTAAAAGTAGCAGAAAAGGTGTATAACAACAGGGAGACTCCAGAAGAAAAACAGGAAAGAGTGAGAAGGGAAGATCGGGGATATCAGGCAAAAGAAAATCGGAGAAATCAAAGGGAAATGGCTAGGAGATTTTTTGAAGCAGGAGAAAAGTCAGGGAGGCGAAGAAGGGGACCACCACCCCCCAGAGGAGTTGGGGTACGGTTAGGAAGGGATCAATGTGCAATTTGCAAAAAGAAAGGACATTGGAAAAATGAGTGTTCAGAAAAAGGAGAAAGGGGGTCACCTAGAGTACTGGTGGCGAAAGAAGATAGCGACTGAAGGGGCCGGGACTTGGAACCCTTCCCCAAGTCTTAGATAGAATTAGAAATGGAAGGGAAACGTGTAAAATTTCTAGTAGATACAGGGGCTGAATATTCGGTGGTAAATGAAGCAGCGGGCAAACTATCGACAGGGAGAACTCGAGTACAAGGGGTAAATGGGAGTAAGGGGTGGACATCAGAAAGGAAAGTAGATGTAGCTAATAGACAGATCACACACTCTTTCTGGTATATACCGGAGAGTCCGGTACCCTTAATGGGCCGGGAACTCTTAACTAAATTAGGGGTAAGGTTATATTTTGAGGATGATGGAATAAAAATCAATGACCGGGAAGGACGACCGATACAGGTCCTGACCGCTAGATTAGAGGACGAATACAGACTGTATAAAGAGAGGAAGGAAGAAATTGGACCAGAAACTCAAAAATGGATGAGGGAAATCCCAGAAGTATGGGCAGAGAATTCGGGAGTAGGAAGAGTTAAAAGTAAAATTCCTCTGGTCGTGGAATTGAAACCAGGAGCTCACCCGATTAGGGTTAAACAGTACCCAATGACCCCTGAAGCTCGACAAGGAATAGCAAAGCATATTAAAAGGCTACTGAAAGCTGGCATTCTGCGTAAATGCAAATCTCCGTGGAATACTCCTCTGTTTCCAGTAAAGAAGCCTGGAGGAGATTGCAGGCCAGTTCAAGATTTGAGAAAAGTTAACAAAAGAGTGGAGGATGTGCATCCTACAGTCCCGAATCCATATACTCTGTTAAGTACAATGCCACCAGATATGGGATGGTATACGGCTTTAGACTTAAAGGATGCAAGAGCCAGGAAATGTTTGCTTTTGAATGGGAAGATCCCGAGAGCGGATCAGTTAACTTGGACCCGATTATCACAAGGGTTCAAAAATTAAACGCTGCAGGAAGATTTGAGTGAATTCAGGAGATGTGGATGATCTGCTGCTAGCGGCAAGAACGAAAAAGGAAGTGCGAGGAAGGTACGAGGAAGTTGTTGCAAGACCGAGTAAGTGCTAAGAAAGCTCAGCTATGTAATCCGGAAGTAACATATCTGGGATATAAGATACGAGATGGTAGGAGATGGCTAACTGATGCCATGAAAGGGACTGTCGTTCGGATTCAGGAACCCAAATCTCCAAGAGAGGTTCGAGGATTTTTGGGGACGGTGGGATACTGCCGTTTGTGGATACCTGGGTTTGCAGAAAAAGCGAAACCTCTGTATGAGGCGAGTCGAGAGAAACCGGATTGGCAGTGGACAGAAGCTATGAGAAAATCTTTTGAGGAACTGAGATTAACCCTGCTAGAGGCCCCTGCACTTGCACTCCCGGACCCAGATATGTGAGCGAAAATGCGGGAGTTGCCAAGGGAGTGTTAACGCAGAATCAAGGCCCTTGGAAAAGGATAGTGGTGTCCAGTTGCCGCAGGGTGGCCCTCATGTCTTTGAATTATTGCGGCCGTGCCGTTAATGGTTAAGGATACAGACAAACTCACGTTTGGGCAAAAGCTGTATGTAACGGCTCCTCATTACACAGAGGCATTACTCAAACAGCCGCCTGAAAGATGGATAACAAATGCTAGGCTGACTCATTATCAAGCCTTGCTTTTAAACCCAGAAAGAATTATGTATACATCCCCAATGACTTTGAATCCAGCCACTCTCCTACCTAACCCAGAGTATGAAACACCTATGCATAATTGTCAGGAGGTGTTAGCTGAAACTACAACAGTGCGGGAAGATTTGAAGGATGAGCCGATGCAAGGAAGAAAAGTGTGGTTTACAGATGGAAGTAGCTTGGTCGAGCAAGGAAAAAGAAGGGCGGGAGCTGCAGTGGTAAATCAGAACGGAGAAATAGTTTGGAGCCAGCGTTTACCAGACGGCACTTCGGCTCAAAGAGCGGAACTGAAGAACAAAGTGCTGGAGAAGGAGATTACGATACAGGAGGAAGAATGTTAATTCCCAAGCGGATGGGACAGAGAATGGCACAGCAGTTGCATAGTACCACACATTTGGGGGAAAGAAAAATGGGACTGTTAATAGAAAAGTTCGGGCTGAGATTCCAAGATCAGAAGAAAATATTAAGAGAGATAATAGAAGGGTGTCAAGCGTGTCAGGAAATGAAACCATCAAGGGTCAGAAAGGTACATGAAGGTATAAGGAAAAAAAAAAAAAAAAAAAAAAAAGGTGGTGAACCTGGAAGGCATTGGGAAGTAGATTTTACGGAAATAAAACCAGGTAAATATGGGTATAGAGATTTATTGGTATAAGTAGACACATTCTTGGGGTGGGTGGAGGCCTTCCCCACTAAGCGAGAGACAGCCCAGGTGCTAGCGGTCCCATATATGCAAACGGGACATTCTGTGGGACAAATGGGACAGTCAACGGGTTACAACAACGATTCCCTGCGTGCGGGATTACCCTTAGGAGCATATGGGGGGGATCCATCAGGACAGGTACATAAGAGTACAGATTTACTATGGAATAATGATACCGCTAAGGCCTTGCCAGATGGAGTGTTTTTAATTTGTGGGAATAGAGCGTGGCAGGGAATACCTAAGAATGCCTATGGGGGACCGTGTTATTTAGGGCAACTGGCAATGATAGCCCCGTTGTTAACTATGAAGCAGGAACAAAGAAGGCAAAAGCGTTCCCTTGGTTTAACACTGGAATGTAATGATAATGTACAATTAATATCTGTAGCTGCGCGGGTCGCCTTAGCTATCTTTGTACCAGGAGCTGCAGCAGGAAATGCATTAAGGGAACTTTCGAAGTTGGCCTGTTGGAGTGAGAAGCAAGCAAATGTGACAACCGAGGTATTGGAACAACTCCTGCTCGATCAGAACAGCCTGCGACATGCATTCAACAACAATTGCGCTGGCTCAAGGAACACACTCAGAAGATAACATGGGAAGAAGGACTGATGGACGGATGGCTAAAGTCGTTGTTTGGGGAACTACCTGGAGGGATATCAGGACTGATAAAAGAAGGATTGCGCATATTTGTGATTCTGTTATTACTGTTACTGTGTATCTGTATAATATGGAAATGTGTAATGGGGTTAATGGAAAAAGCTACAAACCGAGTTAATTCTATGCATATAATGTTCACGCGACAAACTCAGAAGGATCGAGAAAGGATTCTCTGATATTAGCAAAAGAAAAAGGGGGGAATGTAGGGATTAAATAGTTAATGTAGAGTGTACTAATGGGGATTAAATAGTTAATGTAGAGTGTACTAATAAGCTAGTCAATACTTAGTCTCAAAATGCAAGGACTCTTGATAACTGGCATGGCAGATGGCTCTGCATGGAGGGGTTGCCTATCTACAAGGACGACTCCTGAAAAATGGCAAGTCAGGAGGTTCCGCATGGAGGGGCTGCCTGTCCAGATGTCCTGGTTAGCAATAAAATACAGATAACATTAACATGAAAGTAGAACAGAGAAACGGGAGGGGGGAACATTTTGGGGGTGAAAACGGTATAAAAGAGGGACGACCGAAGTAGTCGGGGTCCGTGGTGTGACCCTTGCGTGGGAAAGCCCGGACCCCAGCTAGCTGGTAATACTTATTATCTTTCTCCTATTATTAAAAGCACAAAATATCGATGGTGTTTGCCTCTTTCTCTGTCGATTCGAAAACCGGACCTAACAGTACAAACGGGCACAAGAAGCTCTGCAACTTGAGTTTAACTCCTAGTGTCTGTCTCATCTCAGATTACAGAGCAACATTAAACAACTTTAGATAAAACACTTCTCAGGAGTTGGCCACAATGACAGAAGGGTTTCCTGGTTGCAAAACGTTGGGCTGCTGGATGGACAGCTGCTGTATACTGAATTTGCTGAAATGCCATTCTGCTCGTGCACAGTTATTACAAGTACAAGGACAATAATCAGGAAATAGTGGAGGCAATAGCTCCATAGATTCAATTTTGACTGCTTTTTAACAAGCATGTCAAGAGACATGCTTGTTAATTATGGCAATGGAGGAGAATTTTATGAAGTTCTTGGGGCACAGAGTTGTGTAGAAATGACAAAGTTCTGCCTCCTCTCCTATTTCCTGGGTAGAAGACTAAAGTGGCCAGCAGCCACCTCTACCACATTCAGGAGGGTTTACCATACTTGGGAGTTAGTTTTGTTTACTAGCACTTTGGCAGCTCGTTGTCTTTGCTGGAATCCTTTCCAGCTATTCTCACCCATAAAAACAACTCTCCAATTAAACCTACATCCTTTCCTCGCCCATCTTTTCAGGCCGAGCAAAGTGATTTCTTTACCCAGCTGACATCTATGCTCTTTCTCTTCTTCACTTCCAAGGTGTTTTTGCAGTGACTTGAGGTCTGTGATTTCATCATCTTGACTCAGGCAGCTATTATACAGAGTTGGTGAAAAGCAGTAGCGGCACCTTAGCCTGCGTTGCACTACTCCAACACTTGTGGGATATGGGCAATCCATAGGGGAAAGGCTGAAGCTGAAAAACTTGGGGCAACAAAAGCGAACAGTTGTGTCATATGAAGAAGATAAGATTTCCACTTTGATTTCATTAACTATAGGAATCGATTGGCTCAACAGATGAATTTATTGCTCTGCAGATTGCTGCTATAAAGCTTCATCTGATTCTGGGGACTTTTTTTTTACTCTTTTGCATTTACATTTGCATTCCTAATTTTTGCTTTTTGTCTGAAACAAAATAACTTCTCTAAAACAAATGCACTAAGCTAGAGAAAGGATGAATCCTGACAAGAGAAATCTGCAAACGCAGCCAACACCTACCACACACCTCCACTAGCTTACGGCAAAAGACGAAGACAAGAGAAGCCAATCCAGAGTGCTCCCTTGCAGCCATCACAGTCCTTACCTGGCTGTAACTGCTGCTCAGCGAGATTAAAGCCCTGCTGGAAGAAGCGTCACTGCTTCACAGAGCCTGCAGCTGAAGGCTGTGGCCTGGGATGCGACCCGAGGCAAAGCTGGGACTGCCCAGGGGGGCAGCTTGGGCTGTAACTCAGCAGCCTTTGACCCTGGATCACAGGAGGAGGCCTAGAGGAAGGGACTTGCTTCCCTGCCAGGTTGTGCACTGGAGCTATTTGTACTGCTTCAAGATGCAGAAAAACACAATTAGCACTGCACATGCAGCAGCCTCAAACTCTCCTCCTTCCTTTAAATGCACAGCAAAACACAGACATGCAGCTTTCTCTGAATAAAATGCAACAATGCTAAAAAGCCCTCTTCCCAGCTCCATGCAGAGGTCACAAATTCCTTGTCCTGCTTCACGGCGAGTCTGTCCGACTGCCCTTTAGCAGCCCACTATCTCCTCCTTTTTATGGCTTGTTTCCTCTTCAGTTCTCCCCTGAAATGCTCACCAATTTAGCATTTCTATTTTGAATTTTAATATGCTCCAAGTAATTCAGATGTGTTCAGACAAAGGAGTTGAGAATTGCACTTGATCAAGATACCAACTTAAAAGAAAGAAGATAATCAGGCATTTATGATACCTACCTGCATTCTGCATCCCTAGAAGGATCTGCTGCTTACAAGTTGTGACCAAGGTAGTTGATGCCACCGTGTATCTGAAATACAACCAGAACTCAAAGAAGGCATTCAGGCTGAACAAGGATGCAAGTGAAAGCTCTAAAATAAAGAAAAAATGTTTTTATCATGGTAGATGGCATGAGCATGCCATAGCACTTAGCTATATTATTTGAAAAAAATATTATAAAAAAGGCTTAAAAACACATTAAAAAACCCTGTTATTGTAAGTGCTACCAATAACTGCCAGTCTGAGGACAGAGGTAAGGCTTCTTACTTATGCACTCATCTCCATATTTGGCTCACTCTTCCTCCTTTTCATCCTCTAATAGGATTTGATACAGCTACTTTGGAGTCTGCTCATTTGAATGAAACTTAAATTATCTAGAAATGTCACGTAGCCCCACAACACAGCCGCTAAGAGACTCTTACCTGTCACTACAATGAGGAAATTTCTACGGCATGAAGACGTGTAAAAGAAAATACAACAAAGTTTTTTCTCAACTTCCCCAGCAAGAATATTTCCCCAGCAAGAATATTTCCCAGAAGTGTGAAATACTCCCTCATCCCCAAAACTCATTTATGGGCAGTGACAACTCAGCATATCCCACCCCCTGTGCCAGCAGGGAAAAGGGCCTGGACGGGAGGTTACAGGAAGTGCTGTGGCCAGGGGTGAGAGTGATGGAAGAGGGAAAAAAGCTTGGGGAACAGTCCCATCTATGCTGCCCATGAAAATAACACTGAGAAGCTGATGGGGAGCAAGGCAAGGACCGTGTTTGCCCACATGCAGTGAGTGCCTCCTCTGGCAGCCAACCTGCATCAAATCATGCAGACGATAAGCAACCAGGGACAGCAGTTGCATGCATGCTGCAATGGATCCTGCAAAATCCTTCTTTGCTCTCCCACTGTTCTCTGAGTCCACATACATTTTACCCTTTCCGTGTAGAATTTTTTCCTAATATCTAACCTGAACCTGTCCTGGCACAACTTGAGGCCAATTTCTCTTCTCCTATTGATAGTTGTTTTGGAGAAGAGATAGACCTCCTGCCTGTCCCGATCCAGTGTCGGGGGAGGTTTCGATAAGATCCCAAGAGTGAGATTTAAGACGCAAATGAGGTCAAATGCCGTACAACCTTGTAAACTTTATTCTCATAAGCGCAATAGGACAGAGAGAAGAAGGAAAAAAGAAAGAAGGATAAGCAAGCAAGCGGAAGAGAGAGATGTAGCAGGATTATAGTTACCACCACCACCAGTCCAGCTAAGTGTCGTTGGCTCTGCTTTGGTGCAGGCACAGGTGCCTCGGTGCTGGTGATGTCCCGCATGCACCCTGGTGCAGGTGATGTTCCACACACCTCGATGCAGGTGATGTCCCGGGAAAGAAGCTGTGCACCCCAGAAGAAACCACACACATCTGGGAAGAAGCTGCTGCACGCTCCCCCCGGGCAGGGAATACGCAGTGTTCTTATGTCCCTGTTCTTGCGGAGTCCGACTCCCTTCTCTGCCTGCTCTGGTGCTCCTCTTCCCCCAACTTGAGTGCCAGCCCTGCTCCATAGACACTGCTGGGCATTGTTTGGGCCTCGTGTTAATCTCACAGTCCTCCCAGAGGTAGGGTGCCAAGGTCAAGAAGTAGGTAATTGTAGGGAGACAAAACACCTGGGGCTGACATCACGGTTTTCCCTGAGCCAAGGCCAAGGAGTTATGGCAACAATGTCGAGGCAAAAGATAATTCAAAACAGTCTCTTACACTGCCTCACTACAACTTTCTTTCAGGTAGTTGTAGAGCACAATAACGTCTCCCTTGAGCCTCCTCCAGACTAAATACTCCCAGTTCCCTCATAAGGTTTGTGCTCCAGCCCCTTCCAACTTTGTTGCCCTTCGTTGCACACACTCCAGTGCATCCATGTCTTTCTTGTAGTGAGAGGCCCAAAATTAAGCACAGTATTTGAAGCACAGCCTTACCAGCACCGAGCAGAAGGTACAATCACTCCCTTAGTCCTGCTGACTACATTATTCTTGACACTAGCCAGGATACTGTTGGTCTTCTTGACCACCTGGGCACACTGCTGGCTCATGTTCAACAGCCGTCAGACAACACTCCCAGATCCTTGTCTGCTGTGCAGCTCTGCAGCTGCTCTGCCCCAAGCCTGTAGTGTTGCATGGGGTTGTTGTGACCAAATGCAGGACCCAGTACTTGGCTTTGTTGAATCTCCTACAGCTGGCTTCAGCCCATCAATCCAGCCTGTCCAGATCCCTCTCTGTGAGTGAGGGGGAGCTGGGGACCAGCAGCATCAACTGCCAGCTGTGTGGATCCTGAGAAGGAGGATCAAGCTCCTCCCCTGTTTGGTGCAAGGCAAAGTTTTGGCAGGGGCAGGGGGACAGACGAGTGTGAGCCACATGGGGCACTGAGGAAGGCTTTGCTGTTGGGGTGACAGAGGAGAAGGGCATCTGCAACCAGGAGACCCCTGGCTCATGGGAGAGCATGCTGGGGAAGCCATGCTCCCTTGAGGGAGATGGTCCTACTCCCCAAGGCATGCTCACCACTTCTGGTGCTGTGAGGAGATGTCCCATCAGGAGTCCTTGGGCATAAGACACTGACCTGATGGACCCACTCTCTGACAATGCCAGACCTGCAAGATGTTTTGCATCACCAGGAAGCCAGAGCTGAGAGAGCTCAATGCCAGCCCCTGTAGTAGCAGGTTGTCCCATGGAGTCCAGGGTTTGCAAGGGAGCAGAAAAGTTTGGAACACTCCTTCCTTCCTGGGGCTCTCTTACATCAGGGGAGCTGCTGCACTGTGACCAGTCTGGGAAGGGAAGAAGGCTTGATGGTGGGAAAGCAAAGCTGTGATCCTGTCCTGCTTTGGATCTTACACTCCTCTATCCATGCAGGGTAGCCAGTTGAGAGTCCTCTGCACATTCAGGGAGAAGAAATATGCTAGCAGTTGTCATCTCTTTGCAAGGTGGTGTCATCTCCTGGACGCTCATGGTGAAGAAACGCTATAGCATTTTACCAGGGACAAGCAGCATACCTTAGTCAGTTGCACTAATTGCAAGAGGCTAATTACAAAGCTTATGCCCCATAACAATTGTGCCACTTAATGGTGGATGTTGTTAGCACAAAGATCTTGCACTGGTGAATAAAGTTTATTGGTTGACCCCCTATGGATTATTTTACTGTCTCCCTTAACAAGCTAGCAGGACACCGTGTCATTGTGGGCATCAGGTTCTACCTTATGCTAGCTAGCTGCTCATATGACTGAACAAAAACTGTCTTTCTTTGCACCATTTAATACTTCCATGCAGAACAGTCAGAGTAACATTCCATGAACTAGGCAACTTTCTCAGCTAATTCTCAGATTGCTTCAAGGCTTAATAGAGAATCAGCATTTGCCCAGGTTGCACCACTCTCTTAAAGCTTTGGGTGAAAAGAAGCTCAAAATGAGACTGCCCCAGTTACCTTGAGGATTTGATTCATTCATAGGAGAATGTACTGAGGGCCGGCAACTTGAAGGGGAGCAGCTTAGCCCATTTTACTGATCTCGATGATACTGTATAAAGAAGCATTTCAGTACAGAAGAGCTCTTGAGAGAGTCTTCAAACAAGACCGGAAAGAGTAAGGGAGATTTGAGAGTGTGGAAGAGCTATGTGCCATCGCTCCCAACGCTGTTAACTACTAAGAGAATTTGGCATTAGGCTTCTGAAAGGGGCTAATGTACAATGAAGAGTAACATACTGTGACTGAACACAAGTGCTCCCCAAACTGGGCGCATGCATTCCACTGAGGTGCCTAAACAAGGAATCCGAGAGTGACTCTCCAGCCCGCTCCTCCTGCAGACACACACGCTCATCCTTCCCACAGCTGTCGGAGCATCTCCTTCTGCTCCTGCTGACCTGCCTGTCCCCAGGAGGACATCGAGACAGGTTGACAAGGCCCTGGCTTGATGACCATCGCCTAAAGCAACAGGTGACTGGTGAAAAGCTGGTTGTCCACCTCGGTTCAGGGAGCAGGAATGATGCTGATTTTTGCAACACTGTCTCTGTCAGGGGATTAAGGTCCCAGCTGCCAGGCCTATATTCCCTCACTTCCAACATACTGTCAGACTAGCGAGGAACCACCACTCTCTGCATCGTATTGTCAAAACATGCAACTTCTATGGTGCTGCTCCATGCCCAGAGAACTCTTTCCCCTTCTCCCCTGGCAAAGATGATGTGCCTCCCAAGCATCGAGTGCAGGTGCATCCCACTCTCCCTGAACCTGGGATAGCCAAAAGCTTTGTGCCAGCGGCAGAGCTGTAGCCCCTCTGGCGACCTGCAAGCTCTGCCTCTTTATGGGACCAGCACACCATGACCCTGATCCCAGCCATCCAACCGCACCCCAGCAGCTCACTACTCACTGCCCACAGGTTGTGGCAGCAGGACCTTCAAGGCTACAGCCAGATATATGGTCAGGAGGAAAAGCATCCTCTGGTCAGCCCCACCAGGAGCTCCATCCTTCTCCTCCCATCTCTCCAAGGGGGCAATGCAGGGGACACCTAGGCAAAGTCAGGCCACCCGCCTAGGGCTGGAGGTGGAGGGTTACGCAGTAGAGAAAAAAAGGCAATGGCAGCAACAGATATCTCAGGGCGTTGTGGACATCTCCCCTGCCACCCCATATCTGCAGAATGTTATGGACAGAACACTTTTGTCAGTGCAATCACCCCTTGCTGACTCCATGGAGAGGCAGGGGGCTGGGACACGCTTACGAGTCTGGAGACCTAACACGCAGGAGTCACTTTGCTGACTAGGTGAGAGCCACCTTCCTCCTCATCTGGCCCAGCATTTCTGCCCTGAACACAGAGAGCTGGAAGGACACAACTTTGGTGGACTAAGGGCACTTTTCCACTCTCACCAAAATAGGCCTGACTAGCTGTACTGCCAGGCAAGGTGTGGTGGGGAAAGGCTGCCACTGCCGAAGCTGAGCGGAAATGCAAGCTTGCTTCACGGGGCCAGACTTGTGGCAGGATGGCTCGAGTTGGCAGCACAGGCAGCACAAAGAGGTTTGCCTGTCCAGCTCCGTGCCCACGATACCTTCTCCCCTCTCTGGCCAGGGAGCTGTGGATGAATGCGGCTGATGAATGTTCCCGGATGTTTGATCATGTAGTCACAGTGATCAGCTGCGGTGACAAACACTGGGAGATTGCCACCATCTGTCTTCATCAATATGGGCATGGTGGTAAGCAGTGTCTCTGGGCAGAGCCTGCACACACTGGGCTCTCTATCTGGGCAGGGGCAGACTGTAGCTCAGTGGGGCTGGGCTCCTGTCCCACAGGAGCTGCATTCCCCTCAGTCACCCAAACCTGGGTTCATTTCTGCCAGAGGGTCATTTCTGATGGCCAACTATTCATAACCATTTGCAAGTCATGCAGCTCTGGGCCCATTCTCCACTCAAACGTTTCACAAATGTCTCAAACTGAGACTCTGCAGGAGGTTCAGAGGATTCAGGGAGTGCTGTTGGCTCTGATAGTCAGTCAATCTGCAACTGGCTCTGATAGTCAGTCAGTCTGCAACTGGGTGTGTTTCAGCTGCTGAACTGCATGGACTTTGAGCAGGAGATTGATGAGGATGTCCTGGGTTTCCTGCAATTGCATCTGCACAACTAGAGGTTGGTGATGCACAAGATGGTGATCACAGGCCTCATCACTGTCTGAAAGATAGCAAATAGTGCACAGGGGGCAACTGGGTAGTGGCTTGGAGGTGGAGGGTAAGGCAGTGGAGGGAAAGGCAGTAGCAGGATTTGAGAGCTCAGGGATCTGCAGACACCTTCCCTGCTGCCCCGTATCTGCAGAGTGTTATGGACAGAGCATTTGTGCCAGTGCAGTCATGTCTTGCTTCATCAAAGGGGCCTTCTGAGTTTTGCCTAGGCCAGAAGTCCGCAAGGCCTGCTGCTCACACTCCTGCAGAGACTGCAGGGTGCTGACAGCAACTTCCGCACTAAGGCCCTCACCATCCTCAGCCACATGCTCAGTCTCTTGAACAGGAAGAGCGATACTGCTGTGGGCTGCAGCTTGCTGGGGAGCTCTGCCCACTCTTTGATGATGTAGGGCTAGTGGGAAGGGTGGGCACTCTGATGGCCTGGCTGTGCAGGCATAGGTGCATGGCCCAGGGATGGGACCTCATGGCAGGGCAGCCCATTTGGGGGACCTTGAGCAGATGGGATGTGCCCAGGAGCTGATGACAAGGGCTGGTCCCCATCTCCTCCTCCACACATCTGCCAGGGATGCTCCTGTGTGAATTGTCCAGTAGGCGATTGGTGGGAGTGCCAGCAGGGCCAGAGCAGCCCTTCCATGCACACTCACCTCAATGCCTTGCATCCCCCAAAGTGCACCATTTTAGAGGAACCCAGCACGTTGCACATCTTGGGGCATCTTGTGGCCATTTTGTGCTGGTGGTGGATCTGGCCCACAGCGCACTGGGGCAAAAGAAGAGGGACAACCAATCATTCACCACTCTGACCCCTTTGTTCACCATGGCTTGTGGCATCCACTGCTGAGCTGCTCCCATCTTCCTTCCAGCCATCTCAAGATGTTGGAATTCGATATACTGCGAGGAGGAAACTAGGCAAAAAGTACGATTGCAACCCTGGATTTCAAGAGAAATAACTTTAACCTCTTCAGGGACCTACCTCCAGGGCCCTAGAAAGAAAGGGAGTCCAGGATAGTTGGCTAATATTCAAGTACTACTTTGTCCAAGCTCAGGATTGGTGCATTCCTACAAGAAAGAAGTGATGCGAGGCAGGCAGGACACCTGTGGCCTGTGTGGATTGGAAGGAGCTCGTGGTAAAATTTAAGCAGAAAAAGAAAGAAAACATCATGTGGAAGAAGAGTAAGACCATTTGAGAGGAATAAAGGCACACTGTCAGAGAATGCAGGGAGGCATCAAGGAAGGACAAGGCTTGTTTGGAATTAAACTTAGCAAGAATCGTAGGGGAAAACAAGAAGGGCTTCTACAAATACACCAGCAGCAAGAAGAAGATGTGGGAAAATGCAGGAGCAAGCATGACAAAGCTCACAGTGCATTCATGCCCACTGACATTACAAAACCAATACAAGGACAGCAGAGCAACCACTGCACACATGCAGGCTATATTACTCCATCTCCCGAGTAAATAGGAATGGCTGAATACTTCATCCCAGAAGATTCTGTTGACTTCATTAACAGAAGAGCATGGAACGCAGGGCAGAGAGTGTACTTAAAGTTTCTAAAGAGAAAGCATGATGAAGGAATTTTCTTTTTTCTTCCTTTTTTTTTTTCTTTTTTTTTGTTGTTCTTTGTTTTGCGGAGGGATGGGCAGGGCGCGTAGCTTGCGCATTACATTTTCCCTGCCACAGTGCAGAGAAAGCCCTCCTGCTGCAGCCACAATCCCTCAAACAGTGGCTAAGACTAGATTGAGTGCAGCCCTGCTGCTTCCTCACTCGCAGCCCAGCTTCCCGAGGCCTTGCGAGGCATTGAAGCCATCGAGCCTCTGGCTGTCCTCAATGACCTTCGGCGTAAGTCCTTTCACTGGGCCTTCTCTGTAGAAAGGCCCACATGTTGAGAGGCCTATTTCATGGGTGCAATGGGTTTGGAGAGCTTTTGTTTGTTTGTTTTTTCTGTGAGGAAAGGGAATTTTTAGCAAACTTCTATATGTCTTCTTTTACCCCTTTCTATGACATAAGCCTTGTATAACGCTTTTATTCACTAGGAAGAGGTGAGCGTTTCTACTTCGGCAGACAGGAAGATGCTCACGAATTCCTACGTTACATCGTGGCTGCTATGCACGTTGATTATTTGAACGGATGCACCGGCTCTACTACGCCGTCTCCGCAGTTACTGGCAATGACTACAGACTTCCTCCAAACAGAAGTTACCGCCACATGCTCAGCACGATACAGGGGGATGTTGGTGGGAGAGGGTCTCCCAGAGCTCTTAAACTTGCACAGAGCTCCAGCAAATTCAAGCAGTGTCATCCCACCAGGAATCTGCTTACATCTCTCTCGTGGAGAGAGTGCAGATTATGGCCCCCACTGCTACTCTCAGGAGGGGCTAACATGCTCAGCTGCCGGAGGGAGAGTTGGATATGTGTGCATAGCCTAAGAAGCCTGTGATAGGACTACGAACAAGGCATCTTTGCTTTAAGCCATCTCCTTCCTCTTCCCCTCCCTCTTCTCTCTCTCTCTCCCTCTCTCTTCCTCTCCCCCTTCCTCTGCCCCTCCCTCTTTGGCTGCCTCAGAATGAAATGCTGGATGGCTTCAGAAGCGTTGCTTTGCACTTCCGGAGGCACAATCCCCTGCCCTCCGAGCAGCTCAGAGAGCCAAGCTCATACTGCAGGACCCGTCAGTGTAATCGTGGACAACACCCGATGCACTTTGAAAAGAGACATCCAACCAACAATGCTTTGCACACCCTCATGTGCTAATGGCAGAGCACAGAACTTGCCAAGCAAATTTAGCCAAGCATACCCCACTGAGTAGCTAAGATCGGGTGCTCTTGTCTAGTTCACTGCACACTCTACTGTGGGTCAATTGGATGGCACTAAGTTTGGCGCTAAGGGGGCAAAAGGAGGGAGCGGCCCTGTCCTTGGCAGAGCCTTCAGCAGGGAGCAAGTCAGAGCATGCTGGCACTGCTCATGCACGGGCCCTACTGCTAAAGCATAGCAGGTTTCTCTGCTCATTCGTGGACACACGTCAGCTGGTGCAGAGACTCCCAGAATGACCTAAAAGTTTCTTGGCCTTCCAAGGTCTTCACACAGTCTTGCTTGGAATGGCTGCCGAAGGGCTCTTTCCCTGGTGCCAGTACTGCAACACGAGCTGATTGCTTTCCCTCCACACCTAGAGAGAAAGCCTGGAAAAGGGCCCTGCTCTAGGAGCGCGGCGTTGTGCTCTACAAGGCCATGGGAGAGTGTGGCGCACACCACAAGAGGGAAAGAGACATCTCGCACCAAGGAGAACAGGCCATGTCAAAGTGCCCATGAGGGATGGTGACAAGCCCGTGTCTTCTTCCCTTCCTGAGTGTATTCTGCCTTAGAAGCAGGTGTGAGAGCTGTGCTGGCGGAAGCACCGTCCCCGCTCCTGCCCCCACCTGGAGTGGGGCAGCGCAGCGGCCACAGGCCCTGTGCTCCCCAGCGTCAGCTGAGCGCGTCTCTGCCGTGACCCTGCCTCATAAAGGATGTGCCCACTCAGCTGCCACGAGCCCCGCCTTGGCCGCGCTGCCCTCCCTCACAATGGCCCGCACGGCTGGGGTCACTCGGCGGCACAGAGGCTGCTGGCGCAAGAGCTGCTTGCGCGCTCTCTGCCCCGGCGCTCGCGAGCACGCTGCTGAAAGGGAGCGTGAGCTGAGCAAGCCCTTGGAAGAACTGGGCTCCTTCCTTTTCCAATTGGAACTGGACGGTGTAGAGATGGACTCCCGCTCTGCAGGTTGCCATGCGGTACCGCCTGCAAGAGATGGCCGACAAAGGAGCTACTCCTGTGAGTAAAGGCTTCAAGAGAAAGGGTTAATCTTGTGACTCCCCGGGGCCCACAAGTCATTGTCGCCCATGAGAAAGAGACGTGAATAAGCTCTTGAGTGGCCAGCCAATGGGAGCGGCAGCCCTTCATGGGCTGTCTCTGCTAGGTGCTTGTGTTCTCCACGCAGCTGCTTCTGGTGCTGGGGGCTGCTCTCCAGAACACCGGCTTGGAAACCTGCCTTCCTAGAACAAAGGCAGGCAGTCTCTTTGACAATGTGCTTTCCTTGCAGCCACTGCTGAGGGAATGGCTCCACCAGGAAGGATGTCTTTGCCAGCCAAGAAGATTCCTGTGTCTTGGCAGCAGAGGCAAAGCGTTGGAGCTGGACTATACAACCTGGGAAATACGTGTTTCCTCAACGCGGTTCTGCAGTGTTTGACCTACACTCCCCCTCTGGCTAATTACATGCTTTCCAGAGAGCACAGCCAGTCGTGTGAGTACTTGGGAAGCCTTTCCTCGCAACCTCCTGGACAACTCTGCTCCTGCTGAAAGACCAAGAATGCCTCTGGGAAGCAAACTCTGACTTTGCCCTATTTTGCCTGATGGGGCTAGCGTTCAACAGCGCGTGCACGGCAGGCTCAGGAGAGCTGCTGCAGTGCTCGCCTTCATTTAACGCCCTGTGCCCAAATGCCAAGGAGGCATTCTTTCCTCCCTCCTGTGAATGCGGGAGGGTTTGGGGAAGCAAAGCACTCAGCAGCAGATGCGGTTGCACTGCAAGAGGAGGAAAGCTACCAAAGAGCACTGTGAAAGCACTCTCAGTTGGTGTGCCTATTCCTGTGCACTTCCCTGCCCTTGCAAAGGATGTCTTGCCAATAGTCCTTTAGGTGTTTCCTCAGAAAATGCATGCTACTGCAGACTTCCTGCTTAATGCTTATGCACACAGACTGGCCTCTTGGCCCTTTTGGAGAGGAGAGCGTGGTACGCAGGGCAGAGAGTGCACTTGAAGCTGCAAGGTTGTTGTTGCTTAAGGTTGTCTCTAGCAACGTCGCTAGCTTTCACTAAAGCCAGGGGGTTACTTCCTTGACGCTCAACAGGTTGTGAGCAAGGTTCCTGCATGCTGTGTACCATGGAAACACACATCAACCAGGTCCTGTTCAGCTCTGACAAGGCCATCGAGCCTCTGGCTGTCCTCAATGACCTTCGGCGTAAGTCTTTTCACATGGCTTTCTCTGTAGAAAGGCCTAAATTTTGAGAGGGCTGTTTCATGGGTGCAATGGGTACGGAGAGTTTTTTGTTTGTTTTTTGTGAGGGAAGGGAGGTTTTAGCAAACTACGTCTTCTATCCCTTTCTATGAGATAAGCCTTGAATAACCCTTTTATTCACTAGGAAGAGGTGAGCGTTTCTGCTTCGGCAGACAGGAAGATGCTCACGAATTCCTACGTTACATCGTGGCTGCTATGCACGTTGATTATTTGAACGGATGCACCGAGTAAGCAGAACCAACTTATCCTTTAAGTGTTCTCTAGGACTTTAGGACCCTTCATTTGCTACCCTGCGTTGCCCAGGGTTTTCACCGAAAAGAAAAGCTCTTTGACTCTCTGCTTGGGCTCTTGGGAGTGACAATGATAACATTTTGTTTCCAGCTTGGACACCTTGTTGCAAGGCACCACGGTCATCCGTGAAATATTTGGAGGATTCCTAACATCCAGAGGTACTTTTTACGACTCTTAGTGCCCTCAGAAGTGTGCCTTTGTGCCTGTTTGTTGCAAAGAGCTTTCCTCAAGTACTGGCTCTCAGTAATGAAGATGGAGCAAGATGGTCCTTCGTGTTTTGTGAAGTGTTTCTGTTTGCATTGCAGTAACGTGTCTGAGCTGCCAAGCCATTTCAGAGTCCTCTGAGGCGTTCCTCGACATCGCTTTGGAGATAAAGGTAAGCGGTTGTGGAATTCTGGCCGACGATGTCTTTGAAGGTGCTGAGATTTTGAGCTTGGCTCTCCCCTTTTGTGACTTTCTCACCTCGTCAGACTTCCGTTAGGAAGACCTCACTGGTCACAGCAAAATCGTGGGGTGATGGATGGCTGGGGGCTCTGCACACATGCTCATCCTGCCAGGCTTCCTCAGTACTGCCTCTGTACACTGCCAGTTGCTATACGATGGCTTTACTAGTGGTTTGCTTTGGTTTGGGTTTGGGTTTTTTTTCTTTTCTTTTCTTTTGGTCCTTTCTTACTCCTGCAAAGCTAACTTCATTGTGTGCCACCACAGACAGGTAGCTCTTGGCAGCCCAGTACTTTGAGACAACCTTTCCAACAAGGCTTTCTAGCCTGATAAGGCTCTTCAAGACGCTCAAGCACAGTCCGTGTTCAGCACACTCTCCTTCAGCTCCCCTCTCCCTAGTGTTCACTGCTTCACAGGAGGATTCCCAGGTGTTAACGAGGGAGGCCCCGCGGCAAGAGGGGAGTCACAAGCTGGGATCCAGATTCCGGGATCTCAGTGCCCTACTTTCTTCCTCATGCAGGCAGCCTCCTCTGTCGCCAGCGCTCTCAAAGAATTTGTGAGAGCGGAGCTGCTGGAAGGTGAAAATTGCTACCAATGCAGCAAGTAAGATTCTGCCTAATGCCATCCAAATTGGAGTTTCATCCTGGCCGAACCTGTGGCCTATGTCAAAGCACAAGTTCTCCTTTGAGAAGACTTGACTTACTGCACAAAGAAGAGCATGAGAGGCAGCTTTTGGCTGTGCAGCTCACAGCCTGAACTCACCCAGAGCTTGCAAAGCGTCCACTTGCTTCTCTAAGCGGAACCTTTCCCATTCTCTGCAACTAACTGGCAATCTCGGCTAACGAGCGCACACGCTGGCCTATGGGAGTACTTTCTTCCGCTTGCTGTCTTCCTGGGGGCGCTCGTCCTTGCTAACTGGGAAATTGTGCACCAACCTACTCCTACAGCCAGGAGTTAAAAGCTGCCTCCTCTGGGTAGCAGTGAGCTCAAGAGGGAAAGAGCTGAGCACAAGCATTTGGGGTGGGAGGCCACCACAGCTTCCGAAAGGTGCTAGAGTTCCCAAGTGAAGGGGCTAGAGTATTCAAGTGCACAAGCTCTGCGGCCTCACTCGCACAAGACCTTGTGCAGTTGCTCAGTTGTGAAAACTGCAGCTAGCTGCTCTCTCAGTGAGTTGAATCAACTGCCTGTACTTTGCAGGTGTGAAAAGATCGGTGCTGCATCCAAGAGCCTTACAATACAAGACTCACCCAGCGTCCTGACCATCGCCTTGAAAAGATTTGGCGATTTCACTGGCGAAAAGATTAGCAAGGTATGTGTGCGGCTGTAATGCCTTCTCGGGCAGGGAGATTTCCCGC
This sequence comes from Tinamus guttatus, assembly GCF_059628265.1. Taxonomy (NCBI): domain Eukaryota; kingdom Metazoa; phylum Chordata; class Aves; order Tinamiformes; family Tinamidae; genus Tinamus; species Tinamus guttatus. The sequence continues at coordinate 5,061,220 of NW_028288831.1, forward strand.
GGCAGAAGACTCCTTCAAAAGTTCTTAATGTCTGCCAGCTGCAACTGCAGCCCTGGAGGATGCCTAGGAAAAATCAGCGAGACTAGTAGGTCTCGCTCTCTCTTGCAATAAGAGCAAAGTTCCCGTGGGATGAGAAACATACGCTCTGCTCTTAAGGAACTGATTTTGCAGGGAGCCGTTCTCTGCAACTGAAATGATTAAAATGCACTCTGAGGGAAAAACACTCCCTGAGGAAGCAGAGGACGTGTCTGTCACAAAATGTGCAGCCCATGTTCTTAGAAGGGCTTTCCTGCGCCTCTTTCATGAAGGCTTCCCAAAGGGGTTTTCAATCTTCTTGCTCTGCCTTCAGGATGTGGCCTACCCTGAGTATTTGAACCTTCGACCGTACATGTCCCAGTCCTCTGGAGAACGGGTCCTCTATGCCTTATACGCGGTCCTGGTGCATAGAGGGCTGAGCGGTCGTGCAGGGCACTACGTCTGCTTCACCAAGGTAAGCATCAGCTTCATTTGTGGCAGGGCAAAATCTGTGCTGGTGAAGAGAAGCTTGCCCCTGCCTGTGGCTGGCAAGCACCGCTTTTAAGGGGAAAGGACTTGTTACGGGTGTCCTGGTGACGAGTCTTGGAGTATCCTTTGCCTGCTAGCGTTCTCTGGCCGTTTTCCTGAAGAAAGCATGCGGTTGCTCTAAAGGCATCTCTGCCTTTATTTGCAGGCCAGTAATGGACGGTGGTATCAGATGAACGACGACTCGGTAGTCGCCTGTGACATCAAAACCGTCCTCAGACAACAGGCATATATACTTTTTTATGTCAGGTAAGAGCAAGTATATTGCAAGTATATTACACTCCCTGTAGTGACGAGCGCTGAAATGAGGGGAAAGTCAGGCCAGAGGTGGTGTAAGCAGGAGTTCTTGCTCTGAAAGGGACAGGCGTGGGAGGAAGACCAGTATCTAGTCTTCACTTGGCAGTCTGGCCTACGTTTTCAGTATGCCATGGCAGCCGCTCCTAGAAAATGCTAGGATGGGGTTCAGCCCAGGAGCAGGCTCACAGAACAGGTCTCAAGCGAGGTGACTGTTGTTTCCCAAGGTGCTGTGAGGAGACACCTGGAGAGCGCCCTTCTTATGCACCCGTGCCATCTCATGGCCCTTCGCGCCTTGCTCAGCAGCGGGCTAAGAAGGAGCAGGCTGCACTTCCGGCACCACAGCACCCACCTCCCATGATGAAGGTATTTGCGGGGGTTAGAGAGGGAAGGACTGAGGCACAAAATGGATTGTGGCATTTTCCTTTTTCTTCCTTATTTATTTATTTTGGGTTTTTTTTGTTCTTTGTTTTGCGGAGGGATGGGCAGGATGCGTAGCTTGTGCGTTATGTTTTCCCTGCCACAGTGCAGAGAAAGCCCTCCTGCTGCAGCCACAATCCCTCAAGCAGTGGCTAAGACTAGACTGAGTGCAGCCCTGCTGCTTCCTCACTCGCAGCCCAGCTTCCCGAGGCCTTGCGAGGCATTGCAAGTGAGGCCTAATCATGCTCACATCATTAAAGCAAAAAAACAACAAGCAGAATTTTGCTCGGTTTACTTTTAGTTTGGTGGCATCTGCTGAGACAGCAAAAACACCATGGCTTGTTCCTGAGCACTGGAGGCGGGGGGGATTGTGTCTAGGGCTTTTCCAAGCCGTGTCTTTGCACAGAGCCATCTTAGAATGTCTTCTTTTGAAATGCAGAGCTCAAGGCCTTTAAAGAGAAAGAGAGCCCTGCAAGAGGACCCAAAACACGTCAGTGTCCACGAACGGGGTGCTCATTCTCCCAAGAGGAGGTGCTCTCACAACCCGCAAAGCAGCAAACAAAACTGCCCTCAGCAGCACTACTGCAATGGGAAGAGCTGCACATCCCGCCGTAGTGACAGAAACTACACAGAGAAGGACAGAAGCTCTGAGAAACGTCCTCGCTACCCATCCCAAAGCAAAGGACAAACAGAGCAAGGCAGGTCACACGTGCGTTCTTACAAAAGCAGCTGGCTCCACCTGCCATTCGTGTCCAGAGGGCAACATGGGCATCGCTTCAGCAGCCACCGAGCAGATTCTTGGCTCTATTCAGGACTGGAGCAGCCCTCTGGAAAATGCTCTCCTCCAAGACAAGCACCTGCAGTCGTGCCCCTTCCTTCTGCTCTTGAGGGCTCCTCCCAGAAAACTCAAGAGCCGAGAAGCAGAAAAAGAAGACATCCCCATGCAGAAGGGGAAGCTGAGAACGAAATGCAAAGGAAACGGAGAAAGAGTGAAAAAGGACATTTCATCACTTTGTACTTCTTTCTCCTCTGCCTCTTCCTCTTCTCTGTCCTCTTGGCCTTAAGGAGCACTCAGTAGTTCAGATCCCTTGCGTAGGTGGATGAAATAAAGGCAGGAAAGCAACTGCTGAGTTGTGTGTGATCTTTGGGACTCTTCACAGTATGAAATCTCACCGTGAAAAGAAGTGGCGTTTCTTTCCCACATCTTTTCCCTCTGGCGCGTGTTGTTAAAGGTGCCAGAAATATCAAGGGGTGGCAAAGATGCTGCTGGTGCGCAGGGCCTGGTGGTGGCAAAGGCCCAAATGGGGCACCAGGCAGGAGTGCGAGAAGCAAGTCTTTCTGCACCTCGGGCAGCTCAAGCATCAGCCCTCCTCATGAGAAGCTGGGAGTGTTTCCCTGCCACGGGGTGGCAGAAGCAAGGAAAAGGAAACCTCTAGTATCTAGTGTAAGGTCAAGGTCAAGGGAAATGCAAAGAGGCCCAGCAGGAGGATGATGGGGGCTTTGCAGCTGCAGGGCCACTCATACACTCGTGCTCCTGACAACACAGCCACGTGAGGCCATGGTGGCCAACGCAGAGGTGGCAGACACACCAAACTGGATAAGGGATGCAGCAAAGCAGGGCTCAGCACACGCAGAGGTCACGTGCCACAACCTCACACCAAGGAGAACAGGCCATGTCAAAGCGCCCATGAGGGATGGTGACTCAAGGCTCACCGTGTAAAGAAGAGGCGTTTCTTTCTCACATCTTTTCCCTCCAGCGTGTGTCGTTAAAGGTGCCAGAAATATCAAGGGGTGGCAAAGATGCTGCTGGTGCGCTGGGCTTGGAGGTGGCAAAGGCCCCCACTTTCCAGGGGTAAAATAAACAACAACAACAAACAAGGAGCTGTATGTGTATAATTCCCCTATCTGTACAGTTTTGCTTAACATTCACTGGCCCATCCCACAGGGCCTGCACATCAGGACACATTCACACGAGAGCCGAGCGAGGCCGACGTTGGCGACGCGGCACAAACGGGGCCTTTGCGGAGATGTCAGAATCGCCGTGGCTGGAGTGAAGCCTGGCGCTGAGGGCAGCGCAGGCCCCCGGGCCCCGCGCCTGCTGCTCGGGGCTCAGCGCTGCCCCGTCCTGACGCGGCGGCTCCGCAGCAGCTCCGCTCTGGCCCATCCGCGTCGCCCCCTCAGTTCACGCGGCAGGAGCGGAGCAGCAGCAGCTGCAGCTGGATGAAGACGGGCGCCATGACCAGCCCTTACCAGAGCTCGCGCGTGCCCTCCGCCAGCTTCTGGCACAGCAGCAGCTCGAAGACGAACTGGATGCCCAGCACGGTGAGCACCCAGAGCAGCTGCAGCACGGCCAGCCGCTTCTCAGCAAAAGGAAGATCAGGGAAAACGTGGGTCCGCTGGCGAACGGGATGGGCACCCTGGTTACAAATAACACATAAAAAGCAGATTTGCTGAATGCCCTCTTTGCTTTGGTGTTTACCAAGGGCAGCCCTTTAGAGCCCCAGGCCCTAGGGACAAGAGAAGAAGCCTGGAGAGAGGAAGACTCCCCCTGAGTAGAGGAAGATTGGGTCAGAGAGCACCTAAGGAAACTCGATACCCACAAATCCATGGGCCCTGCTGGGATGCACCCCAGAGTGCTGCGGGAGATGGCAGATGTCATAGCTAAGCCACTCTCCAGCACCTTTGAAAGGTGCCAGAAGACTGGAAGAAGGCCAATGTCACGCCAGTCTTCAAAAAAGGCAAGAAGGAGGATCCAGGCAACTCCAGGCCAGTGAGCCTCACCTCTGTCCCCGGAAAAGTGATGGAACGGCTCATACTGGCTGTTGTCTCCGGGCACATGGAGGACAAGAAGGTGCTCAGGAGTAGTCAGCATGGATTCACCAAGGGGAAATCTTGCTTGACTAATCTGATAGCCTTCTATGATGGAATGACCAGCTGGATAGATGAGGGGAGAGCGGTGGATGTTGCCTTTCTCGACTTCACCAAGGCTTCTGACACCGTCCCTCACAACATCCTCCTAGGCAAGCTCTGGAAGTGTGGGATAGATGAGTGCACAGTGAGGTGGATCAGGAACTGGCTGGATGGTAGAGCTCAGAGGGTGGTGATCAGCGGTGCTGAGTCTGGTTGGAGGCCTGTAGCTAGCAGGGTCCCCCAGGGGTCAGTCCTTGGTCCAGTTCTGTTCAGTTTATTCATCAATGACCTGGATGAAGGCACAGAGTGCTCCCTCAGCAAGTTTGCTGATGATACCAAACTGGGAGGAGTAGCCGATACCCCAGGGGGCTGCGCTGCCATCCAGAGGGACCTGGACACACTGGACAACTGGGCGGTGAAAAACCTCATGCAATTCAACAAGGCCAAGTGCAAGGTCCTGCACCTGGGGAGGGATAACCCCAGACACCAGCACAGGCTGGGGACCGACCTTCTGGAGAGCAGCTCTGCAGAGAGGGACCTGGGCGTCATGATGGAGGATAAGTTGACCATGAGGCAGCAGTGTGCCCTCGTGGCCAAGAAGGCCAATGGGATCTTGGGGTGCATTAAGAAGAGCATCTGCAGCAGGTCGAGGGAGGCGATCCTGCCCCTCTACTGAGCCCTGGTGAGGCCTCATCTGGAGTACTGTGTCCAGTTCTGGGCTCCACAGTACAAGAGGGATGTGGAGCTGCTGGAGAGAGTCCAGCGCAGGGCTACAAAGATGATCAGGGGCCTGGAACATCTGCCCTATGAGGAGAGGCTGAGGGAGCTGGGCCTGTTCAGCCTGCAGAAGAGAAGGCTGAGAGGGGACCGGAGCAGTGTCTATAAGTACCTCAAGGGAGGCAGTGAGGAGGATGGTGCTGGCCTCTTTTCCCTGGTGGCCACCGACAGAACTAGAGGTAATGGCCACAAACTGAAGCACCATAAGTTGCACATGAACTTAAGGAAAAATTTCTTAACAGTGAAGGTGACAGAGCGCTGGAACAGGCTGCCCAGAGAGGTTGTGGAGTCTCCTTCTCTGGAGATCTTCAAAACCCGCTTGGATGCAGTCCTGTGCCACGTGCTCTAGGCAACCCTGCGTGTGCAGGGGGTTGGACTAGATGACCTCCAGAGGTCCCTTCCAACCTTCAGCGTTCTGTGATTCTGCGGTTCTCGCCATCCCAGCAGAGCCGCACAGACACGATGGTGCTGAAGTAGGTGCTGAGGCCGTCGGCGGGGGCTGCTGAGCGCCTCACTGCGGCGGGGACGGCGCTCGGCGCCGGGTGATGACGTCAGCGGCAGCTCCGTGGCTCCCGGCGCAGAGCGCCTCACTGCGGCGGGGACGGCGCTCGGCGCCGGGTGATGACGTCAGCGGCAGCTCCGTGGCTCCCGGCGCGGGGCGCTCTCCTCACTCCCGGTTCCAGCGCCGGTGTCGCTGGGACCGCGATTGCCCGGTCCCCGCGTCCCCGATTCCCCCTTTCCCTGGTCCCCGATTCCTCCTTCCCCCGGTCCCTCCCGTCCCCGGTCCGTCCTTGCCGCGCTGCTCCCGTCACTCTCTTCCTGCTTCCCGCGGTGCTTCCGTCCCCGCTTCCCCCCAGTCCCCGTGAGCCCCTGTCCGTGGTGCCCCCGAGCTCTGGTTCCCGCATGGCCGGGACCGCGATCCCCAGCTCCCCCTTCCCGCAGTGGTTCCCGCTTCCCCGGTTCCCGGTTCCGCAGGCGCCTGGAGCGCGTCCCTGGCAGCGCGAAGCCCCTTCCCCTGCGGGCAGCGGGTGCGGGCGGCGGGGGCAGCGCCCGGGGGCTCTGCGCCGGGGGCGGCCGTGGCTGCGAGTGCGGCCGTGTGCCGGGCCCTGGGGCTGCAGCAGCTCTGCCGTCCCGGGCAAGGGGACAGTGCCCGGAGCGGCGGCCGCCAGCGGGAGCGCGGCCGTGGAAAGGCTGGGAGCGCGGCGGGGGCGGGAAAAGGAGCTGGAATGTGGGTCGCTGTCCCTGCGTTTGTGTCCCCTCCTGAGTCAGAGGCTTTGCTGCCTCCTGCTCCCTGCTGTTCGGCTCAGCCTTCACATCCCCTGTCCTCCCTCCTCCACCGCTCTGCTGCTCTGTGCCCTTCAGCAGACAGTGGCACCCACAGCAGGAATGAAATCCCAGTGGCCTGTGCCGGGGTCCCAGTCACAGCTGAGGGTGCACAAGGACCAGGAAATGGGGTGCTCCCAGGCTGGGTTTTCAGCTCCACACTCTGAGGCCAGGACAGGCCATTGAGCGTCCCCGGGCCAGGGCTGCAGCCACAGGTGACCTGAGCAGAGGCCGGTGGGGAGCCAGGTCACACCACACACCGGGGACTGAGCTGCATTTTGCAGAGCACCTCCCCACGGCCAAGGCCCTTGTTCTGGCACCTCGCCTCAGCTCCCACCATCGGCACCCCCCCTTACCTGGGACGAACAACATTAAAATCCTTTTGATTCAAGAGCAAAAGAACGAGAATTTCTTTAATGCATTCTGGAAGGCATTCTTTAGAATGCCATTTATTTCTATATTATGTATTTATTTATTTATTATATTATAATTTCTATAATATTTATCTATTTATTATAATATAATTTATATATTTATGAATTTATATATTTATAAGTTTTATAAGTAAATTTATATATTTATAAGTCACCCTGCCCAAGTCAGCCGTCCAGCCTCGATGCCCTCCTACTGTCTTAGAGATGCAGCCCAGCTCCTACATGGCCATTGCATGTGGATGGCAACGAGATCCACGAAGGCCACGGCTGCAGCGCGCACAGAGGGGTTTTTCCACACCAAGTGCAGCACCTCCTGTTGGATGGTGTCGACGAGCTCCAGCGCGTAGCCCAGGCTCCAGCCGACGTCCGTGCTCCCGGCCTGCCAAAGGAGAGAGGGGCATCGTGAGGGCAGCTCTAGCACAGAGATGCCCCTAGCAGCACTGGGGCCCTGCGTGCCAGGCCTGGCACAGGCACAGCGCGTGTCCCCAGGCAGGAGGTCTCCACGAGCCTTGGCCACGGGGCTGAGCTGCACAGCTGCGTGTTAGCAGGAGTTCTGCCAGGACGAGACAGGACAGAAAGAGGATCCCAAGACAGCCCTATGTCCTGGGTGCAAGTCACATTCTCCTCCCATTTAAGGCAGCTGTGATTCTTTTTTTTTTTTTTTTTTTTTTTTTTTTGGCGGTGGGGGGTGGCGGTTGGCGGGCAGGGACGGGGAAATGTGTGAGCTGGTTCCCAGAGCACAACTGGATTGGATCAGAGCCAAACAGAATAAAGCAGAAGGGATGTCCTTGAGGGCACAGGCTGGCCTTGGCTTTTCCAGATGTGCTCGGTGTTAGTTAGCATGGGGTTTTCTTCCCTGTGTCCACATGGCATGGGGATGTGCCCTGATCTTGTAGCTGCAAAACCCTCATCCCTGCTCTCTTCCTCCCCTTGCACTTTAGCCTAATAAAAGAATTCCTTCTCCTACATCATTCCTGAAGGGCAAAGACCCAGATCTTTCCTTCTGTGCTAAGTGAGTTTAAAAAGCTAAGAAAGATCCAAAAGAAAGAAAGGAACAACCACACAAACCAACAAGCACCCAGTGCAAAGAAGGGGTGGCTGTTTCAGCCTTCTCTCACCTCAGGGAAGGAATAGATTAGGTAGGTGACGCTGATCCAGCCATAAGCTCTTTCCTCTTGCCCTGTGATGATTCGAACCCCGTGGAAATCCATGGCAAACTCCTTCATGCTCTTAGCAATTCCCTCCATGCTTTCATCTGCTGATGAGTTGTTCTTTTGCCTAGGAAGCATCCAAAATTCAAGAAACAAATGCAGTGAAATAATCCCAATGCAGAGAACCCAAGGAAGCAGTTGGCTTCCTCCTACTTTCACAGATTGCAGCGTTTGGTCCTGAGCAGTTGCTGTGAAATGATGTTTGCTGCTCTCTAGCTTGTACAAGGTGTTCCCTGCTTTTCCTAGGGAAAAGCAAGATGAGGTGGCACAACAGCCCTTTGGCATTCTACCTTGAACGCACTCCTCTACCAGCACCCAACCACGTCTGCAGAAAGTGCGTGCCCTGGTGGGAACCACTGCTTTATGTTGCAGGAAGAAGGAAGAGCAAAGCAAGAGCACGGAGCATTTCCTGCTTGGCAAGAAGCAGAGCAGCATCCTTGGCGCTCGTGGGCTCCCAAAAAGGCCAGTGTCTGTCTCTGGGCCCCCAGGGCCCAGCACAGGGCCCAGTACAGCTCAGGTCCTGCCACGGCTGCCCACTGTGCTGCCTTCCTGCCAGGGCTCCCTTGCTCAGGGCAGCTGGGGAGCTCAGCGCAGCCGGCCCCGTGCAGGATGCCGCATTAGCCAGGCTGCTGGCGGCTGCCTGCAGCTTGGCCACCTCCCCTTCTCCTCAGGGCCTGCACAAGTACCTCAGGAGTCTGCTGCCTGCTGGTGCTCCAAGAAAAGCTGCTACCTCTCTCCCTTTCTCAGTGGGAATGTCCTTCGGAGCTCTGTCCAGCCACTCTCTTAGGGACTCCAGAGCTTTCGCAGCATCTTTAGCATAGCTTGATATGCCTGGCCCTAGAAGAGAGCCAGGTCACTCAACTGAGAAACGCCCCGCTTTGGCACACTAAGGAAAAGGAAATGAGGCCACCCCCAGCTGCCATACAGACACACACACACACCCAGGGCAGCATCAAGGCCACCGCAGAGGGGATACTGACCCTGCACATTACAGAAAAAGCTCTGCCTGATCTCAGCCATGTTTTTCTCATCACCTGTCTCCCTTTTGATGATGAACAGAGTGGGGTGGGACGAGCCGGCGTCCATCTCTCGGTCCACCTGGAAGCACAAATGAAGAGCTCGTGGCTGGCTGGAAGAGCAGCAGGGATGGTGGGGCTGGAGCCCAGCCCTGCCAGGAGACCGGTCACTTTGTTCAAGCTAAGATGTCCCCAAGAGGGTGTCCCAAAGAGCAGCTCTTATTGCTCTTAAAGCGGAGACCCTCCCAAAGCTATGGCAGTCTCAAGCATGGCCGAGCAGAGCAGTGACAGGACAGGGCCCTCCAAGGTCTGGTCCTGAGTCTGAGATGAAGGGCTCAGAGTCAGCCAGAGGACTCATTCAGCCTGGCCCATGCTAACCACAGCTCCAGCAAGGCTCTTTCAGGGCCCCTGCCTTCTCTCTTCTGCCTGCATTTTGGCATGGCTGGAGAAGACTCACACCTGCAAGACTCATCCTAGCGAGCCCCACACACTCCAAAGCCCTAACATGAGCTCTTGTCTCAGGGAGCATCTGTGCCACATCTCTGCTCTGCAGTGCTGCTCACCTTGGCCTCGGGTGACAAGCTGACCTTGAACAAGACCAGCTGACGGGCAATGAATGACTCCAGGAGCAGTAATGCCAGAACAACAGAGATCAGACGGCTCTTTTTAATGGCCATCCTGGCAAAGGACCCTGCAAAGGTCAACACAGAAAGAGGGAAATTGCTTGGATGTGACGCACTGGGAAGAGCGTTGATGAGTTAAAGTTGCAAGGAGGCCGTTCCCCGAAGCGGCCTCCACGTTGGCCCTCTCCTCAAGGAAGCTGCGGGTATCTCGAGGTCAGTGGGCTCCTCTCACCTGCCTGCACTCTCACGCCTGCGCACTGCCCAGCACGCACACACGGGCAGCCAGGGAGGGAGCCAGGATCGCTCACGGGCAACAGTGAAGATGGGGAAAACCGACTTACTTGTCCTCTTCGTCCTGCCAGTCGCTCGTGGATACCTGACTGTCAACAGAACTCAGGCAGAGTTCTGGAATTTTGAGCTTCTCTAGGTTACCTCACGTGGGCATTGAGCAGTTGCGCGTTGTCATGATGACACCACACGTGCCACTTTTCACATTGCCCTTACGAATCTGTCACCTCTTAAAGAGCAACCTTGGTCATATCCCCTGCCCTGAAATTGCCCGCAGAGCAGCCGGGGTCTTGAGAGCAGGTTTGATTCCAACCAGAAGCAGGATGCCGTTGGAAAAGGAGGGATGGCCGTGCAAGGAGGGGGCCGGGGCCCTGAGCAGAGGCAGCCCCCACTGCCTCCATCTCCTGGCAGCAGCCAGAGCTGTCTCTGAGCTGCTCCTGGCCCTTTTCAGCTCCACACCCTGAGGCCAGGACAGGCCATTGAGTGTCCCCGGGCCAGGGCTGCAGCCACAGTTGAGCTGAGCAGAGGCCGGTGGGGAGCCAGGTCACACCACACAGCGGGGACTAAGTCCCTCGCTGTAAGCCCTGGCCTCCTCCTGGATCAGACCCCTTTCTGTCACAACCTGGCTGTAGCAGATTCCCTGTGAAGGGACAATCCCCATCACATAGGGAAAATGTACGCCCCATGCCCGAGGGCTGTCAAGAAAAGGAAGCCAATCACTTATTTCATGATCATCAGAGGATCCTACAGTGCTGGTGCCATCAGCCCCATGGACATGGTCTTGCCCTGCCCCAGAGTGCTGCCAAGGGACTCGGTCATGTTCACAGCTTGGCTGCTGCTGTCTCTGCCTGTGCCCTCAGACACCATCCCCCTGCCTAGAACCTCTCGGCTCGGCCCATTTCTGGAGGACACAAGCTCTAAGCCACCAGGGTGGCTTCTCCACCCGTCCACTGCTGCTCGGCTGGAGCGCTGCATGTGCCGCATAGCCCCAGCTGAACTCAGTGGCACTCCGCAGGGTCTGTTCTATGGGGTCACTGCTCTGGCTGCAGCGGCTCCCTGTGGCTTCCAAGCCCGTCCTCCTAGGGTCGCATTCACCCTGCTCTGCCTGGCCAGGCAGCGCTACCCAGCACCACGTCTGTCCACACGTTCCAGAGAGGACACGTCCCAGCAGAGACACAGAGTAACTTTGTGAAGGGGCAGAGCCAGCACAGGTAGCAAAGGGTCAGCGAGCGCTGCGGAGCTCAGCGGGGAAGCCCACGACTGCAGGAGGTTTCTTGCAACCACTATTGTCCCCAAATCAAGCACAAAGTTGCCTCTGTGCACCAGAGTAACGTTCGTTGTCTCACAGGTAGGTGAGGGATCCATAGTCCCGAACAGCCTCACGGCTGCAGCTAAATGACACTGAAGCGTCTTTACTTTGTGAATCTCACGGTAACTTGCTGATCTCCAAGTCCCCTCGAAAGACTAAAGCCCCCTCATTCAGCCCGGCTCATTTCTAGACGGTCGAGGAGTGTTTCCCACCAAAGCTGTGACCCAGAGAAACTGTCTCCAGGAGCAGCAGCAGCTGCTCCTGCTGTGCCCCTTCGCTTGGCCCTCCCAACACCCTTAGCACTACCTTGGGGAATAGGCCTCCAACACTAAAAACTGCATTTCTGTTCAACACCATGCACCAGCTCCCTCTGCCTCCCAGCACAATCCGTGAGACAACCTTGCGTCCCTGAGTCCCAGGTTGCCCCTTCCCCCGGTTCCGTCGTCCCCGGATTCCCCTTCCCCCGATCTCTGCATCCCCGATTCCCCCTTGCCTCCGTCTCCGCATCCCCAGTTCCACCTTCCCCCGGTTCCCTCTTCCCCCTGTCCGTCCTTGCCACGCTGCTCCTGTCACTCTCTTCCCGCTTCCCACAGTGCCTCTGTCCCCAGTTCTCCATGTCCATGTCCCCAAGCTCCATGTCCAAGCCCACCCCCATTCCCAGGAGACTCAAAGATGCAATTCTCTTAGAGATGAGGCACTTCTCCATTCTGCTGTACCTCTTCTAACGACAAGAATGGGCAGCCTATAGGGACATATCTTACACTTACGAACCAGCATTCAGGTGATCAAGCTGGCACCGACACAAACACCCTTGCTCAAACCTTCAGAAAAAACATTATTATCCACCCACAGCAACTTGAGAGAAAACGACAGGAGCTTTTAGGGCCTGTGTTCCACATCCTTCATACATCTAATGGCTGCATCATGTGATTTCCTCAGTAGCTTGGCATACTGCACTTCTGCTTTCTCTTCACAGGACACCGCATCACCCACGAGTCCAAATTCACTGGCTTGAGCTCCCAGTGCTATCAGGATAAAAGTGGGTCAATGTGTAGGGCACATTAAAGAGGTACTTGAAGAAGAGGCTTTATTAGGTTAAGGGATGCAACAAGAAAAATGGATCAAATTTAATTAAAGCTACTTTAATGCTATTCCTTTTAGCATTACATCACATTTAGTCCAGACACAAGGGTAAAGGAGTGTGTTTTACATACCTTCAACTAGTTGACTGTGTTAAATAAATGCCAGTTTCCAGACAACTTTTAGGTCACAAATTTGTTTGACCCATGGTACAAACGGGCACAAGAAGCTCTGCAACTTGAGTTTAACTCCTAGTGTCTGTCTCATCTCAGATTACAGAGCAACATTAAACAACTTTAGATAAAACACTTCTCAGGAGTTGGCCACAATGACAGAAGGGTTTCCTGGTTGCAAAACGTTGGGCTGCTGGATGGACAGCTGCTGTATACTGAATTTGCTGAAATGCCATTCTGCTCGTGCACAGTTATTACAAGTACAAGGACAATAATCAGGAAATAGTGGAGGCAATAGCTCCATAGATTCAATTTTGACTGCTTTTTAACAAGCATGTCAAGAGACATGCTTGTTAATTATGGCAATGGAGGAGAATTTTATGAAGTTCTTGGGGCACAGAGTTGTGTAGAAATGACAAAATTCTGCCTCCTCTCCTATTTCCTGGGTAGAAGACTAAAGTGGCCAGCAGCCACCTCTACCACATTCAGGAGGGTTTACCATACTTGGGAGTTAGTTTTGTTTACTAGCACTTTGGCAGCTCGTTGTCTTTACTGGAATCCTTTCCAGCTATTCTCACC